>NW_028317810.1:8626428-8967142 GCF_062004578.1 Staurois parvus
CACTTTCAAGGGGTGTGGGATGATGACTATCCCAATATAAGAGACTATTAGTGGAGGTGGGCTTACGATACATGGTTGTGCCAATTTGTTCTTTCTTGAAGAACATCCCTATTTTGTTGGTATTGAGTATCTTCACATAGTCCTTGTAGAGTTCACACTTGCCATAAGATTAATATGTCATCTATGAATCTAGCCCTTAATAATATCTTGGATGAATATGCTTTCAAATCTTCAGTAAATAGAACTTCCTGCTCCCACCAGCCCAAAAAAAGATTTGCATAAGTGGGGGCACAAGGTGTGCCCATCGCCGTGCCCCAGACCAATTTGTATATGTTGCCATCAAAGATAAAGAAGTTATGTACAACAATGAAGTGTAAAAGCTTCAAGATAAAGTCAGTATGTGACTGGAAAATCACACCACGATTTTTCATAAAGTACTCACAGGCTTGTACCCCTATTCATGTGTAATATGGCTGTATAAAGCTTCCACATCTAGACTTGCCAGCCAAATATCATCTGTGAGAACCACCCCCTCAAGCTTATTAATAAAGTCAAGGGGGTTTTCAATATACGACGATAACTCATAAACATATGGTCATAAAACATTTGCTGACATTTTCTGTGTGTTTCTGATTACCCAAGACAATGGGCCTCCCTGGTGATTGAAATTGGTGTTTATGTACCTTCGGCAGAGCAAAAAGAAGGTGGCAATTGTACGGTGATAGTAAATAATGAATTCAAATTCCTCTTTAGATAAGATTTTGTTTTTCTTCCAAGATGTGTTTCATATTGGTCAGATAGTCCTGAGTAGGATCAGTGAATAATACCACATCATTTCCATCCCTTCTCAAGATATAATAGCATATTTTAAGATAACAATTTCTGTTCATCAGTACTATGTTGCCACCCTTGTCTGCGGGTTTAATGATAAGATCTTCATTGTCTCCTAATTCCTGTAAAGCCTGCCATTCAGGCTAAGTGGGATTAAACAAATTCTTCCTCTAATTATGGTATGCTCTATGCCACAGGGCACTTAATTCCAAGTTTGACAAAAAGTTTTATTTGAGTGCCCTGGGGGATAGGAGGGATATGATCTTATCTTAGTTTCAGAGATGCAATTGGGCCTTCAATCCCAGCATGTTCATCCTCATCTTCCTTTTGTAATGATTCTAGAAGTCTCAAAGTCTGAATGTCCCTGGATGTTTTTACTTGTGGTGTTTATGTTGGTTTATTCTTGAACTCCTTTCATAGAAGCAAAGTTAGTCTGGTTGATAAAAGTCCATCCAGTTCAACCATAAAAAAAGTTATATACCTACACCCAGAGTTGATCCAGAGGAAGGCAAAAACCCAACAAAGCATGATTAAATTTGCTCTTGCAGGGGAAAAAAATATTCCCTGGATCAACTATACCTATAAATGTTAGTATACAGTTATATTCTGTGTATCCAAGAAAGAATCCAGGTCTTTTTTAAAGCAATCCACTGAGCTGGCCAGAACCAACTCTTGAGAGAGTCTATTCCACATTTTCACAGATCTTACTGTGAAGAAACCTTTCCGTGTTTGGAAATTACATTTCTTTTCCTCCAGACGTAGAGAACCCCCTTGTCCTCTGTGATGACTTTAGGGTGAATAACACTACACCGAAAGGCAATTTTTCTTGCAAAGAGGTTAATGTTTTTCACCCACTCAAACAGATCTAGATCATGAGTGGGAACAAAAGACAAACCCCTTTTGAGCACTGTAGTGTGTTCAGATGACAGCTGTACATTCGACAGATTATAAATTTGCAAATCGCTATTATCATCATGAATTTACATTTGTTTGGGTGTCAGCCTACCTCTCCTGGTTCTAGTATATCCCCACTGATCACAGTTTCTGAGTTGTTGCATAGGTGTACCCAAACAAATCCCCCCTGATTTGGGAAGGTCGTTGGTCTACCTTATCTGCCATGGCCCCAGCCGGGAGCACATCTAAAATTCTTCCTCGCTGCATTTCCTTCATTTTGTCTATCACTTCCCCCATCAGATACTGAACTGTCCGACTCCATGGGTGTTGTTGTTCAATGTCAGTGGCTGCATAATATAATATATTGGTTTTTTTAGACCAATTATACACTTTGCCACTGGCAAAATCCTGGGAGTCACGGACACATTTTTTATGTTTCTTATTTTTGATGGACTCTTTATGAGATTCAGCTTGTTTCTGTAATCTCTCTTCTAGCCTTTTAAACTCAGAATGTTCTTTAAATTACAATATATTAGTCTGTACTTCTTTTAATTGTTTGTTAAGCTGATCAAATTTCTCATAATCCAAAAGGTACTGCATCATCCTGAGACTGTTTTCAGTCTGCAGTTTTTCCCAACCTGACAAAAAAAGTATCCTCAGTATGGGAGTGAGGTTTAATCATGATTCTCAGTCCGCAAATTGTTTTTCTTTTTCTGGATGTACATTTCCAGGCTAGTCCCCTCCCACCAGCACCTGGGGTGCTTTTTATACACTTTTAGCATACATCTGAATGCTTCAAAAATATCATCTTCCTTAGACCGAGGCAATGCTTCACTAGAAAAGACCTGGCTGGCCTCCACTGAGAGAGAATCAAAGTCTATCCCTTTCTCCAGCAAACCTGCTCACACATTTGCCTTCTGTATATAATGCTAAATTTCCCAGAATGGTATGTACATTTACTTGAACAAAAATCAAGGGTGCGTATACCCATGCACAGGGGTGTATTTACTGCGAGACAAACAAAGCGCCACCCCCCCTTCCCCTGGCAGAAGTGACACAGGACACAGAGTGATCTGAGTGCTGGGACTTGGAGCGACCGGCATTCAGCTCTACTCACTGTGTGTGCAATGGGGAGGCGGACCAAAGCAGGGTCCATCAGCAGGGGCACTGGAGCTGACACCACACCAGCTACACTGATCTGCAGCTCTGACCCCGGCTGGCTTCCAGCAGAGTACACCGAAGCCGCCTTCCTCTCCTCTGCTGTCTAGAGAGGGGGTTATAATGATGGAGAAGGGTGTGTACTTAGGGGGAAGGGGGTCTATACTGAGGGAGGGGGATCTATGCTTAGAGGGGAATGAAGTCTGTATTCGGGGGGGGGGTTGTACTGAGGGGGGACTATACCTGGTGGGGAAGGGGGTCTATACTTGGTGGAGAGGGGGTCTGTACTGAGGGGGGGTCTATACTTGGTGGAGAGCAGGAGCGTATTTACCGTGAGGTGCCATCTTTCAGGGGGGCTACCACTGGCGCAGGGAAGTGGGGGGGGGGTGGCTGCAGTGGTCAATTTTTGTGTTGCCTAGGGCAGCACAAAACCTAAATACACCATTGTCCATGCACCAAAAACCAATAGGAGGGCTAATTACCTAAACGTTATTAGGATTTTTATATCAACATAAGATTATTGTGTGTGTGTATATTAATTACATACCCAAGGAATGGAGATCCAGCAACACCATCAGCCTCATGTATTCAAAAGATGCCAACCATATATGAAACAGACAAAATATATGCACAAGGAGAAGACTGTCATATAGTGCCTTCCTCTTAGGTTAACAGACAATCCGACTAGTATCCCACAATCTTGCAAAATATTAGATCACAGGGAACAAAAAGGTAATGGATTAAATATCCAAGTCTCACCCTTTTATGGGCACTGCAAACCTATCAATATATTTGTAAACCAAAACCACATTAGATAATATATGGTATGGTTATCCCTTCTAATGGGGGTAAATTAGTCCCCTAATTGGAGTGCCTCCACTGCATCAAATTCCCTTTCTAAATACCCAGCGGTGTGTGCTGCAACTAAAAGGGAAAGGGGAAATGGTCTTCTATCATAATGTGTAAGAAAACTTGACTCTGTATTACAAGCAGTGCACGCAGTGAACGAAGAAAGTGAGGCTTCCCACCTGTTAGCTAGGTGTCTCATCATACAGCGGAAGCAAAAGAGTGTTACATCACTTGTGCGTTCAACGCAAAACATGTCGTCACTTACACACCTGCAAATCATGTAGGGTTTCCATTTTTTTCTCTAACCCCTGTACATTTTATGCAAAAAAAGCAATAAAAGCACATTAGAATAAGAGTCCTTGCTCACCCTATGTATCTAAAAGCATTGTAAAGAAATGAATTTTCAAAATTCATAACTCAGGCACTGTGTTTTTCTTTGAGTGTAGCATACCAGACCCTTAATGTAATGCCTGTAATTCTAATCTGTTAGAAGTAAACCTGACTATGGAGATGCTCTTTGAACATCTTTGAGAAGGAATACAGTCTCATTAAAAGTAGCTAGAGAGATCTGGTTTAACTTTTTTTTGAAGCTTTTTTTTAATCTCCATTTTAATGTCCATAGTCTAGGTGCAGCTGCACTTTAAACCCCCACGTCTAAAAACCATCATCTTACTGCAGGCATTGTAGTCTTCATACATTCAGATTATAAAGACTTCACAAGGAAATATGACTCCTGTTATTCTTTTACTGGCTTTATTAAATAATAGGTCAACATAGAAGACATGTGAATACTTTTTGCCACTGGAATAAAAAAGGTTTAATTTGAAGTAGAAAAGGGTTCTTTGCTGTAGGAGCAGTGAAAATGTCTTCTACAGCAACTTGTTCTGGCTGGCTCAGTAGATCACTTTTTAAAGTGACTTGAATTTGTCACAAAATTCTTAGTAAGGGGGCATGGTTGAGTGAATGGACGTTGTTTTGTGCATCCCTCTTCAGGGCTCTTATGTGAGCCCATTGACAACAGTGATACCTCCTTTGAACTGGATGACGAAGATTCAATTATCGACCTACTGTAAGTCCCTGCGTTTATCTGGTAAAATACATAGACCTCTCTCGCTCTATCTAATGTATATACATTAATTCTGACTCACACTCTTAATACACCTCCAATGTATATTAGCATCTGGCCGAGGGAGTTGGGGTCAGTGATCTACCCTGAAGACTGGCAGAAGTAATTTATTTTCACTCATAAATCCTCAGTCTCTAATTACATACAGGAAAAAAATTTTGAATTACTTTCCAGGTGGTGTTGTGACCCGGTCTCCATCAACCATCTTCTTTATCTTCGGACATCTGTCACAGAAAGGAGGGAACATACTTACACATTTGGTGGGATTGTGACCTTATCCATTCATTTTGGTCTAACATCTTTCAAATATACTCAGCTATCTATGATGAATCTCTCACTCCATCTCCTAAAATCGCTCTATTATCTATTTTACCGGGCACCATCAAATCGCACAAAAACAGTCTTTTAAGATTCTTCCTCTCCGCAGCATGCCAACTCATATCTAGGTTCTAGAAATCTGTAACTAGTCCTCCTCTATCCCTCTGGGGGGATATAATAAATGGCACTATGTTGATGGAAGAAATGCAGGCCGCTAAAACGGACTCCTGGGAAAAATTCCATTCTTTATGGAACATTTGGATACATTATTCTGCCTCTTTCATTCCCCAGCTAACCATACCTCTAGTTCTATTATATATGCCAAGGGGCAATTTGGGATAGAAGGACTCATGCCCTTTTCACACTCTTTTACATTCTACTTTTTTTCATTCTCTTCTCTTTTTCAGTTCTTTTCTTTTTTATTTTCCTCTCCCAGTACAATATTAATATTGCTTATATTGATGTATTTAACTTCCACTGATAACCAAGCCTGAGGCGTTGTTTACTTCCATTAACAACTGGGAATTTTCTACTCTCACTGGCCACAGTCTGCCTCTTCCCCGAAGTCTGAAGAATAGAATTAGTTTAGAAAGTTTAGAAAGTTTAGAGACCCCTAAAATCTATAATGCTCACTAGCAGTCGTCTATTGTGGAAATTTGTGGAAGTTTTCACAACAATAAATCCTTTAACTGCAAAAATATGATAAATAGGAACCAGTAAATCTATTAATCAAAATATTCATTAGAGTGGAAGGTATGTCTATGTATATATAAACATGTTGTTACGCATTTGTCCACGTCACATATTGCTGCACAAAATGACTTCTCCAATAGCTTACACATAAAATTCACAGACTGATTAATCCAAATAAATCATTCAGTTTTTTTAAAGACAGAAAACCATGTTTTTCAAGGCCAGTATCAAATCGGCATTTTTTTTCCCTCAGGTTATTAATGTCACAATGTCACAGAATGAGAAACTGTAGTAGAAAAAAATCTCTTTTGGGAAAAATAAATAAAACTATGTAAAATAGTGTAGATCTGTGTGCAGGTGGATGTGTCAGGTAGAAATGATTATTGATTGCTGCGGGGAAATATATTAAATAGAGAAGTTGTTATTTGTAATTCAGTCTTAAATTCAGCACAGTTTTTTTGCTAGATTTGATGCAACAAATGAGAGAAGTTCTGAAAAGAAACTTAGTCCTCTCCGGCCTTATGCAGGCCTATTCCATATGAGTGATAAATAATGATGAGTAAATGAGATATTAGAAGCCAATCAAAAATAATCTCTTAATTTAAAATCACCAAAATAAAATTTGATTAGTGGTTCCAGGGAAATGTACTTTTCATATCTGAATTACTTTTTGCACTGCTTTCTTGAATAAGAGTATGTGGAGAGGCAAAGTCTCCAGTGACCTGGCAACTTTAACAATTTTCTCCCCTCTTCTCCAGCCAGCTGTTCAAAGGACCGTTTGAACAGAATTTACCCTTTTTTGGATATTATTTTATCTTCCAGATTACCAGGAACCACAAATATATTTGCACTTTACATCATGATATAGTTAGATGAAAATAAGGTTATCATCAATTGGTTCAACCCAAAAAAAAACAAAAAAAAAAAAACTCACCTTGCATCAGCAGAACCCTAAACCTGCAGATGATCTAGAGGAGAACAACACATGTAATGTCTTTTTCAAAATAGATAGTGCCGCGCTCCCATGTACCAATATGTATATCTTATACTTTCAAAGTGCTAATGAATAGCTTTCAAGATACTGCATGTATCAAACAATTATTACTAGTGACTCAAAACATCATTGTGAATATTAATCTTCATGCAAGTGACATTAATAACTGATAATCCTAAGGTGATAGTGCCTATTAAAGTACAGTGATATACAAATCAGAAATACTCCTCTATTCTACTGTGATCCTTATATTTATATTGTGCAAACACATATATATTATGTGCACGTGCTTATGATATATTCAATAAAAAAAAAAAAAAAAAAAAAAAAAAAAAAAAAAAAGTCTTTCAAAATAAATGTGCAGGTGGATTCTTGGTTCCCTCTCGCCGAGTGCTTAATGGTCTCCCTATGTGCTCACCTCTATATTTGCCTGAATAAATCCAGGCAAATACACTTTTTATCCTTCCAGGATAGATGGGATGGAATGATGCTCTTGAATTATCTCAGAAGGTGGATGTGGATTTATATTTGTTCTCCTGTAGCTGCTCATGAGTGGGTATACTGACCATCTCTCTGAGGATCTCCCAATTCCCCTCCTGGGGCTGTTTCCTTTTCCAGTCCTCCTTATATCAGCTCAAAGGGTGTTGTTCAATTGAGAAAGGAAGACAAACAGACCATAGTGTCTTATCCTTGTGCAAAAAGGGGGTTTATTGCTGCCAGTTGCACAGTAGTATACAATTGTAGTCCAGCATAAATGTGCTCTGCCTCTGTTCCTGCAGTGCTGTCTACCTGTGTCTGTATTCAGATCACCGAGCCTCTCCAGTGCAATGTCGTGACGTCAGAGCCCCTCCCCTACGCGTATCGTCACAGGGTCACGTGACTTCATCAGGGGGAATGATTAGATGCCACGACTATGCTAATACTCCTATTTATATCTCTCGGCCGCCTTTTTACTGGAGCCCAATGGGCGCGGCCATTTTCCCAGTGATTTTCTTAAACTCTATGTATGGTGAGTGTTTACACCTGTGTGTCTACTCAAATTATAATGTGATATCTGTCTGCCAGACATTGCTAACTGGGTCAGCTGTGATCTGTCTCTTGCTCTGCAGTTTCTAAACAGTGGCTGTTGGCTATACATTATATTGCTGAAAGTATACCTATTAGGCTAAATTAAAACCATGTTTTATTAATAATACAATATTAAAAATATAAAATTCAAAATTATACATTTAACCAATAAAATAAAATAAAAAAAATATTTTTTTTTAAAAATCAAATAATAAAAGATAATAAAAAAATAAATAGAAAACGCATGTATGTTACTTCTCAAGTAACCTATTTGTCATTAATTATCTAATTCCTTCAATTTTGAGATATTATTTAACTTACATCTTTCTTTACATCTGGGTTTTGGTTTTGTATTTAAGAAGGTATTACTTGAGGATATGATACTTGATATAACTTACATGCGTTTTGTGCTAGTCATAAATTCTCTAATTCTACCCTAAACTCACTCCACATATTCCTAAATTCATGTCAGATACATTACTTCAATCCCCAATCTATATATATTCAACGCCTCAAAGTTAGATTGGGAACTATTTCTATACTTATTTGTTACTAATAAAGCATGTAAGGTCAAACTCCTTATTTAACCCATTGGGAGCCAGACAGCCCATTTCATAGATCCACTTCGATTCTTTCTTGCTAATTTCCCTTATCAGGTTATCTCCCCTCCAGTGTTGTACATGTTTTTCTACACCCCAGAACTCTAATTTTCTTGCATCTTTATTGTGGTATTTTTTGAAATGCTGCGATAAGTGGTGATACTTGTATCCTCTGTTTATATTATATACATGTTCTTTTATTCTTTCCCTTAACATCCTTTTCGTGCGTCCAATGTAGATGAGATTACATGGGCATTTGAGGGCATAGATAACCCCTCTTGTATCACATGATATAAATTGCTGGATGGTGTATTCCTTTTCATTTAGGGGGTTCTGAAATGTAAATCTTCTCCTGGGGTTATTTTTCAGTCTGATGCAACTATAGCATCTACCACAGGTATAAAACCCTTTTCCTTGAAAAAAACTAATTTGTTGGTGTTTAACAGGTGGTGCTATTATACTCTTCACCACTTTGTCCCTAATATTTGGAGCTTTTGTATATATAAACCTAGGTATTGTGGGAATATTATTTTTCAGGTGCTTATCTAATGCTAAGATCTTCCAATGTTTCTTTATTATGTTTTGTATTGATTTATACTGGGTATTATAACTCAACACTACCGCCAATTCCTCCTTTTCAGTATTCTCTTTATGTTTGTCTGCTATTAATACATTACGGTCCATAAGGCCTATTTGCTCCCTTTCTTTTTGTATTATTTCTTTCTTATATCCTTTATCAATAAATCTTTCTGATATTATTCCACTTTGTTCTACATAGTCTTTCATGTTTGTACAGTTCCTTTTTAATCTAATAAATTGGCCTCTAGGGATATTGCTTAGCCACGCTTTATGATGGCAGCTATCTATGGGGATATATGAGTTTCTATCAACAGATTTGAAATGATTCTTGGTATACAATTGTAATCCCTCTTTGTAGATTTGAATGTCTAAAAAATTAATAGAAGTTTCATGTATGTCATAGCTCAGTTTTATATTGGCTTCATTCATATTTAAATCGTTATAAAATTTCTCAAGTTCTACCTTTTCTCCACTCCATATCACCAAGAGGTCATCAATATACCTTTTGTATATTTTTATTCCTGGGTTCTTATTTTTGAACACTGATTCATCTTCCCATTTTGCCATATAAAGATTAGCGATGCTAGGGGCGAATTTAGCGCCCATAGCAACTCCTTTCCTTTGTGAATAGTATGTATTACCATACCAAAAATAATTATGAGTAAGGCAGAACTTTATACACCTTATGATGAATCTGTTGTGTCTGGTGGTGTTATTTCCATATTTATTAAGTGCCCATATAGCTGCTTCTATAGCCCCCTGATGGTCTATGTTAGTATACAGTGCTGCTACATCTGCTGTACTTAAAAGCGTGTTTTTATCTGTCAGTGTATCCTTCATTTCTTGTATCACATGTTTTGTATCCCTTAGATATGCTGTAGTTTTAGTGACCAATGGTTGTAGATGATAATCTACATATTCACCTAACCTCGCTGTGAGTGAATCTATTCCATTAATGATGGGCCTACCTGGCGGGTTGGTGTTGTCTTTGTGAATTTTCGGAACTGAATACATGATAGGTAGCCTACATACTGATGGTATAAGATATTGATGTTCTTTCTCATTAATAACTCCTTTCTTTTTCCCTTTTGTGACTAGTTTGATAAGCTGTTTCTTATATTCCTTAATAGGATTACTGATAAGCACTTCATATGTGTCTCTGTCATTAAGCATATCTGCCATTACTGATTCATAATAAATCCTTGATTGTATCACTATACCCCCTCCTTTGTCTGCTGGGCGTATTATTATGTCATCCCTCTTTTTCAATGAATCTAAACCTCTCTTTAAATTCACCTCTATTTTAGGTTTTTTAATTTTGAGAGATTCTAAATCTTGTAATACCATTTGTTTAAATGTGTCTATATATTTATTATCTCCAATCTGGGGATTAAACACTGATTTGTTTTTAAGTTGGCTATGCATAGTATTTTCTGTTGCTCCTGTGTTGTGTGTAATGGGGTTGTTGGCATAATACTTTTTAAGATTGAGTTTCCTGATCAATTTCTGAATGCTTACATATGTATCAAATTTATTTAATCCCTTTTGTGGGGCATACTTAAGACCCTTGCTAAGCGCATGTGTTTCTTCTTCTGTAAGGGGTAATCCACTGATATTGAAAATGCCTTCTCCCTTTAATTCCTTCTTCTTTTTTTGTTGTGACCTTCTTCCTCCTCTTTTCCCTCTCTTTCTTGTGTGTGTTGTGCTTCTTCTTCCCTCCCCCCTTGGGGATTCAAATCCCATCCTAAAAAAGGATTGGGGAGGGGTGAGTTGAATTCTTCCCTTTCCAGGGGTGAGTACCTGTTTTGTGTGGGTACTTGGTAGGGTTTGTTCATTACTGGGTATTGTGCTTGGTATTGTGCTTGGTATTGTGGCCTTTGTGGTTTAGGATAATATGGGCCTCTATTATAATCAGGTCTCCCATAGTATTCTTGTGTGTAATATCCTTGGGGGCCTCTCTGGTTGTGGCCTCTGTTGCCATTATAATATGGTTTCCCTCCTTGATATGGTTGATTCTGTGGGGGTCTATATGGTCCCGGATTATAATACGGTGGTCTCCAATTGTTGGGGTTCCCTCCTTTATACTGTGAATGTCCCTTATTATCTTTATTGGGTGTTTTGAACCCTATTGCTTTTTTAGGGGGTGGTTTCTCATTGGTTTTCACTGGTGTAGATTCTGTGGATTTGATCTCATTGGAATTAGGGTTAGTCTGCCATTTGAATACTGATTTTTGTTGGTAGTCCTGGCTTACCCTTTGAAATTTTTTCTTTTTCTTATTCTTAATTTCTGTGTCTTTTTTCTGGACATTTTTATTCAACTGGGATAAGTATTTTGTAAACTCTGGGTGATCTTTGATGATCTCTACCTTATTTTGGTACTCCTTTATTACTTTTTCTATTTTTCTCATTTTTCTTTGTTTTCTTTTTATTAGGAATTGTAAAACCTCCATTCCTTTTTCACTAAAGAAATTGTACCATTCTTCCCTATCCCCCTCCTCCAATAAACCATCATTGATAGGTAATTCCCATCTAAGCTTCCTCGGGATCATTCTTTCTTTTATATATTTTTCCATGGTGGCTATATCCCACCAAATATTAATTTTCTTCTCCATAAGGCTCCCTAATTTTCTAAATGTATTATTAATTCCTGGATCCTCCTGTTCTTCTCCTAGAAATATATTGTTAAGATCTAGTTCTCTGTTCTCCAAGAATGTGAAAACCTCCATAATTTCTACTAACAAGTGATAAATGAGTGTGAATAAATATAAATGGTGAATGCTTGTGAGCTATTATGAAATGAGGTGTTCAATATGTGACTTTAGATGTCCTTATTTCTCACGTGAGGTTCGCTGGCACTTGCACTGACTCATATGCTAGTGTGTATGTAATATTTTCAAAATAGATAGTGCCGCGCTCCCATGTACCAATATGTATATCTTATACTTTCAAAGTGCTAATGAATAGCTTTCAAGATACTGCATGTATCAAACAATTATTACTAGTGACTCAAAACATCATTGTGAATATTAATCTTCATGCAAGTGACATTAATAACTGATAATCCTAAGGTGATAGTGCCTATTAAAGTACAGTGATATACAAATCAGAAATACTCCTCTATTCTACTGTGATCCTTATATTTATATTGTGCAAACACATATATATTATGTGCACGTGCTTATGATATATTCAATAAAAAAAAAAAAAAAAAAAAAAAAAAAAAAAAAAAGTCTTTCAAAATAAATGTGCAGGTGGATTCTTGGTTCCCTCTCGCCGAGTGCTTAATGGTCTCCCTATGTGCTCACCTCTATATTTGCCTGAATAAATCCAGGCAAATACACTTTTTATCCTTCCAGGATAGATGGGATGGAATGATGCTCTTGAATTATCTCAGAAGGTGGATGTGGATTTATATTTGTTCTCCTGTAGCTGCTCATGAGTGGGTATACTGACCATCTCTCTGAGGATCTCCCAATTCCCCTCCTGGGGCTGTTTCCTTTTCCAGTCCTCCTTATATCAGCTCAAAGGGTGTTGTTCAATTGAGAAAGGAAGACAAACAGACCATAGTGTCTTATCCTTGTGCAAAAAGGGGGTTTATTGCTGCCAGTTGCACAGTAGTATACAATTGTAGTCCAGCATAAATGTGCTCTGCCTCTGTTCCTGCAGTGCTGTCTACCTGTGTCTGTATTCAGATCACCGAGCCTCTCCAGTGCAATGTCGTGACGTCAGAGCCCCTCCCCTACGCGTATCGTCACAGGGTCACGTGACTTCATCAGGGGGAATGATTAGATGCCACGACTATGCTAATACTCCTATTTATATCTCTCGGCCGCCTTTTTACTGGAGCCCAATGGGCGCGGCCATTTTCCCAGTGATTTTCTTAAACTCTATGTATGGTGAGTGTTTACACCTGTGTGTCTACTCAAATTATAATGTGATATCTGTCTGCCAGACATTGCTAACTGGGTCAGCTGTGATCTGTCTCTTGCTCTGCAGTTTCTAAACAGTGGCTGTTGGCTATACATTATATTGCTGAAAGTATACCTATTAGGCTAAATTAAAACCATGTTTTATTAATAATACAATATTAAAAATATAAAATTCAAAATTATACATTTAACCAATAAAATAAAATAAAAAAAATATTTTTTTTAAAAATCAAATAATAAAAGATAATAAAAAAATAAATAGAAAACGCATGTATGTTACTTCTCAAGTAACCTATTTGTCATTAATTATCTAATTCCTTCAATTTTGAGATATTATTTAACTTACATCTTTCTTTACATCTGGGTTTTGGTTTTGTATTTAAGAAGGTATTACTTGAGGATATGATACTTGATATAACTTACATGCGTTTTGTGCTAGTCATAAATTCTCTAATTCTACCCTAAACTCACTCCACATATTCCTAAATTCATGTCAGATACATTACTTCAATCCCCAATCTATATATATTCAACGCCTCAAAGTTAGATTGGGAACTATTTCTATACTTATTTGTTACTAATAAAGCATGTAAGGTCAAACTCCTTATTTAACCCATTGGGAGCCAGACAGCCCATTTCATAGATCCACTTCGATTCTTTCTTGCTAATTTCCCTTATCAGGTTATCTCCCCTCCAGTGTTGTACATGTTTTTCTACACCCCAGAACTCTAATTTTCTTGCATCTTTATTGTGGTATTTTTTGAAATGCTGCGATAAGTGGTGATACTTGTATCCTCTGTTTATATTATATACATGTTCTTTTATTCTTTCCCTTAACATCCTTTTCGTGCGTCCAATGTAGATGAGATTACATGGGCATTTGAGGGCATAGATAACCCCTCTTGTATCACATGATATAAATTGCTGGATGGTGTATTCCTTTTCATTTAGGGGGTTCTGAAATGTAAATCTTCTCCTGGGGTTATTTTTCAGTCTGATGCAACTATAGCATCTACCACAGGTATAAAACCCTTTTCCTTGAAAAAAACTAATTTGTTGATGTTTAACAGGTGGTGCTATTATACTCTTCACCACTTTGTCCCTAATATTTGGAGCTTTTGTATATATAAACCTAGGTATTGTGGGAATATTATTTTTCAGGTGCTTATCTAATGCTAAGATCTTCCAATGTTTCTTTATTATGTTTTGTATTGATTTATACTGGGTATTATAACTCAACACTACCGCCAATTCCTCCTTTTCAGTATTCTCTTTATGTTTGTCTGCTATTAATACATTACGGTCCATAAGGCCTATTTGCTCCCTTTCTTTTTGTATTATTTCTTTCTTATATCCTTTATCAATAAATCTTTCTGATATTATTCCACTTTGTTCTACATAGTCTTTCATGTTTGTACAGTTCCTTTTTAATCTAATAAATTGGCCTCTAGGGATATTGCTTAGCCACGCTTTATGATGGCAGCTATCTATGGGGATATATGAGTTTCTATCAACAGATTTGAAATGATTCTTGGTATACAATTGTAATCCCTCTTTGTAGATTTGAATGTCTAAAAAATTAATAGAAGTTTCATGTATGTCATAGCTCAGTTTTATATTGGCTTCATTCATATTTAAATCGTTATAAAATTTCTCAAGTTCTACCTTTTCTCCACTCCATATCACCAAGAGGTCATCAATATACCTTTTGTATATTTTTATTCCTGGGTTCTTATTTTTAAAATATATAAAAGAAAGAATGATCCCGAGGAAGCTTAGATGGGAATTACCTATCAATGATGGTTTATTGGAGGAGGGGGATAGGGAAGAATGGTACAATTTCTTTAGTGAAAAAGGAATGGAGGTTTTACAATTCCTAATAAAAAGAAAACAAAGAAAAATGAGAAAAATAGAAAAAGTAATAAAGGAGTACCAAAATAAGGTAGAGATCATCAAAGATCACCCAGAGTTTACAAAATACTTATCCCAGTTGAATAAAAATGTCCAGAAAAAAGACACAGAAATTAAGAATAAGAAAAAGAAAAAATTTCAAAGGGTAAGCCAGGACTACCAACAAAAATCAGTATTCAAATGGCAGACTAACCCTAATTCCAATGAGATCAAATCCACAGAATCTACACCAGTGAAAACCAATGAGAAACCACCCCCTAAAAAAGCAATAGGGTTCAAAACACCCAATAAAGATAATAAGGGACATTCACAGTATAAAGGAGGGAACCCCAACAATTGGAGACCACCGTATTATAATCCGGGACCATATAGACCCCCACAGAATCAACCATATCAAGGAGGGAAACCATATTATAATGGCAACAGAGGCCACAACCAGAGAGGCCCCCAAGGATATTACACACAAGAATACTATGGGAGACCTGATTATAATAGAGGCCCATATTATCCTAAACCACAAAGGCCACAATACCAAGCACAATACCAAGCACAATACCCAGTAATGAACAAACCCTACCAAGTACCCACACAAAACAGGTACTCACCCCTGGAAAGGGAAGAATTCAACTCACCCCTCCCCAATCCTTTTTTAGGATGGGATTTGAATCCCCAAGGGGGGAGGGAAGAAGAAGCACAACACACACAAGAAAGAGAGGGAAAAGAGGAGGAAGAAGGTCACAACAAAAAAAGAAGAAGGAATTAAAGGGAGAAGGCATTTTCAATATCAGTGGATTACCCCTTACAGAAGAAGAAACACATGCGCTTAGCAAGGGTCTTAAGTATGCCCCACAAAAGGGATTAAATAAATTTGATACATATGTAAGCATTCAGAAATTGATCAGGAAACTCAATCTTAAAAAGTATTATGCCAACAACCCCATTACACACAACACAGGAGCAACAGAAAATACTATGCATAGCCAACTTAAAAACAAATCAGTGTTTAATCCCCAGATTGGAGATAATAAATATATAGACACATTTAAACAAATGGTATTACAAGATTTAGAATCTCTCAAAATTAAAAAACCTAAAATAGAGGTGAATTTAAAGAGAGGTTTAGATTCATTGAAAAAGAGGGATGACATAATAATACGCCCAGCAGACAAAGGAGGGGGTATAGTGATACAATCAAGGATTTATTATGAATCAGTAATGGCAGATATGCTTAATGACAGAGACACATATGAAGTGCTTATCAGTAATCCTATTAAGGAATATAAGAAACAGCTTATCAAACTAGTCACAAAAGGGAAAAAGAAAGGAGTTATTAATGAGAAAGAACATCAATATCTTATACCATCAGTATGTAGGCTACCTATCATGTATTCAGTTCCGAAAATTCACAAAGACAACACCAACCCGCCAGGTAGGCCCATCATTAATGGAATAGATTCACTCACAGCGAGGTTAGGTGAATATGTAGATTATCATCTACAACCATTGGTCACTAAAACTACAGCATATCTAAGGGATACAAAACATGTGATACAAGAAATGAAGGATACACTGACAGATAAAAACACGCTTTTAAGTACAGCAGATGTAGCAGCACTGTATACTAACATAGACCATCAGGGGGCTATAGAAGCAGCTATATGGGCACTTAATAAATATGGAAATAACACCACCAGACACAACAGATTCATCATAAGGTGTATAAAGTTCTGCCTTACTCATAATTATTTTTGGTATGGTAATACATACTATTCACAAAGGAAAGGAGTTGCTATGGGCGCTAAATTCGCCCCTAGCATCGCTAATCTTTATATGGCAAAATGGGAAGATGAATCAGTGTTCAAAAATAAGAACCCAGGAATAAAAATATACAAAAGGTATATTGATGACCTCTTGGTGATATGGAGTGGAGAAAAGGTAGAACTTGAGAAATTTTATAACGATTTAAATATGAATGAAGCCAATATAAAACTGAGCTATGACATACATGAAACTTCTATTAATTTTTTAGACATTCAAATCTACAAAGAGGGATTACAATTGTATACCAAGAATCATTTCAAATCTGTTGATAGAAACTCATATATCCCCATAGATAGCTGCCATCATAAAGCGTGGCTAAGCAATATCCCTAGAGGCCAATTTATTAGATTAAAAAGGAACTGTACAAACATGAAAGACTATGTAGAACAAAGTGGAATAATATCAGAAAGATTTATTGATAAAGGATATAAGAAAGAAATAATACAAAAAGAAAGGGAGCAAATAGGCCTTATGGACCGTAATGTATTAATAGCAGACAAACATAAAGAGAATACTGAAAAGGAGGAATTGGCGGTAGTGTTGAGTTATAATACCCAGTATAAATCAATACAAAACATAATAAAGAAACATTGGAAGATCTTAGCATTAGATAAGCACCTGAAAAATAATATTCCCACAATACCTAGGTTTATATATACAAAAGCTCCAAATATTAGGGACAAAGTGGTGAAGAGTATAATAGCACCACCTGTTAAACATCAACAAATTAGTTTTTTTCAAGGAAAAGGGTTTTATACCTGTGGTAGATGCTATAGTTGCATCAGACTGAAAAATAACCCCAGGAGAAGATTTACATTTCAGAACCCCCTAAATGAAAAGGAATACACCATCCAGCAATTTATATCATGTGATACAAGAGGGGTTATCTATGCCCTCAAATGCCCATGTAATCTCATCTACATTGGACGCACGAAAAGGATGTTAAGGGAAAGAATAAAAGAACATGTATATAATATAAACAGAGGATACAAGTATCACCACTTATCGCAGCATTTCAAAAAATACCACAATAAAGATGCAAGAAAATTAGAGTTCTGGGGTGTAGAAAAACATGTACAACACTGGAGGGGAGATAACCTGATAAGGGAAATTAGCAAGAAAGAATCGAAGTGGATCTATGAAATGGGCTGTCTGGCTCCCAATGGGTTAAATAAGGAGTTTGACCTTACATGCTTTATTAGTAACAAATAAGTATAGAAATAGTTCCCAATCTAACTTTGAGGCGTTGAATATATATAGATTGGGGATTGAAGTAATGTATCTGACATGAATTTAGGAATATGTGGAGTGAGTTTAGGGTAGAATTAGAGAATTTATGACTAGCACAAAACGCATGTAAGTTATATCAAGTATCATATCCTCAAGTAATACCTTCTTAAATACAAAACCAAAACCCAGATGTAAAGAAAGATGTAAGTTAAATAATATCTCAAAATTGAAGGAATTAGATAATTAATGACAAATAGGTTACTTGAGAAGTAACATACATGCGTTTTCTATTTATTTTTTTATTATCTTTTATTATTTGATTTTTAAAAAAAATATTTTTTTTATTTTATTTTATTGGTTAAATGTATAATTTTGAATTTTATATTTTTAATATTGTATTATTAATAAAACATGGTTTTAATTTAGCCTAATAGGTATACTTTCAGCAATATAATGTATAGCCAACAGCCACTGTTTAGAAACTGCAGAGCAAGAGACAGATCACAGCTGACCCAGTTAGCAATGTCTGGCAGACAGATATCACATTATAATTTGAGTAGACACACAGGTGTAAACACTCACCATACATAGAGTTTAAGAAAATCACTGGGAAAATGGCCGCGCCCATTGGGCTCCAGTAAAAAGGCGGCCGAGAGATATAAATAGGAGTATTAGCATAGTCGTGGCATCTAATCATTCCCCCTGATGAAGTCACGTGACCCTGTGACGATACGCGTAGGGGAGGGGCTCTGACGTCACGACATTGCACTGGAGAGGCTCGGTGATCTGAATACAGACACAGGTAGACAGCACTGCAGGAACAGAGGCAGAGCACATTTATGCTGGACTACAATTGTATACTACTGTGCAACTGGCAGCAATAAACCCCCTTTTTGCACAAGGATAAGACACTATGGTCTGTTTGTCTTCCTTTCTCAATTGAACAACACCCTTTGAGCTGATATAAGGAGGACTGGAAAAGGAAACAGCCCCAGGAGGGGAATTGGGAGATCCTCAGAGAGATGGTCAGTATACCCACTCATGAGCAGCTACAGGAGAACAAATATAAATCCACATCCACCTTCTGAGATAATTCAAGAGCATCATTCCATCCCATCTATCCTGGAAGGATAAAAAGTGTATTTGCCTGGATTTATTCAGGCAAATATAGAGGTGAGCACATAGGGAGACCATTAAGCACTCGGCGAGAGGGAACCAAGAATCCACCTGCACATTTATTTTGAAAGACTTTTTTTTTTTTTTTTTTTTTTTTTTTTTATTGAATATATCATAAGCACGTGCACATAATATATATGTGTTTGCACAATATAAATATAAGGATCACAGTAGAATAGAGGAGTATTTCTGATTTGTATATCACTGTACTTTAATAGGCACTATCACCTTAGGATTATCAGTTATTAATGTCACTTGCATGAAGATTAATATTCACAATGATGTTTTGAGTCACTAGTAATAATTGTTTGATACATGCAGTATCTTGAAAGCTATTCATTAGCACTTTGAAAGTATAAGATATACATATTGGTACATGGGAGCGCGGCACTATCTATTTTGAAAATATTACATACACACTAGCATATGAGTCAGTGCAAGTGCCAGCGAACCTCACGTGAGAAATAAGGACATCTAAAGTCACATATTGAACACCTCATTTCATAATAGCTCACAAGCATTCACCATTTACATGTAATGTCTTTATTTACTAAGAATTTAGGTTGAATATATTTTTATTATTATAATTTTTGTTTACAAGAATGCAAGAATCAGATCATATAAAGAATAGTGAATACAATATATCCATATCAGCAGAGATGTGTTAAAGTGACAATTGACAATTGCAGTTTGACAGTCGCAGTATCACTAAAGGTAAGTCAAACAATCACAAAATGGAACAAGAGAAATTTTTGCAAACATCTGCTGATAGTCACCCTCTAAAAAGGACAAATAATGAGAATGCTAAGTGACTACCATTACAGCGTGGTCAACAGGAGAAGGAATAGTACCCTATCATTGGTATTTGTGTGAGGAAGAGTGCTCTACTGTTTTTGCGACATATCTGTGGGAGGAATTGTGCCCCATCATTGGTGTCAGTGAAGGAATAATGCCCCATTGTTGGTGTCAGTGGGAATAATAGTGTTCCATCATTGGTATTATTGGCTGGATAATATTAGTATTAGTGGGAGGAACAGTATCCCATCTTTAGTTTCAGTGGTAGGAATAATGTTAAATTGCTGATATCTGTGGGAGGAATTGTGCTCCATTGTTGGTGTCATTGGAAAGAATAGTGCCCTAACATTGTGTCAGTCAAAGGATTATGACCAACTGTTGCTGTCAGTGGTAGGAATGATGTCTCATCTTTGGTGTCAGTGGGAGAAATAGTGCCTCATATCAGTGGGAGGAATAGTACCCCAAGGGCTGTATAAAGTCAACCAAAGGGCTGCAGCTTTGGAGACCAATGGTATATAGCAAAGAATGAAAAAAATGAACACGTATTAAAAAATAGCAATTTATATATGATACACATGACTCTAACAAACTAAATACCACTTAGGGTTTACATCTACTTTAATTTATCAAGAACACTGTGATTCAATACATTTTCAGGAGTTCAGCCACTTGCTACATTGTATATCCTGTATTTATACAAAGTGGTTGATTTCAAATGAGTTTTTACCTTGTGCTAATAATAGGTACATATAATATTGTTTGTTTTCTATGATGCAGAAATGGTTCAGTTTAATATGGAGACCCTATAGATCAGTGGTTCTCAACCTTTCTAATGCCGCGACCCCTTAATACAGGTCCTCATGTTGTGGTGACCCCCAACCATAAAATTATTTTCGTTGCTACTTCATAACTGTAATTTTGCAGTGGGAGGAGTAGTGCCACGTCATTGGTGTCAGTGGGAGGAATAGTGCCCCATCATTGGTATCAGTGGTAGGAATAGTGCCCCATCATTGGTGCCAGTGGGAGGAATAGTGCCCCATCATTGGTGTCAGTGGGAGGAATAGTGGCCCATCATTGGTATCAGTGGGAGGAATAGTGTCCCATCACTGATGTCAATGGGAGGAATAGTGCCCCATCATTGGTATCAATGGTAGGAATAGTGCCCCATCATTGGTGTCAGTGGTAGGAATAGTGCCCCGTCATTGGTGTCAGTGGGAGGAATAGTGCCCCGTCATAGGTGTCAGTGGGGGGAATAGTGCCCCGTCATAGGTGTCAGTGGGGGGAATAGTGCCCCATCATAGGTGTAAGTGGGGGGAATAGTGCCCATCATTGGTGTCAGTGGGAGGAATAGTGCCCCGTCATTGGTGTCAGTGGGAGGAATAGTGCCCCGTCATTGGTGTCAGTGGGAGGAATAGTGCCCCGTCATTGGTGTCAGTGGGAGGAATAGTGCCCCGTCATTGGTGTCAGTGGGAGGAATAGTGCCCCGTCATTGGTTTCAGTGGGAGGAATAGTGCCCCGTCATTGGTGTCAGTGGGAGGAATAGTGCCCCGTCATTGGTGTCAGTGGGAGGAATAGTGCCCGCCATAGGTGTCAGTGGGGGGAATAGTGCCCCATCATTGGTGTCAGTGGGAGGAATAGCGCCCCATCATTGGTGTCAGTGGTAGGAATAGTGCCCTATCATTGGTGTCAGTGGGAGGAATAGTGCCCCATCATAGGTGTCAGTGGGGGGAATAGTGCCCCATCATAGGTGTCAGTGGGGGGAATAGAGCCCATCATTGGTGTCAGTGGGAGGAATAGTGCCCCGTCATTGGTGTCAGTGGGAGGAATAGTGCCCCGTCATTGGTGTCAGTGGGAGGAATAGTGCCCCGTCATTGGTGTCAGTGGGAGGAATAGTGCCACGTCATTGGTGTCAGTGGGAGGAATAGTGCCCGCCATAGGTGTCAGTGGGGGGAATAGTGCCCCATCATTGGTGTCAGTGGGGGGAATAGTGCCCCATCATAGGTGTAAGTGGGGGGAATAGTGCCCCATCATAGGTGTCAGTGGAGGGAATAGTGCCCCATCATTGGTGTCAGTGGGAGGAATAGTGCCCCATCATTGGTGTCAGTGGGAGGAATAGTGCCCCTTCATTGGTGTCAGTGGGAGGAATAGTGCCCCATCATTGGTGTCAGTGGGAGGAATAGTGCCCCATCATTGGTGTCAGTGGGAGGAATAGTGCCCCATCATTGGTGTCAGTGGGAGGAATAGTGCCCCATCATTGGTGTCAGTGGGAGGAATAGTGCCCCATCATTGGTGTCAGTGGGAGGAATAGTGCCCTATCATTGGTGTCAGTGGGAGGAATAGTGCTCCATCATTGGTGTCAGTGGGAGGAATAGTGCCCCATCATTGGTGTCAGTGGGGGGAATAGTGCCCCATCACTGGTGTCAGTGGGAGGAAAAGTGTCCCATCATTGGTGTCAGTGGGAGGAAAAGTGTCCCATCACTGGTGTCAGTGGGAGGAAAAGTGTCCCATCACTGGTGTCAGTGGGAGGAATAGCGCCCCATCATTGGTATCAGTGGGAGGAATAGCGCCCCATCATTGGTGTCAGTGGGAGGAATAGCGCCCCATCATTTGTGTCAGTGGGAGGAATAGCGCCCCATCACTGGTGTCAGTGGGGGGAGGAATAGCGCCCCATCGTTGGTGTCAGTGGGGGGAGGAATAGTGCCCCATCGTTGGTGTCAGTGGGGGAGGAATAGTGCCCCATCGTTGGTGTCAGTGGGGGAGGAATAGTGCCCCATTGTTGGTGTCAGTGGGGGGAGGAATAGTGCCCCATCGTTGGTGTCAGTGGGGGGAGGAATAGTGGCCCATCGTTGGTGTCAGTGGGGGGAGGAATAGTGCCCCATCGTTGGTGTCAGTGGGGGGAGGAATCGTGCCTCATCGTTGGTGCCAGTGGTATTAGTGAATCCAATGATGGGGCACTATTCCTCCCACTGACACCAATGATACTTACCTTGCTGACCCCTACTCCAGCCTGGGCTCGCTCGCTCCCTCCCTCCCTCTCCCATGGTACAGACACTTACCTGTCAGCTGTCTTCCTTCTCCGGCCGCTCTCCTCCTCTTCACCCGCTCGATCTTCGCGGTGCCGCTCGGCTCCTCCTCTCCAAGCTCCACCTCCTCGCCGGTGATTGGCCGCCTGTGTGCCTCTCCTGAGCTAATCACCGGCGTGGATTGATCCCGAGGGTGTGTCCAGATGACAGGGGCGGCATGTCATCCCGCCCACACCTGGAGACGGATAGAGCAGCGGTGTCTCGGTTCCTAACACCATCGGAAATATGTGTTTTCCGATGGTCTTAGGCGACCCCTGTGAAAGCGTCGTTCGACCCCCAAAGGGGTCGCGACCCCCAGGTTGAGAACCGCTGCTATAGATTATTAAACTCTAATACAGGCAGTGTGTCTGGGATCATTTTTCCAAAGCACAAGAAACCACAGCACCCAAAATCACCTTATCCAAGTGTCTGCTTTTTTGCATTCTGTACATTTTCTCCTAGTCAGCTAAAGTACAACTCCAGCAACTCCAACTGTCTATGTCCTATTTTTATGAGGCTTTTAGAGCTTTCTGACCAGGTGGACAACTCCCCCTTCTCTGCGGTTTATCCTCCTCTTTCAGCTCAATCTCCTGACGTCTTCCAAAAATCACTCCACTAAGCCTGCTACTCCTTCCCAGTCCCCACCAGCCCTGACCACGTGGTCAGACTCCATCTTGGCAGAGCAACTACAGGCTCTGCTGGTGGAGCTGAACATGGAACCTGAGGGAGCATCTGTGATGTTGGCCTATGCCTTACTACCTCTGGACAGCACAGCTGCCATCCTGGCTGCTATAGAACAGAGTAAGACCTCCCTACTGGTCCACATTAATAGACTCATAGAGGAGTGTAATCTTATCAGAAATGATTTAGACAAGATAAGGGGTCTTCTGACCTAAACGGAATCCCAGATTTCTGCTGCAGAGGATCTTACTGCCTCCCACACTACTGATATCACTGACCTCCAACATACAGTGAATGCGCTGGTTGCCATATCGGATGACATGGAAAACAGGCTGAGGCGCAATAATGTTCGCATCCTCGGGCTCCCCAAAGTCACAGAGGGAAACCAACCAGCAGAGTTTTCTGAAGCCCTGAAGCCTTCTTCAAAGAATTGCTGGGCCTTACAGAAGTTTCACCTACCTATTTTGAGGAATGGGCACATTGGTTACCAAATAGACATGCTATTCCGGGCAATAACCCTCACCTGTTTTTGGTATGTTTCCTCAATTATTGAGACAGAGATAAGATCCTCTCAGAAGCCAGGAAACATCCTACTGTCACAAGTTAGCCTGCAGCCTCTTGTGTGTTTATTCTTACCTCCTTGCTGCTCTTGATTTCTCACGTGTGTTTGTCTGTGCTCACCTGTGGGTGTCGTCTGCTATTCCCTGGGTGTTATGTCCTTCCCTTTCATCACTTCCTGGGCCACCTCCTAGCTAGCTTGTCTATTTAAGACATGCTCAGTCTGTCCCACTTTGCCTGAGCAACGTGTTGTTGTTGGAGCTCCCTTGTGTTTCTACTGAGAATCCTTTATAGTCTATCTGTGTACGGACCCCGGCTTCGTTCCTGACATTGCTCCTATATAGTCTATCTGTGTACCGACCCCGGCTTTGTTCCTGACTTTGCTAGTTTTCCTCCTGTCCTGACCTCGGCTTGCCTACTGGATTTCCTGTGTCTACTCCCTTGTACCTGCTCCCGATAGCAGTCTCCTCTACCTCAGCTGGGTGTACCTGGGGGCCGCGACCTGGTCCCAGCCTGCTGCAAGTCCTTCTTCACCATCAGGGGCCCTGGTGAACAAGCAGGTTGGGGCTTAGACTCCGCGCCCTGGGGAACCCCAAGTTGTGGATCAAAGAGCTCACTACCACAGGTGCTGACAGTTTGCTCATGCCATGAGCTCCTTGGAGACACCGCAGCCTCTCCTGGAACAACTTCAGAGAGTCGATGTCCAGCAGACCTATCAAGAACAGATTATAAAGGATTCTCAGTAGAAACACAAGGGAGCTCCAACAACAACACGTTGCTCAGGCAAAGTGGGACAGATTGCTCATGTCTTAAATAGACAAGTCAGTTAGGAGGCAGCCCAGGAAGTGAGAAAGGGAAGGACATAAAACCCAGGGAATAGCAGACGAAGCCCACAGGTGAGCACAGACAAACACACATGTGAGAAATCAAGAGCAGCAAGGAGGTAAGAATAAACACACAAGAGGCTGCAGGCTAACTTGTGACACCTACGCTAGCCCATGAAAATTCATTCATCTTCCTATTCCCTGATTTATTTAGAGCCAGAGTTACCAGAGCTCCAGAGGAAGAGGATAACTTTTAATGATATTTATCAATTGCT
Organism: Staurois parvus; assembly: GCF_062004578.1. NCBI lineage: Eukaryota > Metazoa > Chordata > Amphibia > Anura > Ranidae > Staurois > Staurois parvus. Next base: position 8,651,800 of record NW_028317810.1, read on the forward strand.
CCGGGACAGAAACATCAAATACAGCATGCATTATCCAAGCCACCTCCGAGTACAAAATGAATGGTCAGTACTTTTTTTGATACAAACACAAGCATTATCCTCTGCCCATGGCTTTCAGCCACGTATTCATCCTTGTTTCAACACTGTCACTGTTATGGGTCCTGACCTGTTCCTCATTTCTGGTGTCATCACAACCTTCTGAAGAATCTGGATTTTGTCCTTTCTCTACACCATATTTTGTGGCCCACTCAGTACAGGGTCCTAGAAGAAGTTTTGTGACATAGTTGTGGACGTTCACACATAAATCCCTTTTCAGGCTAGAAATGTTCCCCTTCTCCCCTGTTTTTCCTTCACCACCAGAGTTATGGGGACTATTCAGGCCCCAGTGTTCTGGCTCTACTGCACACCTTTCTCATTACAGTCTGGGAGCTACCTGGTTACTGGACACAAACTACTTGCTCTTTACCCCCCAAGTTCTGCCGTTCCTTGCCAAAGCGAAGAAGTCTTGACCCACTTGTCACTTCTCAAATCCCTGCAGACAAGAAGGACATTCATTTTTTTTCTGTTTTGGGTATAAAACTGACTGGCCTAGTTGTAGGGGTTGCCAGTCAGTAGGGTGCTAATATTTTCTTTTTTACCATGGCAACCACTGGACTCCTATCTCACTTGCTATAAGTTTTATCAGCTATCACTTTCTTGTTTCATCCACAGTGCTTTCACTATTGAAGTTGTGGCAACTCCCCTTGCAGATAGGGCACCATATATATACTTGTTACCCTCTTACAGCTTACCCCTGGCTTGTTAAAATGCCTTTTCCCTGGTATATTTTTCAATTATCTCTTCACTATGGAGATCAAATTGGTATCTTGGAACATAAGAGGTTTGAATAACAAATTCAAAAGATCTCTTATGTTCAAATTCCTTAATGCACATAAACCGTACATCCTTTTTAGAGACCCATATACTGGGGAACAAGATCATTTCTCTTAAAGGGGTTTGGGTACAACAAACTTTTCATTCTACATATTCTAGTTATGCCAGGGGAGTTGCCATACTTCTGAGCAAGTCTCTCAAATATCAAGTATGCATGTGTGTACTCATCCGGGAGGAAGATATATTATTTTTGTCCTGGAACTGGGTAATGTGAAATATGCATTGATAAATGTCTACATTCCACCGCCCTTTTCTCCTGGTATTTTATACACAATCCAGGAAAAATTGTTGCCCTTGCAGGTCTCTCAGGTTATTTGAGCTGGAATTATCAATTTTATTTTACATCCCCCCTGGACTCCTCTAATCCATTAGGAACTCCGAAAGTGGATTGGGCCCAAATGTTTGATCTTACGATGGTGTGGAGATTTAAACATATGCGAGATCATTTTTACTTACATTTCTCTGTTTCTCATAAACCTGGATCCAGAATAGACCTGGCATTTTGCTCCAGGCCACTGCTGGCATCTTTGCTAGTGGTCTTCTATTTGTTTGCAGGCATTTCAGACCATTCCCCCTTGGAAATTGCTCTAGAGGTTGAGGTCCGAAGGGACCCAGGTTGGTAGCACTTGTATTCTAAATGGATACATAATGTCTGGGTCTGGGAGCAGCTATCTGATCTGATTATATTGCTCAATATTGGGAAGTGAATGAGGGCTTTGCACCTCCCAAAGTGGTGTGGAATGCTTTTAAAGCCTACAACTGTGGCCAATATATCTCAGCCATCAAATCCACGAGGGTGGAATTTTCCACACAAGTCACTAGATTGGAACAGGAAGAGTCTGGGGCTGCTTCTTCATTTGCATAGTCACCTACCAGGACTAACTACTCTCTGCTGGTTCATACCCACAGAGAATTAGAACTCCATCTCACATCCTTCATTAATTCAGATGCTGCCATACAAGTTGGTAAACTGTTTGAGTCTGGTGACAAAAATGGCAAATTATTGGCTAATTTATTTGCAAACTCGAGACAGATGACAGTTGTCTCTGAGCTGATCTCTGATTCTGGGGAATGTCTCACTACTCCATCTGCTATTCCCCAAGCATTTCATAAATTCTTTCAGACATTATATAATCCATTTTCCACCCAGAGGTCTCGTCCCTGATGACTACTTTACAAATTCTCTCCTTGATGACTTTATCTGCCACTGGAACCCTTGACCTTGACAAAGAAATCTCTGTTTTGGAAATAGAAGCGGCCATTCAATCATTTCCCTCAAACAAAACACCAGGGCTGGATGATTTGCCCTGGGATTGATATAAGCTGCATGCTGGGGATTTAGCACAGAAGCTCCATAAAGTGTTTCATGGCAGTTATGAAGCTCTGGTTCTACCCGCATCCATGTATCACGCACACATTGTGCTCGTGCCTAAACCAGGTAAGTACCCTAGACAGTGTGCTTCATATAGGCCTATATCTCTCCTAAACTATGATTTAAAAATCCTGAATAAAATGTTAGCCACACGATTAATAAAATTCCTTCCCTCCTTGGTCAGCATAGACCTGACCGGATATCTACCGGGGAAGTCAACAGATATTAATCAGTGTAGAGTTTTCACTTCCCTGGGATAAATCTGATCCAAGGGTCCTTGCACTACTGGTTGTAGCAAAAGCATTCACGGGTCTATATGTCAACAGTTTTAGAAGTAATGGGATTTGGAATTTGTTTTCATAAATTAATCACAATTCTCTATGAAGCTCCAATGGCCCAGATAAAATTAGGGGGGGGCACTTTTGGAGCCTTTTTCCATTGTTAGGGGGAAAAGGCAGGGATGCCCACTTTCTCCGGCTCATTTCTATACCATTATCTGTTGATGTTTGTATGTTGGGCTTTGTCCTGGCTGTGTCCAGGGCTATGAGAACCCTGTTGGGGCTTTTACTTTTTTATACACGTAAAGTTATACTTCTCAAATGGAAATCTCCATATCCTACATCTGATTTTGGAAACATATAGAATAATAAAATGATACCACTGTATAAGTTTACATATGAATCCAGGGATATTCAGACGGAGTCCAAAGACACTGATGTCTCTGTTGACTTATCCCAGTAGTGTAGATGATAATACATTTTTAGATATGTATATCAACACCCTGAAGAGCTGTGGATAGCTGAATTTTGTCTTCCTCATGTTCATTGTCTTAGTGGTGATGATTGCCAAGAGTTTAGCAGGTTTTATTGGTTTTGTTTATTGCTTGTGTTTTTTCAAGCCTGGGTATGCCCAATAGGTTTTGTTTTGTAACTTACACTTTTTATGCCAATAAAGATAGAATATTTAAAAAAAAAAAAACTAAATGAAAACCTGGAGATGCATAGAGGGGACTTATTCTACTTGTGCAGTACATCATTTTTTATACAGACATTGTTATACTATGCCACTTGTCCCCCCAGATCTTCAGTAATCTGGTAATTCTGAAGTATGATGCTTGTGTTTCTGAAGCACATTCTGCAAGTGTATTGTGTTGCCTTTCAAATACAGAAAGTAGATAGCAAAGCAAAATGCCAGTACTAATAGGTTAGTCATAGTTACCATTCATAATTAAACCTGCATTGAAAGTTGAAATACTGAATGCAACAGGCTTCAAAGAGTATATCCCTGCTGCCCTTTTAATGACCTTGTTAGATGGTTAGTGAAAATCTGTCTACAGCGAATTACAGAAAACTCAGATTAAGGTAAATTGATTTAATGTACTGATTTTAGCGCAGCTGCAGCATTTGTTAGATAGCATTGGATTGATTTCAGTTGTGTGCCTGCAAAACCCGTTAAATAAAATGAGTTAATGTGGACAAACACACTGTATGATATTGCGCATATCCCACAGTTGTTTTACAAATCTCTATCTATTAACTTTAGAGATGAGCGAAGTATTCAAAAATTCGATTCGACTGATTCGGCGAATTCGTGGACAATATTCGATTCGAGTCGAATATATTCGCTGAGAATTTAACTTAAAAAAGGGTGTTTCTAGGCTTCAGAGAGACTTAATATTAGTGCAGAACACTGTACCTTTAATTTAAATGCCCTTGGAGTCTGCTGGGGAAGAGAAATAATACTGTCAGTCAGTATGACATGCAGATGAGTGCCGTCGATCTTAGAATCACCGCACACTTCACTCATTTGGCCAGTCACGGGGCCAAAACCAGTGTTTGGAGCCACAGTGTGGCGGTGGAGGCAGCAGCAATGGGAGGCCATACAGCAACCTATGACAAAATGGAAACCAGCAGGAGTGTGAGGAGACCTCAAAGTGGCACATGGCAGAGTGGGAGCAATGGGAGGCGGTACAGGGACCCATGTCACACTGTGGACCCAGCAGCAGCGTAACCAGGCGGTACGGGGGCCCATGGCAGATTTGGGGCCTGGCAGCACCTATGGGAGGCCTGTAATCTGCCAGCAACCTATGACAAAATGGAAAACAGCAGGAGTGTGAGGAGACCTCAAAGTGGCACATGGCAGAGTGGGAGCAATGGGAGGCCGTACAGGGACCCATGACAGACTCTGGACTTGGCAGCAGCATGAGGAGGCGGTATAGGGGCCCATGGCAGATTAGGGGCCTGGCAGCAGCTATGGGAGGCCCGTAATCTGCCAGCACCCTATGTCAAAAAATTGAACACACCAGCAGTGTGAGGAGACCTGAAAGTGGCACATGGCAGAGTGTGGCGATGGAGACAGCAGCAATGGGAGGCCGTACAGGGACCCATGAGAGACTCTGGACTTGGCAGCAGCATGAGGAGGCGGTATAGGGGCCCATGGCAGATTAGGGGCCTGGCAGCAGCTATGGGAGGCCCGTAATCTGCCAGCACCCTATGACAAAAAATGGAACACACCAGCAGTGTGAGGGGACCTGAAAGTGGCACATGTTTGGGGCATGATTCATGGCGGATTTAGTCAGTTGTGTCAGGAACTGGTGGTTTGAAATCCAGACTAATCCACGCCTGATTCATTTTCACAAACGTGAGTCTCTCCACACTTTGGGTGGACAGTCGTGTCCTCCGCGGAGTTACAATACCTCCTGCCGCACTAAACACGCGCTCCGATGCCACGCTACTGGCCGGGCATGACAGCCTTTCAAGGGCAAATTCAGCTAGTTGGGGCCAAAGGTCAAGTTTCGTTGCCCAGTAGTCAAGGGGATTGTCTACCTCGGTTGGCAGGGTGCTGTCCAAGTAGGCCTAAGCCTGTTGTTTGAGGTCCTGCTCCAGGTCCACCTGATGCTGCTGCTGCTGCTGCTGCGGCTGGTTAGTAGTTTCCTCACTGCGCTGGTGAAGAAAGCTACTCATCATCGACTGCAGACTGAGGCAGCCGCTGCTGGTGGAGCTGCCACTGCTCCTACCACCCCACCCCTCCCCTGCTACCATGGCAGCGTAACGCGAGCGCACAGGGCCCACAGTGTCTGAGGATGGACGTTGGCGCAGACAGGCAGAGACCAGCTGACTACATAGGTGGTTTTTATAGTACGTTATTTTGGCCTCCCTCTCAGCAGGTGTGAAAAAGGCCACCATTTTGGAACGGTAGCGAGGGTCCAACAAGGTGGACAGCCAAAAGTCATCCCTCTGTCTGATGGTTATTATTCGGCTGTCGGTACGCAAGCAAGCGAGCATGCTATGGGCCATTTGTGCCAAGGAATGCGAGGGACTCCCTGCCTCCATCTCCACAGCATACTGCCACGGTGCGTCTGGGTCCTCTGTCTCCTCTTCCTCCTCCTCTACCAGATGCTCCTGCTCCTCCACTCCTGTCCGCTGAGTGGAAAAAAAAACCCATTTCACTCAATAATTCCTGAGCACCAATGTCCTCCTCTACCTCCTCCTCTTCTTCCTGTCCTGCCCCCACAGGGGTCATGTGGCGTTGAGATCTGTGCGCCACGTTTACCGCACCCTGACAAGCCATTGTTAACAGCATTTGTTCCAGGACGTGCAACAGAGGAATGACGTCGTTCATCCCATAGTCCTGCCGACTCACGAATAGCGTGGCCTCCTCAAAGGGCCTGAGCAAGCGCAGGTGTCACGCATGAGCTGCCAATGGCTGACATCTAAGTTACACAGGGAGTACCTTTATCCGCTTTTAACATCAGGAAATCTGTGATGGCCTTTTGCTGTTCGTAAAGGCGGTCTAACATATGTAGGGTTGAATTCCACCTTGTTGCAACGTCACAGCATGAGGAGTCGGTACAGGGGCCCATGGCAGATTACGGGCCTGGCAGCAGCAATGGGAGGCCCGTAATCTGCCAGCACCCTATGTTAAAAAATTCAACACACCAGCAGTGTGTGAGGAGACCTGAAAGTGGCACATGGCAGAGTGTGGCAATGGAGACAGCAGCAATGGGAGGCCGTACAGGGACCCATGAGAGACTCTGGACCTGGCAGCAGCATGAGGAGGCGGTATATAGGGGCCCATGGCAGATTAGGGGCCTGGCAGCAGCTATAGGAGGCCCGTAATCTGCCAGCACCCTATGTCAAAAAATTCAACACACCAGCAGTGTGAGGAGACCTGAAAGTGGCACATGGCATGAGAAACTGTGGACCTGGCAGCAGCATGAGGAGGCGGTACAGGGGCCCATGGAAGATTAGGGGCCTGGCAGCAGCTATGGGAGGCCCGTAATCTGCCAGCACCCTATGTCAAAAAATTCAACACACCAGCAGTGTGAAGAGACCTGAATGTGGCACATGGCAGAGTGTGGCGATGGAGACAGCAGCAATGGGAGGCCGTACAGGGACCCATGAGAGACTCTGGACCTGGCAGCAGCATGAGGAGGCGGTATATAGGGGCCCATGGCAGATTAGGGGCCTGGCAGCAGCTAAAGGAGGCCCGTAATCTGCCAGCACCCTATGTCAAAAAATTCAACACACCAGCAGTGTGAAGAGACCTGAATGTGGCACATGGCAGAGTGTGGCGATGGAGACAGCAGCAATGGGAGGCCGTACAGGGACCCATGAGAGACTCTGGACCTGGCAGCAGCATGAGGAGGCGGTATATAGGGGCCCATGGCAGATTAGGGGCCTGGCAGCAGCTATAGGAGGCCCGTAATCTGCCAGCACCCTATGTCAAAAAATTCAACACACCAGCAGTGTGTGAGGAGACCTGAAAGTGGCACATGGCAGAGTGTGGCGATGGAGAAAGCAGCAATGGGAGGCCGTACAGGGACCCATGAGAGACTCTGGACCTGGCAGCAGCATGAGGAGGCGGTATAGGGGCCCATGGCAGATTAGGGGCCTGGCAGCAGCTATAGGAGGCCCGTAATCTGCCAGCACCCTATGTCAAAAAATTCAACACACCAGCAGTGTGAGGAGACCTGAAAGTGGCACATGGCAGAGTGTGGCGATGGAGACAGCAGCAATGGGAGGCCGTACAGGGACCCATGAGAGACTCTGGACCTGGCAGCAGCATGAGGAGGCGATATATAGGGGCCCATGGCAGATTAGGGGCCTGGCAGCAGCTATAGGAGGCCCGTAATCTGCCAGCACCCTATGTCAAAAAATTCAACACACCAGCAGTGTGTGAGGAGACCTGAAAGTGGCACATGGCAGAGTGTGGCGATGGAGACAGCAGCAATGGGAGGCCGTACAGGGACCCATGAGAGACTCTGGACCTGGCAGCAGCATGAGGAGGCGGTATATAGGGGCCTATGGCAGATTAGGGGCCTGGCAGCAGCTATAGGAGGCCCGTAATCTGCCAGCACCCTATGTCAAAAAATTCAACACACCAGCAGTGTGTGAGGAGACCTGAAAGTGGCACATGGCAGAGTGTGGCGATGGAGACAGCAGCAATGGGAGGCCGTACAGGGACCCATGAGAGACTCTGGACCTGGCAGCAGCATGAGGAGGCGGTATATAGGGGCCCATGGCAGATTAGGGGCCTGGCAGCAGCTATGGGAGGCCCGTAATCTGCCAGCACCCTATGACAAAAAATGGAACACACCAGCAGTGTGTGAGGAGACCTGAAAGTGGCACATGTTTGAGGCATGATTCATGGCGGAATTAGTCAGTTGTGTCAGGAACTGGTGGTTTGAAATCCAGACTAATCCACGCCTGATTCATTTTCACAAACGTGAGTCTCTCCACACTTTGGGTGGACAGTCGTGTCCTCCGCGGAGTTACAATACCTCCTGCCGCACTAAACACGCGCTCCGATGCCACGCTACTGGCCGGGCATGACAGCCTTTCAAGGGCAAATTCAGCTAGTTGGGGCCAAAGGTCAAGTTTCGTTGCCCAGTAGTCAAGGGGATTGTCTACCTCGGTTGGCAGGGTGCTGTCCAAGTAGGCCCAAGCCTGTTGTTTGAGGTCCTGCTCCAGGTCCACCTGATGCTGCTGCTGCTGCTGCGGCTGGTTAGTAGTTTCCTCACTGCGCTGGTGAAGAAAGCTACTCATCATCGACTGCAGACTGAGGCAGCCGCTGCTGGTGGAGCTGCCACTGCTCCTACCACCCCACCCCTCCCCTGCTGCCATGGCAGCGTAACGCGAGCGCACAGGGCCCACAGTGTCTGAGGATGGACGTTGACGCACAAAGGCAGAGACCAACTGACTACATAGGTGGTTTTTATAGTACGTTATTTTGGCCTCCCTCTCAGCAGGTGTGAAAAAGGCCACCATTTTTGAACGGTAGCGAGGGTCCAACAAGGTGGACAGCCAAAAGTCATCCCTCTGTCTGATGGTTATTATTCGGCTGTCGCTACGCAAGCAACCGAGCATGCTATGGGCCATTTGTGCCAAGGAATGCGAGGGACTCCCTGCCTCCATCTCCACAGCATACTGCCACGGTGCGTCTGGGTCCTCTGTCTCCTCCTCCTCCTCCTCTACCAGATGCTCCTGCTCCTCCACTCCTGTCCGCTGAGTGGAAAAACCACCCATTTCACTCAATAATTCCTGAGCACAAATGTCCTCCTCTACCTCCTCCTCTTCTTCCTGTCCTGCCCCCACAGGGGTCATGTGGCGTTGAGATCTGTGCACCACGTCTACCGCACCCTGACCAGCCATTGTTAACAGCATTTGTTCCTGGACGTGCAACAGAGGAATGACGTCGTTCATCCCATAGTCCTGCCGACTCACGAATAGCGTGGCCTCCTCAAAGGCCCTGAGCAAGCGGCAGGTGTCACGCATGAGCTGCCAATGGCTGACATCGAAGTTACACAGGGGAGTACCTTTATCCGCTTGTAACATCAGGAAATCGGTGATGGCCTTTCGCTGTTCGTAAAGGCGGTCTAACATGTGTAGGGTTGAATTCCACCTTGTTGCAACGTCGCAGATCAGGCGATGCTGTGCAATTCCGTTCTGCCGCTGCAGCTCAAGGAGGGTGTGCTTTGCGGTGTAGGAATGGCTGAAATGCATGCAAAGTTTACGTGACATTTTAAGGATGTCTTGCAGTGGGATGGTGGATTTTAGGAACCGCTTGACAACCAGATTGAACACGTGAGCCATGCATGGCGCATGGCACAACCTTCCTTGACGCAGAGCAGACACCATGTTCTTTCCGTTGTCGGTCAACATGGTTCCGATTTTGAGTTTGCGCGGAGACAGCCATCTGTCGATTTCTCTGTTCATTACACTGAGAAGTTCCTCCCCTGTGTGACTACGTTTGCCAAGGCATACCAGGTGCAGCACAGCGTGACACCGTTGCGCCCTGCACATGTGATATGCCGGTCGGGTAATGGGACTTGGCACGGGGGTGGCGGCTGAGGACACGGCGGAAGAAGAGGTGGTAGAGGCGGACATCTTTGCCGGACCAAGGACGTGCAAACGTGGAGGCAAAAGCGGCGTGACCTGTCCAAGTTGCTGGTGCGGCTGTGACGGCACCACGTTCACCCAGTGGGCCGTAAATGACATGTACTGTCCCTGACCGTAGTTACAGCTCCACACGTCGGCGCTGCCGTGCACTTTGGCAGAGACCGACATGCTCAAAGACTGGCCCACCATCTCTTCTACATGTGAATGCAGGGCTGGCACTACCTTTTTGGCGAAGAAATGACGGCTTGGCACTCTCCACCGCGGCGCGGCACAAGCCATCATTTCTCGGAAAGGTGCTGAGTCCACCACTTGGAAAGGGAGGGACTGCAGCACCAGCAACTTGGACAGGAGGACGTTCAGCTTTTGCACCGTCGGGTGCGTGCTCGCAAACTGTTGTCTCTTGGAAACGGATTCCAAGAAAGACTGCTGACGGAATCCGTGAAGAGGAGTAGCAGGAGAAGGAGCATCTGAACGAGCGGAAGATGCCAACGAGCGACAACTCCCCTCAGCAGAGGTGTTGGAGCCTTGACTGGCTGATGGAGGGCGATTGACGTCGGGTGACGGAGCAAGTAACGGAGCGGGTGATGGAGCGGGGGCTGGGGCGGGCAGAACCGCCGTATCTTTATCACTGTTTTCCCAGGCCACCAAATGGCGACGCTGCATATGCTGCCGCAACGCTGTAGTCCCAACATGGGCCCCCTGGCCACGCTTGACTTTCTGGCCACATAGTCGACATACGGCTACGTTTACTTCCTCGGGCGGCTTGACGAAAAATTGCCACACCGCCGAGTAGGAAACTTTGCCCCCGATACTCCTCACTGGCTGACTGCTGCTTCCTCCGTGCACACCGGCACCACTACTGGCCGTGGTGGTAGGCTGCAGTGGAGCTGGTGCTCTACTCCGTGGCCGTTTGGCTCCACTGACACTGCTGCGACCCTGCTGCCTCCTGGGCAACCCACCGACTGTTTCGCTCGCTGCCAAGCTGCCACCCTCTTCTCCTGATGATGCGGAAGAAATTGCCTGATGACGACGAGGCTGCCAAGTGCGATCAACCTCCTCATCATCAAGTAGGGTCTCCGCCTCACTACTAGCCCCCTCGGCTGCGTCTGGGTCAGGAGACAGACCTGTCTCTAGACCGGCTACCGAGCCACTCTCCTCGCCAGTACTTCTTCGCCTGGCTGCTGAAGAGGCGGATGTCTCCCCCCGTTCCTGACCGCCCTCTGTTAGCTCTTCCTCACTGTACAGTGGGGCTGAGCCCACAGCATGCGATACTTCGCTTGGTGAGGGAACACCAAAGGACAGGGGCAGGTAGAGGACACGTGATTTCAGTGGGCTTGGTCCCGGGCCATGCCAACTAACGGTTGTGTCTGACGTACCCACCGACCGTTGGCTGTAGGTGTCAGAGGTGACCTGGGAAGAGGAAGACGACCGAGCCAACCAATCGATGACGGCAGGGTTGTCGGTGGAGACACGACCGCTGGATTACACCGGGAGCACTGGCCTCTGGCTGCGAATAGTGCTGCCTCGACCCCTTCCTCTGCTGCCACGTCTGCTCGCTCCTAAAACATTGCCTCCTCTGCCACTCCTCTGCATGTTGTCTGACATACTCTTTAATTCAAAGATTCTGTGTCCCTGAGTAACAATTCTGTGTCCCTGAGTAACAATTCTGTGTCTGTCCCTGAGTAACAATTCTGTGGCCCTAAGTAATGGTTCTGTGGCCCTCAGTAACAATTCTGTGTCCCTGAGTAACAATTCTGTGTCTGTCCCTGAGTAACAATTCTGTGGCCCCAAGTAACGGTTCTGTGGCCCTCAGTAACAATTCTGTGTCCCTGATTAACGTTTATGTGGCCCTAAGTAACGGTTCTGTGGCCCTCAGTAACAATTCTGTGTCCCTGAGTAACAATTCTGTGTCTGTCCGAGTAACAATTCTGTGGCCCTAAGTAACAGTTCTGTGGCCCTCAGTAACAATTCTGTGTCCCTGAGTAACAATTCTGTGGCCCTAAGTAACGTTTATGTGGCCCTCAGTAACAATTCTGTGTCCCTGAGTAACAATTCTGTGTCTGTCCGAGTAACAATTCTGTGGCCCTCAGTAACAGTTCTGTGGCCCTCAGTAACAATTCTGTGTCCCTGAGTAACAACTCTGTGGCCCTAAGTAACGGTTCTGTGGCCCTCAGTAACAATTCTGTGTCCCTCAGTAACAATTCTGTGTCTGTCCCTGAGTAACAATTCTGTGGCCCTAAGTAACGGTTCTGTGGCCCTCAGTAACAATTCTGTGTCCCTCAGTAACAATTCTGTGTCCCTCAGTAACAATTCTGTGTCTGTCCCTGATTAACGTTTACGTGGCCCTAAGTAACGGTTCTGTGGCCCTCAGTAACAATTCTGTGTCCCTGATTAACGTTTCTGTGTCCCTAAGTAACGGTTCTGTTGCCCTCAGTAACAATTCTGTGTCCCTCAAGAAACAATTCTGTGTCTGTCCGTGAGTAACAATTCTGTGGCCCTAAGTAACGGTTCTGTGGCCCTCAGTAACAATTCTGTGTCCCTGATTAACGTTTATGTGGCCCTAAGTAACGGTTCCGTGGCCCTCAGTAACAATTCTGTGTCCCTGAGTAACAATTCTGTGTCTGTCCGAGTAACAATTCTGTGGCCCTAAGTAACAGTTCTGTGGCCCTCAGTAACAATTCTGTGTCCCTGAGTAACAATTCTGTGGCCCTAAGTAACGGTTCTGTGGCCCTCAGTAACAATTCTGTGTCCCTGAGTAACAATTCTGTGGCCCTAAGTAACGGTTCTGTGGCCCTCAGTAACAATTCTGTGTCCCTCAGTAACAATTCTGTGTCTGTCCCTGATTAACGTTTACGTGGCCCTAAGTAACGGTTCTGTGGCCCTCAGTAACAATTCTGTGTCCCTGATTAACGTTTCTGTGGCCCTAAGTAACGGTTCTGTGGCCCTCAGTAACAATTCTGTGTCCCTCAAGAAACAATTCTGTGTCTGTCCCTGAGTAACAATTCTGTGGCCCTAAGTAACGGTTCTGTGGCCCTCAGTAACAATTCTGTGTCCCTGATTAACTTTTATGTGGCCCTAAATAACGGTTCTGTGGCCCTCAGTAACAATTCTGTGTCCCTGATTAACGTTTCTGTGGCCCTAAGTAACGGTTCTGTGGCCCTCAGTAACAATTCTGTGTCCCTCAGTAACAATTCTGTGTCTGTCCCTGAGTAACAATTCTGTGGCCCTAAGTAACGGTTCTGTGGCCCTCAGTAACAATTCTGTGTCCCTGAGTAACAATTCTGTGGCCCTAAGTAACGGTTCTGTGGCCCTCAGTAACAATTCTGTGTCCCTGAGTAACAATTCTGTGGCCCTAAGTAACGGTTGTGGCCCTCAGTAACAATTCTGTGTCCCTCAGTAACAATTCTGTGTCTGTCCCTGAGTAACAATTATGTGGCCCTAAGTAACGGTTATGTGGCCCTCAGTAACAATTCTGTGTCCCTGAGTAACGTTTCTGTGGCCCTAAGTAACGGTTCTGTGGCCCTCAGTAACAATTCTGTGTCCCCGAGTAACAATTCTGTGTCTGTCCGAGTAACAATTCTGTGGCCCCAAGTAACAGTTCTGTGGCCCTCAGTAACAATTCTGTGTCCCTGAGTAACAATTCTGTGGCCCTAAGTAACGGTTCTGTGGCCCTCAGTAACAATTCTGTGTCCCTGAGTAACAATTCTGTGGCCCTAAGTAACGGTTGTGGCCCTCAGTAACGGTTCTGTGTCCCTCAGTAACAATTCTGTGTCTGTCCCTGAGTAACAATCATGTGGCCCTAAGTAACGGTTATGTGGCCCTCAGTAACAATTCTGTGTCCCTGAGTAACGTTTCTGTGGCCCTAAGTAACGGTTCTGTGGCCCTCAGTAACAATTCTGTGTCCCTGAGTAACAATTCTGTGTCCCTGAGTAACAATTCTGTGTCTGTCCCTGAGTAACAATTCTGTGGCCCTAAGTAACGGTTCTGTGGCTCTCAGTAACAATTCTGTGTCCCTGAGTAACGTTTCTGTGGCCCTAAGTAACAATTCTGTGGCCCTCAGTAACAATTCTGTGTCTGTCCCTGAGTAACAATTCTGTGGCCCTAACTAACGTTTCTGTGGCCCTAAGTAACAGTTCTGTGGCCCTCAGTAACAATTCTGTGTCCCTGAGTAACGTTTCTGTGGCCCTAAGTAACAATTCTGTGGCCCTCAGTAACAATTCTGTGTCTGTCCCTGAGTAACAATTCTGTGGCCCTAACTAACGTTTCTGTAGCCCTAAGTAACAGTTCTGTGGCCCTCAGTAACAATTCTGTGTCTGTCCCTGAGTAACAATTCTGTGGCCCTAACTAACGTTTCTGTGGCCCTAAGTAACAATTCTCTGGCACTCAGTAACAATTCTGTCTGTCCCTGAGTAACAATTCTGTGGCCCTAACTAACGTTTCTGTGGCCCTAAGTAACAGTTCTGTGGCCCTCAGTAACAATTCTGTGTCCCTGAGTAACGTTTCTGTGGCCCTAAGTAACAATTCTGTGGCCCTCAGTAACAATTCTGTGTCTGTCCCTGAGTAACAATTCTGTGGCCCTAACTAACGTTTCTGTGGCCCTAAGTAACAGTTCTGTGGCCCTCAGTAACAATTCTGTGTCTGTCCCTGAGTAACAATTCTGTGGCCCTAACTAACGTTTCTGTGGCCCTAAGTAACAGTTCTGTGGCCCTCAGTAACAATTCTGTGTCTGTCCCTGAGTAACAATTCTGTGGCCCTAACTAACGTTTCTGTGGCCCTAAGTAACAATTCTCTGGCACTCAGTAACAATTCTGTCTGTCCCTGAGTAACAATTCTGTGGCCCTAATAACGTTTCTGTGGCCCTAAGTAACAGTTCTGTGGCCCTCAGTAACAATTCTGTGTCTGTCCCTGAGTAACAATTCTGTGGCCCTAACTAACGTTTCTGTGGCCCTAAGTAACAATTCTCTGGCACTCAGTAACAATTCTGTCTGTCCCTGAGTAACAATTCTGTGGCCCTAACTAGCGTTTCTTTGGCCCTAAGTAACGATTCTGTGGCCCTCATTAACAATTCTGTGTCCCTGAGTAATGCTTCTCTGTCCCTAAGTAACGTTTCTCTGTCCCCAAGTAACGTTTCTGGGGCCCTAACTCTGTCCCTAATACAGAGCGGTCTGCCTCTCTTGAATGACTGGAGGCAAATGAAGAATTCTAAAATGGCCGCTATTTATAGCTCGACCATTACACAGTGCTGGCTGGCTGGCTGCTGATTGGCTAATGCGATCACATGTCATTAAGGAATGCATTATGGGTCAGCGCGCCTTGTCTGCGCGCCTTCCCAGACATCCCCGCTCCGTCGCCGCACATGTCCGCCGCCATTTTAGGAAAAATTTTGATTCGCGCGTCCGAAGTAGGCTATTTTTCGGATTCGGCGCGAATCGAAAATTTTTCAATATTCGACTCGAATTCCACTTCGCCTACTTCGATTCGCTCATCTCTAATTAACTTAGTATTTTGTATCTTTTTAGTTTTTGCCATTTCCTCTAATCTCCCACTGGTACTACATGGCATGTTCTTAACAAGCTTGCCAATTGGCTAGTACTTCCTCTATATGTGGACACTTTTTCCATTCAGTAACAGACCCAAATGCAAATATTGACAGCCTTTTCAATTAAAGAATAGAAACTGTGCTTGGGCTGAGTGCACAATGCCTCAGTAGACTTTGAAGAAAAGGCCAGTGAGCAAGTGCGCAGCACTCCCCACCCACAACTGCTGTGTCCACAGCGGAATGAGACCCGATGGTCATATGATCGCCATGCGATCAGTGTTAGCAAAGCTGTTATGAATCAATCTGATTCATAACAGCTCTGCTTCTCTTCCTGGTGAGTTGTGACTTGCCCACAGCTCTCACATGATATATGGGACCAATCATAGCACCTGTACCATGTGACTAGCTCCAGCCAATCACAGATCTCTATTATTTTGAACTGTCATGAACTTAATCCATTCATGACAGTTCAAAGCAAGCTTTGCATTGCAGGAGCAGTAAGCAATCATTTTTATTGCTCCTGCAAAGCAAAGTGTACAAAAAAAACCAGATTCCCCCAGAGCAGTACAATGTTACTATGGTAAGATTGCACTACTTTGCTAAAAGTATTTAAAAAAAAGTTTTAAAATAAAAAATACAGTATTGAGAATTTAAAAA
Organism: Staurois parvus; assembly: GCF_062004578.1. Lineage (NCBI taxonomy): Eukaryota > Metazoa > Chordata > Amphibia > Anura > Ranidae > Staurois > Staurois parvus. The sequence goes on from NW_028317810.1 coordinate 8,667,701, forward strand.
ATTTTTTTTAAGGGTTCTTTTTTTTAACTAGTTTCCGACGGCAAACTGTGGACGAGCGGTGGCTCTGGGCAAAGCGACGTACCCTTACATTGGTTCTATTTTAGGGGTGTGAACATGCCTGCATCCCCCACTGCCTCCCCTGTCATTCCAGGAAGAGAAGAGAGAACACCTGTGAGTAAAAGTACTACATTTTATATGTTATATTACCACAGGTAATCCTTTGATCGCCCCTATTAACCTTCTGATCACCCCATCACCAAGCCAGTGTTATTAGTACAGTGTCAGCATATAACATATTTCACTGGTCACTGTATTCCTGCCACTAGCGACATCAGATAACATCAAGGTCTGTAAGCTTCCCTCCCAGCCAAGGCCAGCTAGCGTTAGATTGTCCACACACTATCACACTCATGCTTTAGGTCGCTGACTACCCCCCAACCCTGTTTGTACGGATCAATATAGTGATCATGAACAGAACTATACTAGTGCCTCCTTAGTATAGTGTCCCCAAAAATACAGTGTTAGCAGGATCAGCCCCGTTCACTGCCAGCACTAGCGTTTAGAACCTCTGCTGTTTTTCACAAAAGATTTGTGTCAATTGATTCTGGGCCAAAGCAATTTATATGCACAACAATCCATCACCACCCACCCAAATTCAGCTCTTGTCAGACAAATTGCATGTAAACCTATCACGGTTTCTGAATTTAAAACTTTTTTTGGGCCTAACCCAATATGGGCAACATAGGCATTACAAAAAAGAATTAATTGCAGTCATATTGGTCCACAGACCCAATTCATCATATGCCCATGTTATCTGCTGTTACATAAATGCCCAACAAGGACCAGCAACGTATTGGTACACCGCTGGACTTTGAGTGGTTATACCGGGATGATGCCTGCAGCTACAGGTATCATCCTAGTATTGTTTTTTTCAGCTGGTGGTCGGCTTTCATGTAAAAGCAATCCTAGTGGCTTATTAGCTGCTGGATAATTTTTACAAGCAGGGACATCCTCCCCTGCTGCTGCCGCCTTCCATGGGTTTCTTGGGCTCTCCCATCCCACCGGGGAATCCAAGAATGCAACCAGTGGTTTCACTGACTCACCATAGAGCTGATCGGGGACCAGAATGGTTTGAATCATTTCTATGGTCTTAGAAACCAGAAGCTGCAAGCATTTCATCATTTCTGTTTCCCTGGCTTTTAACAGTGTCATTTTTAATAATATTTATTATTATTATTCTTCAGGATTTATATAGCGACAACAGCTTGCGCAGCGCTTTACAAAATGAAGGCAGACGTTACAGTTACAATAAGAGAGGAAACAGAGAGCCCTGCTCATTAGAGCTTAGAGTCTAGGAGATTTTTAAATTGCGAAAGCATCTGATCACACCATTCTTGGTGTGATCATATTCATTAGGGCAGAGGAGAGATCTGGAGTCTAATAGACCTGTCATTGCCTATTGCTGTCACAGGGGATATTTACATTCCCTGCGATAACAATAAAAGTGATCAAAAAATTAAAAAAAATTAAAAAAAAAGAAAGAAAGGGACAGTGTAACAAAAAATAAATCAAAAGAAGAAAAAAAGAAAAAAATCATCCCACCCCCCCCCCACCCCCTTCCCATGCTCGTGTGCAAAGGAGAACGCAAGTGTAGGACCCGTGCCAGTATTTAAACAGAGATTGCACTATGTATGTGAGTTATTACCACGAACATCAGATCGGGGGCAATAATTCTAGCACTAGACCTTCTGTGTAAATATAAAGTGGTGACCTGGAAAGGTTTTTAAAGGGTCGCCTATCAATATTAAAAATATTTAAAAAGGTTCAAAAAGTGTACTTTTTTCAAAACATTAACGATTGAAAAATCGTTGTGCAAATACTGTGAGACATAAAAAATTGCAACACCCACCATTTTATTCTCTAGGTAATAATATATATATATATATATATATATATATATATATATATATAATGTTTGAGAGTAATTTTCTTACAAAAAATGTTTTCTATGTAAAGAAAAAGTGCCAGAAAAGGCTTGTTGCTGAAGTGGTTAGAAGAGTGGGTGATGTGTGGCAGAAGCTTCTAATGGTGGCCCTGAAATGCCAGGATAGTAGAATCACCCCACTCCCCAAATTACCCCTTTTGGAAAGTAGACACTCCAAGGTATTTGCCAAGGGGCATGGTGAGTATTTTGCAGATTGCATTTGTTGCCACAAGTCTTTGAAGAAAGAAAACAAAAATGTATTTTTTCTTTTCTTATATTCTTTTTCAAAACCCTGTGACATAATTATATCTGTAAAATACTCACCATGCCTCTAATCAAATTCCTTGGGGTATCTACTTTTCAAAAAGGGATTATTTGGGGTATTTTTGTAGTGTCATAGCATTTTAGCATCTCAAGAAATGTGATAGACAGTCAGAAAGTAAAAGCTGCATAAATTCCAGTATACTTGTATATACCATAGCTTGTGGATGCTATAACTTTCACACATACCAATTAATATACATGTATTGGGATTTTTTTTTTTACCAAAGACATGTAGCAGAATACATTTTGACCTAAATGTATGACTAACTTATGTCTAAAATATCTTTTTTTTTTCAAAATTTAGGCACAAAAATAAAAAACCCAGTGGTGATTATATGCCACCAAAAGAAAGCTCTATTTGTGTGAAAAAAGGACATACATTTTGTTTTGGTACAAGTTTTTATTGATAAGACAATGTAAAGAGCTTTTTTTTTTTCAAAATGTTTGCACATACCTACACTTAAAACTGGTCAGTTACCCCATTTACATTTGTTTACCAGTAAATGGTCACTTTAAAGTCTGTCTAAAGTGACCAACTCCTTCAAGATAAGACATTCAAGAACCAGTTGAAATATCACAGTGCTGAACAGCAAAAAATGGCCTGGTGAGGAAATGGGTTAATATTCTGGAGGGCAAGTGGTTATAGTGCGAGCAGCAACAACTTAACAGAGCCAAGTCTTTACTAGCAGGTGTGCACAGAGAATAATTCCATTTATTGTTTACACAAGAACTGTTTAAAAGTGGAAGTTTTTCTGGGGATTTTCCATTTGTTTAAAACATTGGAATTGTAAAAATTAGCACATCATTTTATAGGTATTTTTATTGTTATGCATGGTATTTATCATTGGGTTTACATAGCGCTGCACTTTAAATGTGGTATTTTTGTTCTGTAGGAGTGAGAATCACTTAATTAGAGCTGGCTGGCTATAGATTTATATTTTGTGCTCATTATTGGTAGTTTTTTCACATATGCAGCGCAGACAGTATTTTTTCATTTTTATATTTCTTTTTTTACTAATAAGCAAATATAAATAGAGAAATCTAGGTCTTCCCCCTTACTGCCCTATAGGATCTAATGGAGAGATCACTATACATGCATGCAGCCATGGTTGTGTATCTGATCTTTATGAATAATCTGTCTGTGGTTGCCTATTTTAAAAGTTTGTTCTTTTGTTTATTAGCACCTATCGTTTAATGGGGATGATTTACTAAAATTGGAGAGCGAAAAATTCTGGCGTAGCTCTGCATAGAAGCCAATCAGCCCCCAGGTTTTTTCCTCAAAGCTTAATTGAACAAGCTAAAGTAAGAAGCTGATTAGTTACCATGCACTTAAAACTTTGAAATCTTTTAATAAAAGGGAAGTTCTCTTCACTCCAGAAAGGGATTCCAACGGTGACTCTATGGCTGATTCTCAAACCACTCTCACAATCACAATATTGCTACAACATTACGTTTGCCAAATCTCCCTTTTAAAGCATCTGTGTATGTGTTCACATCATTGTTATAACCACTGTATTTCTTCATTTACTACAGTGTTACAGAAGATGATGCTAGAGTTATCTGAATCATAAATAGCTATTATTCCTCAAGGCTTTACTTCTAAAGGTGGATCCAATTCTTTGAGTGTATTTCACTTAAAGGTCATCCAACTGGTTCTCCTAATCATGTACAGATGTTCCACATTCTTTTGAAAAAAAATTAAGACATTCAAGAACTAGCTGTTTACTAGTATGTACACTTCATTAAGTCAACAGCTTAACTCTCATCTTTATCTCTTAACATTAACCTCAAGATGCTGATATATGCAGAAACAAGTAAAACATGGCTGTCACGGGATGGGCTGAGGTGACTTTATTGTCCAGGTTGTGATTGACAGCTCAGCTTCACCTTCTCTGTGCTGTACAGGAGGCAAGATGTCATTGTCCAAAGGGGGAATAACTGGATCTCTTGGGACAGGCTGGCCCAAAGTTTTTGTTACAGATTAGTTGTCTAGCAGCTGAAAAGTTTTTTATTGAGAAGACAATGTAAAGAGCTTTTTTGTTCAAAATGTTTGCACATACCTACACTTTAAATTGGTCAGTTACCCCATTTACAGATGTTTAGCAGTTGAGTTTGTCTAAAGTGACCAACTCCAACACTCTAAAAAATAACTCAAGCGACCTGTTACCACCACTTAATTAAATGTGTATTTCCAAGATAAAAATCCTAATTTATTGGTTTAAATAAACTTTTTCATTTAAAAACCTACTTTCATGAGTTGTGTTGAAATGATAATGTTGGAAATTACATCAACTTAATATTGTGTGTCATGTACAGTTACATTTCTGTATTCATTGTTGTACAATGAAATTTAAGTTAAGGTACCTTAATAAATTTGACTTGGTAACTTAATTTTGCTCTACATTGAGAGCTGCATTGCAAGTTTCCACCCCCATTCACTTAACACAAATCAAGTCTCAGTTGTTTCAAAAACTGTTCCTTGAACTTGATGGACTGAAAGCCAGTGCTAAAGTAATGGGTCTCAAGTACAGTATTCTCTGAAGAACGTATGTGTTCCATAGCACAGTCATACTCAGATGACATTTTTCACTTTTATTTCAGTTCACAAAATGGTTGTCGCAGGGTAATGCGGAAAGAATATAGCAAATTGTAAGAAAGCTCACAAAATATCAACTTTCAATATCCTCCAATAGCTTCACTATATTGCCACAATTTGTTGCACAATATAGCAAAGGTCTTGTAGAGAAACAGTTTCTGCACCAGACAGACAATATTAAAAAAATCTTAATGCAAAGTGCTTACTCATTCATCAGTACAACTTTAAGGATTTGATTTTGGTGTGCAAAAAATGTCAATTGTTTAACAATTGGATTGTTGGGCCTTGGTTCACACAATGAAGTGCATGTGATTCACAAAGGAACTGCAACACATTCCTGTGCAATTCACATGTGGTTCAGTGTAATGCAATTTGAGCCCATTCATTTTGAATGAGCTCAAATCACACCACATCGCACCAAAGACATGCATGCACCAATTTTTGAACCACAGTGCTACCAGATTGCATGTTTTGTTTTGTACCATGCAATCTGGTGCCGGCAAATGCACTGTGTTTGCAACACTGACATCCACTGCAGACTGCAAGGGTAGTGCGATTTGAATGCGGTGCGCGAAATGCACACAGATTGCAGGGTTTCTGCAACACATTCTAGTGTAAGCCTAAACTGATTAATTCATTTTTGAAAGCTAGTATAAAAAAAACAAAGCTAAAAACTAATACAGAAAATCAATTTGGATCAACTTGATTTTTCACAGCTTTTTAACTTTAAAAAACTTGCTCATAATTGTAGCAATTAAGTACACGTGACTTGAAGGTTTCTTATAAAAACTGGAAAAACTATTTGAATTAACTTAATATGTTTAAGTACTCAACTTAAAAACATGTGTTTATAATGCCAGTAATTAAGTTGGCGGTAAATAAAAATGCATTCATTTCTATCAGAAAAGCTAATTACCTCAATGCAATGTAGTTTGTTGCTTCAACTTAATTTCACCAGACATTGTCATAACTTAAAAAGCTTGATGCAAACTGTTGCGTTAATTTTTTTTGTTGAGCCAAAACATTATTTTTTACAGTGAAGATAATCAGCCCACTAAGACCTCTGCAGCCATTCAGGCTCTCCAATCCTGCAAATATGAACTGTCTCTGTCTGCAGAAACAACAAATATTACAGACCACAGAGCATGGATATTTGATTGTTGACTAGTTTTTGTCTTTTTTCTAAAACCAATACAGATGAGCATGGAAATTGTATTTATTACACCTTAAAAAATATGTTAGAGATGGCATTTAGTACCCCCAAGCTGGCTCACATGTTCCTTGGACATTTGGGTCTATGCTTTAGAGGATGTCAGGTCACTGGAGATTTCCTCCATATTTGGTGAACCTATCCAATGTTGGGTCACTTTTGGTCTAAAGGAGGGGTCTCCAAAATATGGCCCTCCAGGTGTTGAGAAACTGCAAGTCCCATGAGGCCTTGCAAAACTCTGACAGCCACAGGCAAGACTCCTAGAGGCAGAGGCATGATGGGACTTGTAGTACTTCAACAGCTGGAGGGCCATAGTTTGGAGACCCCTGGTCTGGAGTATTCCCTTATACACACACTGTTGGGAGTTTGCCTTTCCAGAGACTCTTGGCTGGCCCTGCTACACTTCAAACCTCAGTGTTACTAAAAACCAGTTCAAGCTCCTCCACTTTGTCCAAGTAGCCTCTAAATTACTATTGCTGGGGTGTGGAAAAAAACAATTCACCCACATCTCTGCACTTGAATCTGGAATAGATGGCATTTCTGTGAACAGCTGGCCAGCATTCTCACCAATACCCAAGACACATTCCGCATAATCCGTGGATCATTTATCGCCATCCAGATATCATTATCTAATGTGGGACCATGTCCCAGGCCACAAGGCGGATAAGTATACCCGCCTCTGCGTCGTACCTCCACCCATTCCCATCCCTCCCTTCCCTCTTGACACTGTTTTAAACTTTCTCTTTCCTCTCAATCTCCTCTCATGTTCACATGATGTCTGTAGCAGTGCCTGCAAATTGTTATACAAGCCATATATTGTATGCACCTGCTTTTTCACACCTGCACTGCCCTCAACACTGGGGTGCGACACTCACAGTTTTCTCTCTTGGAGAAATTTTGTACAAAGTTATAACACTGTTTGTACTTGATATTGTCCTGGTTTTCATTTAGGACTAAATTACACGTGTCTGCCCGAGATGTATGTTACTACCTACATTGTTTGCACTCTTTTTAAACATTTTGTAAAAAAAATAACAAGTGAAAAATAAGTTGTAAATCATGAAGAACTGTAGCAAGGTGAAACAGAGTAAAAAACACATTTTCCCATGCCTGCTACAATACATCCACTCCAATTTGTTTATGACATATGTTCCCCTGAAACTGTAATGCACAGGTATTCCTTGCAGAAAAATTCTAGTGCAAGCAAGGGTTCCTCCTAGGATCAATACAACTAGTTGTAGATGTGCTCTCACATAACTGAGTTTCCAAATTTTCTATTATTTGTTCCAACAACCATGAAAAATAAACTTTCATCAACTTTATCATATAAAACAGCTACAGTTGAAATAGGAAAATATGTGTGCTCTATTTAATTACCAGCATGGGATTCCCTTGATGAAAGGATCATATGCTTACCCTAAACCTGTATTTCTTTGGGGAGGAGATTTTGCAGGCAAAAATAAGTTGTTGAAAATTCTTGTGAAATCATTAAGAATTGCTGTATAGCAAGGTGGAACAGAATAAAAAACTCATTTTCCCATGCCTGCTACAATATATCCACTCCAATTTGTTTATAACATATGTTGTTCCCCTGAAGCTGTAAAGCACAATTATTACTTGCACAGAAATTCTAGTGAAAACCATTTTCCAATGTTCCAAGCCAGGATCAATACAACTAGTTACAGATGTGGTTTTACATAACTGAGATTCCAGATTTTCTATTATGTGTTTCAGCATCCATGAAAAACAAACTTTAATCAACGTTATCATATAAAACAGCTACAAAGTTGAAACAGGAAAAGATGTGTGCTCTATTTAATTACCAGCATGGGATTCCCTTAATGAAAGGATCACATGCTTACCCTAAACCTGTATTTCTTTGGGGAGGAGATTTTGCAGGCAAAAATAAGTTGTTGAAAATTCTTGTGAAATCATTAAGAATTGCTGTATAGCAAGGTGGAGCAGAATAAAAAACACATTTTCCATGCCTGCTACAATACATCCACTCCAATTTGTTTATAACATATGTTGTTCCCCTGAAGCTGTAAAGCACAATCATTGCTTGCAGAGAAACTCTAGTAAAAAACACATTCCAAGGTTCCTAGCTAGGATCAATACAACTAGTTACAGATGTGCTTTCACAAAACTGAGTTTGCAAATTTTCTATTATGTGTTCCAACAACCATGAAAAATAAACCTTCATCAGCTTTATCATATAAAGTAACTACAAAGTGAAATAGACAAATATGGGTGCTCTCCTTTATTCCTACCATTGGATACCCTTGATAAAAGGATCATATGCTTACCCTAAGCCTTTATTTCTTTGGCGAGGAGATTTTGCTGTCAAAGTTTGAACTTTTCTTGGTTAAAGTCACTTTAACTTTCCCTGCTTAATTCTCTGCAATTAAAATGAGACTTAAAGGGTAACTCCACTTTTGTGGGGGAAAAAAAAGCAAAAAAAAAGTAATATAGCATTTACAATTGCGACTTAAGTCATATTCTTATTGAATGTTATTAAAAATTACTTTTCCTTTTCGATCTGCAGATCTATAATTTTCCGTAAATGCGAAATGGCTACCTGGAGGTGATCTGTACACAGAACACCCCCTGAAAATGTCATTTCAGCTTGGATGATTGGCTTACTGATTTTCCTAGAAGTCTGCACTAGGATACAAGTCAGATTTTTGGCATCCCCTACAACATAAATGTTACTTTTGGTAAAATACTCCCTATGGGAAATCACGTCTAAAGGGATGCAGACCCTGTAATTTTCCTCATTAGTGCCCTGCAGGTGCAGCAGCTGATTGATAATTAATCAGTCACTCCCATACAGATTCAATCTGCACATGGACACAGACAAACAAACATCTACTTCTTCAGAATAACGAAAGGTAGGACTCTGCAACAAAGCTCGTTAAAATCCTTGCAATGTACATAGATCACTGAGAGGGGAATGGTTTTTTCTTAACAACCAGTACTTAAAGCAGACATTCACCCTTAAAAAACCCCAAAAACTTATTTTAACCTGGCTTCTCTCCCACTTTTGCATACTATTACTATTTTTTTCTTCATAAGGCTTTTTTGTTGCAACACACTAGGCAAGAATGACGTTTGCCCCCCTTCTCCCCTTGGATTAAGTCCTGGTAGAGAACTACCACACTTTTGCATATGCACAGGGATTCATGTGCTTGCATGGAGACCTGTGGGTATGGAAGTTCCAAACCTTGCTGTGTCTATGCATGTATGGAATTCCCACCTTCCTTGCGCATATACACATATGCTACAGGGTTCTGCTGACCAGTCAGAACCCTTCAACACATCTGCACAGACAACACACATACAAAGATGGTGGAGCCAGAGGGAGTGGGGCCAAAGGTAAAGATGACTTAAATTCCTTTTTATTAATAATAGTAATAATAACGATAATAATAACTATCAATAGTAATAGTAGTTGTAGTAGTAGTAGTAGTAGTAGTAGTAATAGAGGTAGTAGTGTGCATACTAATATATGAATGACTTATGGATGTCAAAATTAGGATAGATGAACCACTTGGTCCATTATTCAAAGTGGTAAATGCATTAAAGTGAAACTTGCTCAGTTTTGAAGGCTGTCCTAAGAGCAGAAACCATGAGATGCTTTTTATTATATTCTCTAATTTAGGTATTTACTTTGTTACTTTGTTACTCATTTTATGTAACATGTTGCAGAAGGATCACAACAAAATGGCAACAAGGATTGGTAAATGTCTGCTTGGACTGTGATATTAGCACTACCCTACAAATTAAAGTGCAACCATGGGCTAAATCATTTTAGTTTTTAATGCAGTCTGTTACTAGCATTAGCACAGATGTTTTTGTTGTTCCAGTACATGAAATAGGGTGACAATATTGTGACAGGAGTCACTTTGGGTGGGGGGCCCATGGAACCCAGCTTGCAGAGGTTAGGAGACCCCTGTCTCAGCTCCTCATATCCCTCTTATGTGCAAGTCACCCTGTGTCTCTTAGGGGCATAGGGTGACTAATGGACGCTGAGAAAGCGGTTGGAATTACTTCAGATGGGGCAGTAATATTTATCAGCCATTTGAAGACTATTCCTGGTTGTTGATTCTGAACTAGACATGTGAATTGAAAGAGCTGATTACGCTGGCCTCTCCTCTACTCCAGTGTAGGAGCTGGACCATCTGCTCTGTAGTGAGTTCCTAATAAATCAAACCATTGTCTAGGTGTGAATTCCCATTCACCTTTTGTTTTGGTCACCCAGCTAGCTAACCTAATTAACTTACTGTTTAGAGTGTTGTCTTTTTCTGTATATAGCTGCGTTTGCATATGATCATGTGATCAGTCTCAGTGTGTATTGTATAAAAAACCCGTTTGAGTTTAAAATAAAGAGTTCCATGATCAGACAGACTGGTGTCGTCTAGTCTTGTATGGTCAGCTGTGGTGCCTGTTGTCGGTGTTCAGACAGGGAAGTGGTAGTCTAACGGAAGTACTCAAGCGCAGTCTGGGTCAGTTCTGTTACATTGGTGGCAGCGGTGGGATGCTTCCTGCAGTCTGGGACATCCAAACCTCCACCAGGATCCAAGGTTCGGATAGCAGGAGAGGAGAGATACAGATACCACCCCCAGCTATTGAAACGGAGGTCTTAAGGCAGATGCAGCAAGTGCTGGCTTACCTAGACAATTCTGTTTCTGCACGGGACGAGCTTGGATGGAGGAATGCGTCTGTACAACAGCTGGATGAGGGTATGGAAGATGGAGCAGTCAGCTCATCCCTCCAATTACAGATCCCAAAATGTATGGATCTAATGGATTTTTCACCTGAGAATGTTATAAGTGATGAATCACCTGCCAAAGTGCTGGCACTGGGCCCAAGGGCCACCAGCCCGTGCCCTAGACATTTAGCCATTCCAGAGACTGGGGATTTGATAGACTTCTCTGCTGAAGAAAACAACCTGGTGAGCCTCCAGCAGAAGAGCTGGCAACAGGGCCAAACATTGCTGAGCTCTACCCAGCACCAACAGCAGCTTCAGTCTCCATGAGAGAAGTGGCTGCCGGCCTTTCTCCTACACCACTGACAGGGACATGGGATCTCCTGACAGCAGCATCTTTAGAGGTAAAAGCTGAAGTGCTGACAACTGGACAGAGGGTCCAGGACCACTGCCCCACACCTGCCGAAGTTTCAGAGGCCCAGGGGGAGAAGGGAGAGAAGGTTATAGTCCTCCCTCTCCCACAGTCAGCCAGAGTGGAGGAAACTGTCTTCTCTCCCAAGCCAGGATCTGTGCACCAGTAGGGACAGTGACAAAGGAATGTCATCCCAGCAGCAGATCCACAGTCTGGGAGTGGAGGAGGCCGGCCTTCCTCCCCCACGGTTAGCCAGAGCAGATGTGGGGTCCCCAGCAGACATGCTGGCAACAGGACAGAGCGCCGCTGGCCTCTGCCTAGCAATTACAGTTTCTCCATAGCATCAGGGAGCTGGGGTGATTTGCCACTCTCCCCAGCAGCAGACTGAGCTCCAGAATGTTCAAAACCATCCAGCCAAAGTGCTGGCAGCTGGACAGAGAGTCAATGAACTCTGCCCCACCCCCACTGAGGACAACTAGCCCTTGCAGTTGAGAATGGAAATGGAAATGGTTGACCATCTATGTGATTTCCCTCTGCCCTCAACTAACCAAAGATGTATTTCCCACTACCGTCTCCACTAGTATACCCCAGGGATGCTGGGCAGTCGGCCCAGATCCCCAACAGCATGATGGATGGAACCCAGCCACCCTGTTTGCTCTTCAGCAGTTGAAAGGACTCCAGGGAGAAGGGCCAGTCCGCACTTCTTCCCAGCAGCGGGTATGTTATACGAAACAGGCAGAGGTTGGCTGGGTGAGTAATGCTATTTTTGGGACAATGTGTTTGGGGTACTGCGTGGGTATGGGCAGTGGGGGACTGGGACTACGGACTAACGTCGAAGTCAACCCATCTGGGGTTTCCTCCTGTGTTAGTCCTATGCCAAAAGGGGAGATTTGTGATGGGAGTCCCTTTGGGTGGGGGGCTCATGGAACCCAGCTTACTTTGCAGAGGTTGGGAGATCCCTGTCTCAGCTCCTCATATCCCTCTTATGTACAAGTCACCCTGTGTCTCTTAGGGGCACAGGGTGACTAATGGACGCTGAGAATGTGGTTGGAATTACTTCAGATGGGACAGTAATATTTATTAGTCATACGAAGACTATTCCTGGTTGTTGATTCTGAACTAGATATGTGAATTGAAAGAGCTGATCTCGCTGGCCTCTCCTCTACTCCAGTGTAGGAGCTACAGGTCCCATGCAAATGGCTTGATTTATGACGGATTCTTCAGCAGAAATATGAGCTATGGGTGGCCCTGCAGGCACCAATAGTTTTCTATCTGGCTCAGTTGCCATTCAGCAGCACCAGCAGCCACAGGAACCACAGGAACCTCAGCAGCCTGAATACAATGTAGATTTCTTAATTCACACTTCTAGGATGGATATTGGAACAAAGGCCAAGGTGTCTATGACTGCCTTTTAATGGACACACTGGAGGAGATTTGCTGAAACTGGAGTGTGAAAAATCTGGTGTAGCCAGAAACCAATCAGCTTCCAGGTATTATTGTCAAAGCTTACTTGAACAGGCTGAAGTTAGAAGCTAATTGGCTAACATGCACAGCTGCACCAGATTCTGCTTGCTCCAGTTATCCCATAGATTTAACTGTAAGAAATAAAAAAAAAACTAAGGTCTAACACCAGAAGATGGAGTTACAGCAACAGTTTTCCTTTCATTATGAAAACAAATCCCCACATGAACAAAAGCTGACTGTTTTATGCACCCCTAGTAGTGTTAAAATGGTTTGTCCCAACTCTGTTAGGCTAAGTTCACACAGGTGTTGAATTTTAAAGCACTTACAATCAAAGATTATAAAAATTCGACTGATTCAATCAGGAATAAAGTTGTCTTGGAAGTAAGCTAATTATTATGTAGAAATGCTGTGTATTCAAGGTCAATAAACAGATTTGTACATGTATTTATTTTTTGCACAAGGTTAAAGTTTCTATTTAGAGAATTGTTAACCTATTCCCTGCAAGTGGGTCTTTATCTGGGAGGCTGCATATATACATACGTTTGTGCTGGTAGCATTTTCACAGAAAGCCACAGGTCTTGTACTAATGATCAGGAACCAGGAGGCTGGTTCCCAATCACCTGATTGCTACCATAGCCTTTGATTGGGTATCACAATGAGCAGTACAGCCCACCTCAGTATTTTTTTCTCTTCTTGAATGGAGGCAAAGATACATTGTATTCAAGACCGGGACAAGGGGTGCCCTGGTGGAGGATTTGGAGGGTTGTGCTAGAAGGGGTGATTTGGAAGGGGATTTGTACTAGAAGGGTAGATTTGGGTAGGAAGAGGGATTGGGGGGGCTGTGCTAGTAGATATGATCGGGGGGATTTGTGCTAGGAGGGGAAATTGGGGGTTGGATTAGTGCTAGGAGAGGGGATTTGGAGGGGGGAGAGGATTTATACTCAGAGGTGAAATTTGATGGGTAGAGCATTTGTGCTAGGAGGGGATAAATGGTAAGACAGCAGATTTGAGCTAGGAGGGGGGATTTGTTTTGAGTAGGTAGAGTGTAAATATTTTTGTTTAGGGAGAAGTTTGAGTTGCAAAGGGAATTTTTGCAAAGGGGGTAAGTGTGAAGTTTAGTGCTATATTTTTTTGGATGGAGAAGAGAGGAGATTTTTTCTGACACACAATGCTCATACATTGGGGGGGCGCCATTTGGCATCTTCACCCTGGGAACGAAATTACATTCTCCCAACACTGATTGTATCCTTTTCTTCTAGAGGAGAAATTTTTAAACAAAGCGCTGTGTGAAAAAATATTAGTAATAGCAATAATAATAAAGAGAAAAAAAACTAGATAAAACTAGATTATGGATTGATCTAGGTCAGGATCAGTGTTAGAGTAAAGATTAGGGTAAAAGGCCATGGTCAGAGTCAAAGGTCAGGGTCAAAGGTGGGGCTCAATGCCCCGTGTCAGTGTGTTTTCATTAGCATTGAAAAAGCAAAATGCACATTATGGTTTCTAGGTCCTACTATGGGTGCAAACAACAAATAACATTCACGTATGTGGTATCACTGTGATTGTCAGGAACAGGAGATTTTATTACAGGTTGTTCTGTGGTGGTAGGTTTATTGCAATAGAAAGAAATATACAGCTAACTGAAAAAAAAAAAAAAATTCTATTTTGGTTCAAGTTTTCCTTTGATAAAAAAGTAAATCAGGTGATAAAACAAAGTATAATCCACCTTCAAGTGTTTGCGATGATATGTATAGGTTTACTAACACATGGCAAAATTGTGTTTAGGCATTAGGATTTGTTTTACCTTTCAACATGAAGGGGTTTTACCTTCCATCATGAAGGGGTTAAGGTACCCACATCACAACATATAATTTACAAAAAACATAAATCTTTTATTACAATAGTTTAAAAAAACATTGTTAGATCAGCAATGCAATAAACCCCATACTTATACAATCCCCATCCATCTATCTCAGTCATATGGTATCTTTAAATTGCTAATAACTCAGTCCATCAGTCTCAGAAATGTTTTGATTTTTCAGGAGTCTAGTATGGGGTAATTCAGCATATCGTCACTGTAAAAGCCCACCTGGAGCAAGTGCAGGGGCTCACAAACAATCAGAAGTAATCCAGGCGAGAGGAGCAACTACCAAACCAAATCCAACCAAAATATCAACCAATGCACTGGCTGATAACAAATTATATGAACATTTGAAAGTAAGCCCTTTACAAGCAGGTGAAATATATCTAGTGCAGAAAGTAGAAAAACAAGGGATTATAACAAGAACCCCTTGTTATGGCATTTTCCTATAGATGCTATAGGGCAGGGGTGGCTAACCTGTGGCTCTCCAGCTGTTGTGGAACTACATTTCCCATGAGGCATTGCAAAGATGGGAAGTTACTGACTTGCAGAGGCATGATGGAACTTGTAGTCCTGCAGCAGCTGGAGAGCCGCAGGTTGGCCACCCCTGCTATAGGGTCTTTAAACCTGTAGCTAGTATTCTGTATAGATACGGTACTGGTGTTTGATCCCCCAGATGTTCGGGATCAGCAGTCACCAACCAAAGGGGACTTAGGGGTTGACTGTGCACTTGCACTCTGCAAGTGCAGTTTCATCCAGAGCTTAGTGAATGAGCAGAAGATCTGCTGACTTCCATCATTCAATCATGTGCAAACAAAAATGCTGTTTTTTTTATTTTCCCTGCATGTAATTGGATATTCTTGGCAAAAGGAAGCTTCACCTCATTTACATTTACTAAGCTCTGGGGCAACTGCACTTTGCAAAGTGCATAGTCTAATTGCCTTTAGTAAATCAACCTGTCAGTTGTATATATCCTTTTCTGTTTCCTTGATATACAAATTAAACCAAGTTATTTTTTTTTAAATGGTCATCAGCAAGAAGAAAAAACTGCAACTTATGTAAAATGCAAACTTTTTTACCTTGGTCTTTTATTACCTATTGTGCAAGACAAAGTTGGATGCCAGCTCGATACCACAGATATTTTGGCAACTTCCAGCAGTACTGCTGCATATGATTGAATCTTGGTTAACCCATATGACAACAAAATGAGATTTAAATTAAAAAAACAGATTGCTACAGTACACCATCCTGAGTAAATATGATTTTCCCTAAATGATTTTGCTCAGGTTGCCTCACCTGAGATGGTGCAGTGAAAAAGTCTGACTTTTCTTGCTATGTATGTCACCTGTCTGTGTGCTGCTCCATGTTTCTCCCATAGGTGGCAGTGATCTTTCACTATTATCTGCATCCAGATGCAGGATATGTTTTCATGTGGGACTTGGTATATACATCCTGGCAAAGGGTATTTATCTGTCTATATAAAGGTAGCATGCAATAAGCATTACCATGTTAAGAGTACTTATTACCGTATAATTGTCACAATCCACTGCAGTAAAGCAGAATAATTTGTTATTGGCTTTCCCGTTTTGGGAAGCATTGTATGAAGACTTTAGTTATGTATTCTGTATATGTTACTGTATTTAATTGCAGGGTATGTAATATATTATTATTGCATAATTACATACAGAATGTGATCTTTAATCGTTATGCCATATGTTTTGTATTGCTAGCAAGTTACGTATTTGACTTTTTGTAACATCTATCATTATATCTACTGTTCTCGGTGTATGTCTGCTGCTATATGAAACATGTTACAATTCATGCATTGGTAGTTCACCAAACTTTAAAAGTAGAATCCACATAATAGATACATTTTGGCTATAGACGTATGTATGACATATACCCCAAACACTTAAATTATATGTTGCTTTGCACAGGCTCAGTGGCCAAAACTATTTGCATCCACCTGTAAATCCAGCTGTAAGAATCTACTGAATTCTTGACACAGCTGCCACATTTGTACCATGTGAATGATGCCTAAAGATTTTTTCACAATACATGCAGCTAGAGAACTCGGGGATGACTGGTTGTAAAGGTCTCTTACTGTTTGTTAAGAATATGTAAAAGTGCAATGGTGCACTTTAAGGATGAATTGCTCCACAAAGTCTGCAGCTACAGAGGTCAACAAAGGCTTGTTGTAAATTAAACATGTGCCCAAAGTATGCACATTGAAGTATGTACATATTACAACCAGTAAAGGCACTTTAAAACAGGCCCCCATTTACCTCGGTAACCTCATAGTTGCCAACATTTGTAAATAATTAGAAGGGACACCGTGTAGGGTCCAAGATAAAAAAATGGTGCAAAAGTGTACCCACTGCCAGACACCCACTGCCAGGGATGTGGCCAACATAGTGGATATGACTTGTAGTTTTGAACCTCCCCCCCTTTTAGTATAATAAAAATAAATGATTAAAATATGATTAAATAACAAGATAAAATAAAAACATATTAAAATATAATTGGTGTCAGTGGGAAGAATAACAGAAAAAGCATTATTTATATCATTACGTTTTTTTTCCCCAAAAATACAATTTTCATTTTTTTTCTTTCTTTGCATGTAAGTGTTGCTGATCTCCTCCAGATACTTTCAGCCACTCTCTGTCTACATGCACTCACTCCAGCAACAGCTGCACAGGCTTTCTTTGTACTGGTTTATTGATGTTGATAACTGTGGACCATACCTATTCAATTTTGACACAAACACTAGGGGCACATATGACAGGGTGATAAAGGAAGACAGTTCTCAGGCCATATCCAGATGTACCCAACAAAAACTTTAATGGAAAACTTACCAGACCAGGCATTATGAGAGCTGAAGATTTCAAAAGGTACATAACTTTTGAAAATGTTACAGTGTATATGAGGTTTGAATGATTAGTTTTAGCACTATTTTGAAGCATATGTTCACCAAACATTTCATATTCCTGGTATGTGCCTGATGTACCATTATAGTTGTATGAAAAAGTATCATGTTCTCTTTGTATTGTTTTCTTTGTGTGAAATACCTGGTGTTCCTGCCAGTCCCCCTGCTTTCCGATAAAAAAAAAAGACCACACTAAGCAAGAAAGCACAGTGTAGTGGGTTTTCTGGCTGTGCTGGGAGCTAATCTAATGATTAGGCTTGTGCTGACATGCATACCCCTGAACAACCATTCACTGGGAAGATCAGTGTGTTACTTTTTCTCCTCCCCTAGCTCTCTAAACTCCTGCTGCAGCTGAAAACTGAGGACATGTGATCACTTAAAACAGTGGTTCTCAACCTGTGGGTCGCGACCCCTTTGGGGGTCGTACGACCCTTTCACAGGGGTCACCTAAGACCATCAGGAAAACACATATTTCCGATGTGTAAAGAGCAGCTGCTGTGTAGAAAGCAGCTACTGTGTTAAAGCAGCTGCTGTATTGAAAGCAGCAGTATTGGAGGTAAAACGGCACTTCATGACTTATAATTACTGGGTAAATAATTTTATGGTTGGGGGTCACCACAACATGAGGAACTGTATGAAAGGGTCGCGGCATTAGGAAGGTTGAGAACCACTGACTTAAAACAAGGGAAAAAGGGTATTTATAATGATATATATATATATATATATATATATATATATATATACATACACAGTATATATATATATACATATATATATACAAAGGTTTTGCCTTTCATTCTATTTTGAATGGGTTGTTTAGAAGATGAGGGATTACAAATTCTTTAATGTGCATTGTACTTATAAAAGTCAAATAGTTAGTCATTTCATCCTTCATTGTACAGTGGGGATCGAAAGTTTGGGCACCCCAGCTAAAAATTTGTATTAATGTGCATAAAGAAGCCAAGGAAAGATGGAAAAATCTCCAAAAGGCATCAAATTACAGATTAAACATTCTTATAATATGTCAACAAAAGTTAGATTTTATTTCCATCATTTACACTTTCAAAATAACAGAAAGCTAAAAAATGGCGTCTGCAAAAGTTTGGGCACCCTGCAGAATTTATAGCATGCACTGCTCCCTTTGCCAAGCTGAGACCTGCCAGTGTCATGGATTGTTCTCAGTCATCGTCTGGGAAGACCAGGTGATGTCAATCTCAAAGGTTTTAAATGCCCAGACTCATCTGACCTTGCCCCAACAATCAGCACCATGGGTTCTTCTAAGCAGTTGTCTAGAAAACTGAAACTGAAAATAGTTGACTCTCACAAAGCTGGAGAAGGCTATAAGAAGATAGCAAAGCATTTTCAGATGTCAATATCCTCTGTTCGAAATGTAATTAAGAAATGGCAGTCATCAGGAACAGTTGAAGTTAAAGCAAGATCTGGAAGGCCAAGAAAAATATCAGACAGAACAGCTCGCAGGATTGTGAGAAAAACAATTCAAAACCCACGTTTGACTGCACGATCCCTCCAGAAAGATCTGGCAGACACTGGAGTTGTGGTACACTATTCCACTATAAAGAGATACTTGTACAAATATGGTCTTCATAGAAGAGTCATCAGAAGAAAACCTCTTCTACGTCCTCACCACAAAAATCATTGTTTGAACTTTGCAAATGAACATATAGACAAGCCTGATGCACTTTGGAAACAAGTTCTGTGGACCGATGAGGTTAAAATTGAATTTTTTGTTCGGAATGAGCAAAGGTACGTTTGGAGAAGAAGGGGCACAGAATTTAATGAAAAGAACCTCTGTCCAACTGTTAAGCATGGGGTTGGATCAATCATGCTTTGGGGTTGTGTTGCAGCCAGTGGCACAGGGAACATCTCACAAGTAGAAGGAAAAATGGATTCAATAAAATTTCAGCAAATTTTGGATGGTAACTTGATGCCATCTGTGAAAAAGCTGAAGTTAAAGAGAGGATGGCTTCTACAAATGGATAATGATCCTAAACACACCTCGAAATCCATGGGGGATTACATCAAGAGGCGTAAACTGAAGGTTTTGCCATGGCCTTCACAATCTCCTGACCTCAACATAATTGAAAATCTATGGATAGACCTTAAAAGAGCAGTGCGTGACAGACAGCCCAGAAATCTCAAAGAACTGGAAGACTTTTGTAAGGAAGAATGGGCAAAGATACCTCAAACAAGAATTGAAAGACTCTTGGCTGGCTACAAAAAGCGTTTACAAGCTGTGATACTTGCCAAAGGGGGCAGTACAAGATATTAACTCTGCAGGGTGCCCAAACTTTTGCAGACGCCATTTTTTTGTTTTCTGTTATTTTGAAAGTGTAAATGATGGAAATAAAATCTAACTTTTGTTGACATATTATAAGAATGTCTAATCTGTAATTTGATGCCTTTTGGAGATTTTTCCATCTTTCCTTGGCTTCTTTATGCACATTAAGACAAATTTTTAGCTGGGGTGCCCAAACTTTCGATCCCCACTGTACATGCTTTCAGAATCACATTACTGTTATTAAAGGATAAGTTCACTTAATAAAAAAAATGCCCTTTTTTCAGGTAAAACCAAAATGTGCAGTTATTTATTTATTTTTGGAGCCTGTGAAGCATTGCACCAATGTTCAGCAGATGGCTGGTGGCATGCAGGTCTCCAGCAGACTGTCAGTTTAATCTGTGTGCTCATACCTCGTAACACTGACAGGAAGACTGAATGAACTACCACGGTGCTGCACAGTGGCATGGTAGCTCATTGAGAACTAGTACTACAAGCTGACATCTGCAAAGGATGTCGGTACTTGAAGTTCATTCATTCATAGAAATCTTGCTGATTTTAAAAAACTGACAGCTAGTACAGGGAACGTACTGCTGTCAGGGCGGTGGGGAGGGGGTAAGATTAACCCGGCAGAGGCTGCAGCTGTGGGAACATGTTAAATGTTCCACCCTTAAAATGTGTGGAATATGTAGCATGTTCCCAAAGGTGGACCTATCCTTTAAGGGAACTTGCATACAGCTCCATTGTAAAGATGTGATAAAAAAGCCTATGTGTTTTTGCTGCATTTATACTGCGTTTTTGCAGCTTTTCCAGCGCATTTTGCTCCTGTGAAAAAAAGGACATGGGACTTAAAAAAAAGGAGGAAAAATGTAATCATAGGTGCATTCTTGATGTGTTTTTGCCATATTTTTGATGTGTTTTCCATTAATTTCAATGAGGAAGGGCATTTATGGAGTGTTTTTTACTGCACCAAACATGCACCAAAAATGCAGCTTGCAGGACTTTGAAAAATGAAACAGACCTGCAACTGACCAGTGTGAAGAGTTCCTTAGGATTTAATGGTCATGCATTTTTCGTTTGCTTTTTTTATGCAAAAATGGAAGAAAAACTGATCAGTGTGAAAGCAGCCTTATTCATCTAAAACACATTGTTTAAGTGCAAAAATGCATACAAATTGAAAAAAATGTAATGCTTCCTTCTACATACAGTACTTGTGAATGTTGAGGAAAACTACATACACTATATTGCTAAAAGTATTGGGCCGCCTGCCTTTACACGCACATGAACTTTAATGGCATCCCAGTCTTAGTACATGGGATTCAATAGTGAGTTGGCCCACCCTTTGCAGCTATAAACAGCTTCAACTCTTCTAGGAAGGCTGTTCACAAGGTTTAGGAGTGTGTCTATGGGAATGTTTGACCATTCTTCCAGAAGCGCATTTGTGAGGTCAGGCACTGATGTCGGATGAAGGGCCTGGCTCGCAGTCTCCTCTCTAATTCATCCCAAAGGTATTCTATCGGGTTGAGGTCAGGACTCTGTGCAGGTCAGTCAAGTTCCTCCACCCCAAACTCGCTCATCCAACGTCTTTATGGACCTTGCTTTGTGCACTGTTGCGCAGTCATGTTGGAACAGGAAGGGGCCATCCCCAAACTGTTCCCACAAAGTTGGGAGCATGAAATTGTCTAAAATGTCTTGGTATGCTGATACCTTAAGAGTTCCCTTCACTGGAACTAAGGGACCAAGCCCAACCCCAACCCCACACCATATTCCCCCCTCCACCATACTTTACACTTGGCACAATGAAATCAAGTATCGTTCTCCTGACAACCATCAAACCCAAACATGTCCATCGAATTGCCAGACAGAGAAGTGTGATTCATCACTCCAGAGAACAAGTCTCTACTGCTCTAGAGTCCAGTGGCGGTGTGCTTTACACCACTGCATCTAACGCTTTGCAATACACTTGGTGATGTAAGGCTTGGATGCAGCTGCTCGGCCATGGAAACCCATTCCATGAAGCTCTCTACACACTGTTGTTGTGCTCATCTGAAGGCCACATGAAGTTTGGAGGTCTTTACCTATTGACTGCAGACAGTTGGTGACTTTTGTGCACTGTGAGCTTTAGCATGTGCTGACCCCACTCTGTCATTTTACAAGGCCTACCACTTCGTGGCTGAGTTGCTGTTGTTCCCAGTTGCAACAGTTGACACTGGAATATTTAGTAGCAAGGAAATTTCATGGATGGACTTATTGCACAGGTGGCAACCTGGTACCATGCACAGTACCATGCTTGAATTTACTGAGCTCCTGAGAGCGACCCATTCTTTCACAAATGTTTGTAGCAGCAGTCTGCATGCCTAGTTGTTTGATTTTATACACATGTGGCCATGGAGGTGATTGGAACACCTGAATCCAATGATTTGGAGGGGTGTCCCAATACTTTTGGCAATGTAGTGTGTGTTAATGAGTCGTAGGTTTGAATCTAATAGGCATTCTAATGGTAATTCATGAGAACTATAGGGAAAAATTAGTACAAGTAAAAAAGAACTCTGGTTGTTATGGGCAAAAATTTCATTTGTTGGCCGATTTTTGTTTTTTTCCAGTTCTCTTGAGTCTGCCCCTCTGTGTTCTTGGAAGCATTAAGTAATGTGAAGATGCAGAGCAACTGAAATAACATACTTCGAATAATGTCTTCCTAATTTTCTTCAAGCTGTTTTATTATCGTTACTGATCATGATGCTCTTCTGTTCAATAGCTTGAGAAATCAACAAGAAAGGTACTTTCATTTATATTAAATGTAAATGTGCAGGCTTTTCTCCTTGTAAGCACCGATACAGATTGAATAAAGCCATGACAGATAAGTTATGTAGATGCCCATAAAATTCATAGAGTTAAATTACTAAAGGGGAAAATCCTAAAGATGGTAAAAATATGTTTAATTGATGTTTTACATAACAACTTGCTTATTTCAATCTTGTCTTGAACACAAAGAGACTGAGAACAGAGAGGTGTCAAGTTTGTTGCAGTGGATGTTGTGACGGGTCTTACAGTGTATAGGGAGCACCTGCATGCTTTGAGAAACTGGAGAGGATGCTTACCCAGCACAGTGTTATTCCATACATCTTGAGCCACCAGGGACATGAAACACTGAAAAGAAGTTTCCTGAGGGCACTTGTTAACAAAGCTATCAAAATCCAAGACAGAGCTCACTCTGTACTGTATACAGAGAAGTTGAAAAAGCATGCAGGTGTTTGGCACCTACACTATTCAATGCTGATGAAAAGGCGTATGAATATTCCAAGTAACAAGGTAGCTAGCAGCTTAACCCCCTACTACCAATAAGCTGTATGATATCAAACGTCAGTCTCCCAACAAACATTATGTACAGTTGTGCTCAAAAGTTTGCACACCCTGGAAGAAATTGTGAAATTTTGGCATTGATATTGAAAATATGATTGATCATGCCAAAAAATGCTCTTTTATTGAAGGATGACGATCATATGAAGCCATTTATTATCAAATAGTTGTTTGTCTCCTTTTTAAATCATAATGATACAGAAATCACCCAAATGGCCATGATCAAAAGTTTACATACCCTGGAATGTTTGGCCTTGGTACAGACACACAAGGTGACACACATGGGGTAAAATGTCAATTAGAGGTTAATGTCCCACATCTGTGGCTTTTTATATTGCAGTTAGTGTCAGTGTATAAATAGTCAATGAGTTTGTTAGCTCTTACGTGGAAGCACTGACTAGGCTAGATACTGAGCCATGGGGATCAGAAAAGAACTGTCAAAAGTCCTGCATAACAAGGTAATGTAACTTTATAAAGATGGAAAAGGACATAAAAAGATGTCCAAAGCCTTGAATATGCCAGTCATCAATTCCACTAAGAAGTAGAAAATTCAGGGACCTCTTGATACCAAGCAACGTACAGGTAGACCAAGAAATATTGCAGCCACAACTGCCAGAAGAATTGTTCGGGATACAAAGGGAAACCCATAAGTAATATCAATGCCAAAATTTCACAATTTCTGCCAGGGTATGCAGACTTTTGTGCACAACTGTACCCTTTAGAATTGTGACTTTGGCAGGATTTTTAAATCTGAACTCAATAGCCAATAAATCCACTTTGTGTTATCTAAATACCTTTATAAACGTTGAACCAACTCGTAAAACTAGCAGTGGCCTTGTCACTATGCTGCCCACAACCTGTGCAGAGTAGACATGTGCAGAACAAAAAAAATAGTTTTGTGTTGTTTCGGATTCTTTTGTTAAGTTATTAATTTTGTTTTGTTGCATTTATAACTTAATTCATTTAGTTTTGTTTTGTTTATTCATTTACAACCGGATTCAAATTTTTCCAATGGATTCAAAGTATTTGAATCGAAAATATTAAAAAAAATTAATTAAGAAAAATAGTTGGATCTCTTCTATTCGAAATACAAAATTCACATTTCGGAACATGATTATATTCTTTCTATTCTAACTATTCTTTTCTATTTTTTTTCTATTTTGTTCTATTCTATTTTTTTATTTGTTAGTCTAATCTTTTCTATTCTATTCTTTTATGTTCCTTTGTTTTCTATTCTATTTTATTACTTTATTTCCTATTCTATTTTATTCTGTTCTTTTTTACTCTATTGTTTTCTATTCCATTCTGTTTCATTCAATTCTATTTTTGAAATTAGAATTTTGGAAGATGGCTATATTCTTTCTAGGATATTATTTTTCAGTCTATTCTATTTTTTTCTATTCTATTCTATCCTTTCCTCTCTCTTCCTTTATTTTATATTCTATTTTATTAATTTCATTTCTTTTCTTTTCTAGTCTATTCTGTTTTATTTTATTCTATTCTTTTTATAAATTTGAATTTTGGAAGACAGCTATA
The DNA here is from genome assembly GCF_062004578.1 of Staurois parvus. NCBI lineage: Eukaryota > Metazoa > Chordata > Amphibia > Anura > Ranidae > Staurois > Staurois parvus. The sequence goes on from NW_028317810.1 coordinate 8,692,372, forward strand.
TTTGTTCTATTTTATTCTATTCTAATCTATTCCTTTATTTTCTATTAATTTTTTTTTATTCTGTTCTTTTCAAAATACAAATTTCAGAAGACAAATATTTTATTTCTATTTTATTTATTCTATTCTACTCTATTCTATTTTTTTTCTATTCTGTTCTATTCTTTTTTATTATTCCATTCTATTCTATTAAAGTCTAATCTATTCTGTTTTATTCTATTCTTTTCAAAATTCGAATTTCGAAAGATGACTTTATTCTAACACTAGTACACATAGCCTTTGAAGGAAATCAGCAATAGTCAGCAATATGTTTATATTTTGAATTTGTTTTGGAATTCGATTCAAATGCGTTTCACAATTCAAATGAAATTTCATTTCATTATTTCGACTTCGTTTAAATTCATTACTGTTGTAAATTGGAAATGCGGATACATCCAAATAACGAAAATGTTGTCCAAATTTTGATTTGTAACTAAACGAACCGCACATGTCTAGAGCAGAAAGCAGAGCTGTGAGAGGGTCCCAGCAGGTCCATCTAAGTACAGGTTTCCTGCAGAAAACTACAGGAGGGCTGATGCAAGACCAGTCACCCTGCAAAAGAAAGGAAAGCAGCACTAACCAGTCTTCATTACAGGAAGCAATGTTGTACACTAGATTACTCCACAAATCTGAAAGGAAACACAAAGGACACCAAGGTACAAATAAGAATGGGCAATATCAGACTTTCAGCATTACAAATGGAAACTATTGGGCTTTGGGGTCAGGGAAGACCAGGGTTGATCAGGACCTTTATCCTACCCAGGTAAGGCTGCAACATTACATTTTAGGCACTGAAAGCACATGACTTAGCTTCCTTATAATTCTCTCTGCACACACAGCCTGTACTTGCTGCAGGTACGGAATAACCTTAACATTTTGCTTGCAACACATACACACTATCTCCAGCATGAAAAGGGCTTAGAGGTGCATGTCTAGACAAAGTAACTAGATTTACCCAGCCCACTTATACAGCAAAATCAGTTGGATGACACAGTTTGGTGTAGACAAGCATTTCTACGAATATCTTCACCCCAGCTTTCTGATAGGATAAAAAAAAGAGAAGGAGCAGGCTTATTAGGTCATATCTCTGCTCATTCTGCCCTCTCCACCTATCAGCAAGCTCTTTGTCATCACAATTATATGTAGCACACCTGATTGGCCACCAGACCTGCCTGTCATTCTTCCAGTCTGACTAATGTTGTGTAGGGGACTACAAAAGGGTGATACAAAGTTAAATTCAGGTACGTACCCTATTTGCATTTAAAATATATTTAATGGTTTAATCTGGCATTAATTTGCGGACTTCAGCTTTAATTTACTCATTCTAAAGTGGATAAATTGCACATTTTCATGCTACTTTTTGGGGGCGCTACTAGTGCTTTGTTAGTGGGGTCTATTTTTTTAGTTTGGTCCAGCATTATAAAACACCTAACCTATACTAAAGGACATATGGGTTGTATAAACATAACTGGGGCCAGCATGCTTATCTACTCTTACATTATGGGGGTACAAGCCTGTATGCCTGATGTACCAAAGTGGTATCTTTTATAATGGGGGGAGGTTGGGAATCGGGGGGCACAACTTTTATTTTATTTTATAACAATAAAAACAAGGGAAAAGAAAATGACAGAAAAGTCCTGATGGACTGAGTAGAATGGATCAACTAGCTAATCATTCATTTTTACTGATATCTTAGACACTTTCGATCATCTGTCTCTGAATCATATATCAAACCTGGCAGAACCTGTGCTACCCATTATCACAGCAGACACTCTTGATAAAGCTAAGTGGAGGGAAAGGTTTATTGGATGGTTGGATTTTAGTACATGTGATCAAATGTATGCTTACAGAGTGTGTGCTTTTTTATATTCAGCATGCTTGGGTGGCCCAAATCTCTTCTCACTATCTATGCCCAGTGTACCAGTACCCTCACAATGGAAATGAAATTGGTGGTCCTAACATAAAAAGTAAATTGTAATATACTGCAGTGAGACCTGGAGAATTCAGTATGACTAAAACAGCTCCCCATTAGTCATTATTTGCATAAACATTTTCAGCCACCCTCCTTCTTCTGCTAACACCCCCCCCCCCCCAGATTAGAGTGTTCAAATCCTGTGATAGGTCACCCATTGTAGGGTGACCAGTATGTGTCCAATGCTGACAGCTAATACTGGCAGATGTCTAATTACACTGGCTGTTTAGTACTTCCCCCACATATTTTCTTTAAGGTTTGTATAAAAGTATGTATTTTGCAGCTAGATTATTGGTGTAGATATAAGATAATTACAGTATAAACTGTATATTCTATTAACACAGTGAAATGCTGTGGTTAATGACAGATATCCAGAAATAAACGTTCGTACAACTGTCCATAGTTTATGCATAGTTAAATTATTACAAGCGATGCTTCTGATTTTGAGCACCATTATATTATCTGAGCTGCCAGACGGTGGTAACAAGGGCCTCACGCAGTTGTAGGTGTTTCTTATTGTACAGGAAGATTTTCCCAAATATGTCCCTGTCCATGGACCCCAATCCCTCACTGTGTTATAAAGAAGAGTGGAGGATCCAAAGTAATGTTGAATAATTGTAGTAGGACTTATCATTTTTGTAAGAATGGGGTGCTATATCCTTGCACGCCATTCTTAAGAAGATATCTGTTGATCTATGTAAACTTTAGACTACCCAATCAATGATTTATTTATTGAGATGGCTTTTGTCTACATCAACACTCTGCAATACATCTTTCAAGCAGAACTCTGTTGTCCTTGGAGTCAGCTTGGCATAATGTGCATGTCAGTGTGCCTTTCGTCAGTGATGCAACATCCATGCTCTTCCTTGTTGTACCTTCAATGTCTCAGATATCTTTGGCAAGTCTTCTTCTGGGTCTAACACTTTTTGACTTTGCCATTGAGCAGTCACAGATGATATAAATTCTACACACGAGCATTACATTTAAAGCCCCCTGCACTCAGCTCTGTTCTCAGCATCTGCAAGAAAGAACTGGGAGTGTGCACTGCATTACGCACTGCTAGGATCTAGAGGAAGAGGTTTTTTTGGCAGAGGAGTTTTTGCTTGTATCTTCTACCAGAAAACTATATAGACGGGTGCATTCAGTTCATTCAGATTTATTTTTTGGTTGAAAATGTTATTTGCTAAAATTCAGATGTATCCAAATTTCTGCATGGACAAAATGAACACATTTTTCAGAATTATTCAGATTATTCGGATTCATTGAGAAGAGACAGTTGTTAAGGAGCAAGTGGCCTCCATGTCATTAAAAGCCATGAATCATCTGCTGTCAGTGGGATTCCCTACTGTCATCACCGGGTGACCCCACCCCCAGATTTACCTTTCATATGGCATGTGTCCCTGGATAGGACACGTCGTGCTCGGAGAAGCCACCTTCTCCCAAAGCAACCCCCATGTTGAGGGCATGTGGCCTGGATGGTACAGGAGGGGGGACAATCATCCCCCCTACGCTTTTCCTGGCCTACTTGGATGCATGCTTGGATAAGGGTTTGGTATGGATTTTGGGGGAGACCCCACACCATTTTGGGGTTCAGCTTAAAATCCTTACCAGACCTTAGGATCTGGTATGGATTTTGGGGGAACTCCATGCCTTTTTTTCTTTTAATTTTAGCATGGGGTTCCCCTTAAAATCCAGGCTCGAGGCACACTTCTTTTGTTTACATTCTGCTGACAGTGGGGAATCCTGCTGACAGCAGATGAGTCGTGGTTGTTAAGGATGTCAGAGTGGACATTAAGCTACATTTAATATGCCAAACTTTAATCAAGAGTCTATACAAGAAAACAAAGTAGAGTGCAAAAAGTGTACCTTTTGTGCTCTTCATGTGACCAGTGCCGAAGCATTGTTAATGTGGTCTCTGGCAAAGGTTCCTGACACATAGGTAAAACTGGCTGATCAGTGGCTTTGTCCAAACAATGGTTACTCATGTGACTGGATGCCAGAGAGAGTCCAAACAATGATTTCCTAACAAACCCGTACTTACTTATGATTCAGTTGGATGGTTAGGCTCAACCAATTTTAACTATAAAAAAGTTCCACAGACCAGTTCAGTGCAGTACAAGCTCCAGCTTTCAGAAATGTCATTTAGGCATCTCAGCAAGATTCAACAGTTATGCAACAGGGATCCTGTAGCTTCCAATAGAGATCCGGGAATATCCAGTAAGCTCAAACAACAAAAAAATAGTAGAGTGGGATCCTCATTAGCATAGTTCGAAACATTTGTTGAACAATTAAAATAGCACACTAACATGTAGGATTCTTGACATTCAGCATAAGGATTGGATGTGGACACTGCAAAGCTGTTAATGTGCATTGGTAGCTTTTGTTTCCCAAGCCAGGGTTAGGGAACTTGATTTGACAGCTGTCAAAAAGCCGCCAATGCCCGGTGTCCTGCAGCACTATCCACTGCCTCATGGAAACCTCTACATGATACTGAAAGGAGGGGGTGGTACAGGGGGGCGGAAATGCATTTCAAAAGAGCAAATGCTGCCTTGGGAAGCAAAAGCTACTGATGCACATTAACACATGTTGTCCGCATCCAATGGTATCCACATCTAATCCTTATGTTGAATGTCAATAATTCTGCATGTAAGTGTGCTTTTTTAATTATTCAATTAATGTTTCTTACTATGCTAATGAGGATCCTGCACTACTATCATTTTGTTGTTTTTGCAATTTTAACTATAGGTCCACTTTAAAAAGGTTGAATGCTTTACAGTTGAAAGAACATAAAAACAGTTTTAGTTAATATTTTTTACTGCAAAGATGACACTACTGGGTATATAAAATAAATAGAAATATGCAGAGTGTCATAACCCATCCAGCAGTCATCTTTCATTGTTTCATTCTCTGTGAAATAATAAATAAAAGTATGTTATACCTGGTTGTGGCCTTTTGCACTTTGCAGATCATCATTGCTCTTTCAATGGCTTATTAAATGGGCACAGACATGAAAGGGTAAAGGATTGGGATGATTTTAGCTATAAAACCACAGAGAGGGAAAACATTTCCACAAAGGTTACACTCTCCTCCCCATATCCATCCCGAACATCCTCATGTCCATATTGACCATTAACTTAACAAGTCCTGGTGATGATTAATGAATATGACATTATAGAGAAGGCTTTTGGGAGAAGTCATTAAAAGGTGATAAATGTATTGTTGGTCCTATTAGATAGATGGAGTCTATTGGAAATATGAAGAGGGATCTGTTCCGAAATAGATCACTTTGTTTGAAATTCAGGCTCTGAGACAATGATTCTCCGTTTAAGGGTATAAGCCAGAAAAAAACCTTTCAATATACCAAGTGTTATAACAATATAAATAGTTACATTCTAATATTGTAGAACAGTGTGAAAAGGAGTGTGAAAGGAAAAAAAGATTAAGTGTAGCTGTAATTGAAAATATCAGAAAAGACTTGTAATGGTTATGTATTGCAGTGCTCAGGAGTAGTGTTCCTTATCTTTAAATAAGCAAAATAGAAGATGTAAATGTACAAGTGTGCGCAACTGTGGATTGAAATATACTCTAGCTCTTACAAAGATGCCAAAATCTATTTTATTATTATAATCCTTGGATCTACAACTCTTCACATACCAAAGAAATTTGATTTTTTATTTCCTCGATTTTGTATAAAGGGTGCTTTCACATGGACGCCATCCAGTTTGATCAGCAGGGCATCCATGAACTGTTTCCCTGCTGTAACAGAGGAAGAACAGAATGGATGTCAATTTTGTGACATCCATGTCCATTCAGATTTTAACTTTATCTTGTGATGGAGGGAAAAAATTAACCTTAATGGACCCATGTTAGGTCTATGGGCAAGTGGATGTAAACAGGCTAACATTAGTTTACATCTTTTTACCTCCAATCCATCACATTTAGATCCTAAAAAAAATTAAAAAGGATGTTGATCTTTTCCAATTTATTTTCGAACCTAGACAAACTCAGAGGTACTCACATGTAAATGGAAGCACATCCATGTACAGCCACCTGCCAATAGATTAACGTTGCGCTTCCATTCAGATCCACCTGATCCACTTGACATGTGGACCTCATTGGAGCAGTGTGGTGAAAAGGGCCTTAAGCTGGCCATATATTATACAATTTTCTCATTCAATTTCCTTCAGATTTACCTTCAACTGTATGATTTCAAACAAATTGAAAGTGTTTAGGGTTGACCTCATATTATTTGGTTTGGGTAAATCTAAAGGAAAATTGTAAAAGAAAATTATATAATGTATGGCCAGCCTTAGTTGGCATGTGCACAGGTGATTTTTCTACATGGTAGTTGGTAGCAGGCACAGTTATGACAAATAACAACAGGCATACTAATTCACTTCCCAGTTGCAAAAGGAAATGTATAAAATGTATTAGATTTAGGGCTAGTTCAAACCACATGGTTTCCAGTGCCTTTTTTTCCTGCATCCAAAACAAATAGAAAGTAGGTTACATAATTTTCAATGGCATAGCTCACACCAGTGCTTGCAGTTCCAGTGCGTTCTAGTTCCAGCACAGAACTCTACTGAAACATTGTAAAATGCATCAAAAATGCACTTGACCCCAGTACAGTAAAAAAAAACAGAAAAAAGAAGAAAAAAAACATCTGGAACGCATCCAGTGATGCTTCAATAATGCAACAGAAACATACTGGAATGCATCAAAAATGCATTAAAAGTGCGAATGCAGAAACACATCTGGAACAGTACTAGTGTGCGTTTTTTGTGCTATGAACTAGCCCTTAGAGATGCTTGAGGGACTTAAAGTGGAAGATCAGGCAAAACCTAACTAAGGCGAAACTTACTCCCAGGCTAAGGCTATTCTATCTAACCCTGTAAAGAAAAGATCTGTATACTTACCTGTTCTGAATATGGTACTGAACCTGGGTCAGTTCTCAGCAGTGGTTTCTGTGTAGAGGAGGGGCAGCCAACAACAGATTCCCCATAGTAAATCTATGGGTGACATCATCTCTCAGGCTTTTCCAGTTATTGTCATCAATCTCTCCTGTACACAGAAGCTGCCGTTGGACACTGGACCAGAGTGGCTTCAGAATAGATAAGTATAAAGATCTTTTCTTTACAGGGTTAGATAGAATTGCCTTAGAATGGGGGTGAAATATGTTCATCCTTAGTTAGGTATTGCCTGAATTTCCACTTTAATTTCACAGTGCTGCAGTACAAGGAGACATGCTGATGATTAGAGAGCTAATGACACAGTGATCAGCTTAGCAGTATGCTGCTTCTCCTTTCACTGTCCAGTCCCATTATAGGGGTGGAGAACTGTAAGCATGAAAATGCAGCAGAGAAAGACAAGGCTAGACAGTGCTTAGTTGTGTAAAACTCAGCACTGCATGAACAGAAAATACTTAACAGGTAAAACAGCTCTCATATAGTGTATGTTTTTATAGCTGGTTGCCTGGAGTTCAGCTTTAAAAGGGATTTTGGGCTTTATTTAAATGGCTCCTGAGGATTGCGGAAGCTCCTTTAAACTATCTTGTATCTGTTCTTGTGCCAAAAAACAAGCTCCAAATTACCCTACATAGTTTGCATTTTCATGGAAAGGAAAAGGAAAGTGACATTACACAAATATTCATTTAAGAAAGAAAGGAGAAAAAAAGTGGTTACAGTAAACTAAAATAAATTGAATTAAATAAACTACCATGAATACACCCCAAAAAACATACCCACAAATTGAAAAAAAAAATAGAGAAAATAGTAGATTGTTTTGTTTTTCATGCAAATTTCTGCTTATTATACTCAAAAATCCAGTGCTCACAACAAGATTCAGTTAAAGGCATAACCTCCTCACTACATGTAAATAAATAAAAAACATATAAAATCAATAAAACAACACATTCAGTGAATCTTGTCGTGACTGTTGTATTTTTTAGTTGTTATATGTTTAGCCTTTGTTTTAGTCTAAGTGCGATATTTATTCAGCTGCTTGCTTGGGGAAGGGGATTGTAGATTAGAAAGCATGGAACTTTGGAGTGTGTTTGAAAATTTCTAACTCCTATTCAGGTTACTATAGAGATCACATTTTTCTTTGATCCTGGTAAAAAAAATTAAGGAAATTGAAAAAAAAATCCTGACTCCTGATTCTCCAAGAATATTCAGAATATATGCAGGGAGTATTTAGGGATCATTTACCAAAGATGTCCTTTACATGACACTAAAGTACAGCACAGGGCAGCACAGGGCAGCACAGTGGCTAAATGGTTAGCACTTCCGCCTGGCAGTACTCGGGTTGTTGGTTTGAATCCCAGCCACAGCACCTCCTGCCTGGAGTTTGCATGTTCTCCCTGTGCCTGCATGGGTTTCCTCCGGGTACTCCAGTTTCCTCCCACACTCCAAAGACATGCTGATAGGTTAATTGGGTCCTGTCTAAATTGGCCCTTGTATATGAATGTGAGTTAGGGACCTTAGATTGTACACCCCTTGAGGGATAGGGACCGAAGTGAATGTATAATATATATGTAAAGCGCTGCGTAAATTGACGGCGCTATATAAGTACCTGAAATAAATAAATAGTAAACCCATGTCTGTTTTAAACAGTCAGTTAAACAAAGTTTTTAAAAATCATTTGGACCTAACTGGGCATTTGAAATGAGAACAGTTTTGCAGAGTTAATGTAAACAACTTTTTAGTGGATTACACAGTCAGCATATATCTTGAATTTTTGGCCACAAATTTCTTTTATCCAATGCTTTTAGAATGTGATTTTACTGAATTAACCTAGGTTTACACTATTGCGGGTCATGCTGCCTGTATTTGCTCAGGCACGACAGCCCATCCACTGAGATGAGTGGGGGTGCCATTCAGAATGAATGGTGGCCCACGTGTCTTATAAGAGCAGTGCAATTTGGCTGCGGGTGGTTGCGGGTGCAGGAACAAGTGCAAATCCTTTACCCACAATCAGCCTGCATGCGTGTGCACCTAGTCTAAATGCTCTGGGGTTAAAACCATGTGCTTTTCTGATTCAACTGAATTCAAGATTTTATTAACTGTGTCCATTGTTTTGATAAAATATCTATAAATAAAAAGGAAAAAGGATATTCAGTCTGCCTCAGTAAACAAGTACAGCATTTATTTGCAAAGAAAAAAAAATAAATAAAAAAGAAAAAACATATTTTCTAAGTATTAAAACTGGTTGTTGATGTAGATGGAAATGTTTAATTCAATTGGGATTAAATATCTTCTAAGTATTAAAACTGGTTGTCGATGTAGACGGAAATGTTTAACTCAATTGGAATAATGTGTATCTAAACCCAAAATCAAAAATGTAACATTGCAGTTTACTAGGTCTTGGTGTGGTGGCTACATTCATTTTTTTAACACCCATCTGCTGTACAAATATTTCTGCAGAAGCAGGAGGCTGTGTGCTGAGAGAAGGCATTAAAGGATAAGTTCACCCTTTGGTAAAAAAATAATAAATGCACATTTTTTTGCAGGTAGAAAAATGTGCATTTATTTATTTTTTGCTGCAGGAGCTTGTAAACAGCAATAAAGCAATGCAGCAGAGATCAGTAGAGACTCAGTATGAGTCCTCAGGTAAACACTTTACTGTGCTGCAAGCATGCTCCCTTGTGTGCTCTCGGCACAGTAACGGCGGGGTACTGGAAATCTCCCGATGCATACTTGCGATTGGGATCTTTCCAGTCATGTGACAGTCAATCACAGCGCTCACACGATCAGAATGCCTCCCAGCTTTTAGAACCTTAAGGTCCGGGAGTTGGCTACAGGAGGGGTAACGGTAACAGCGGAAAGGGTAACTAAACATTCACTTCACAAACAACCTTTTTTTCTTTAGTAAATCAACCCTATTAAAGTGTGCTTGTGGGCAAAATCTTGAAACATGTATTTAGCACAGCTCTCCAATATGTACAGTTTTCTATGTTATGTCTCTTTAAAACATTGCAAGTACTAACACACTCAATGATCCTGTCAGAAATGCAGTCAGATCCTAACCACCTGTATTAGACTGACAACAACTGCCACTGCTGCACTGAAAACTTAAGCAGTGTTGTCAACCCTGTTTGAGTTCTTCTCTGCTGGACTCCCCTCTCCTCTTCTCCATAAAGAGTTTACATTCTCAATTGCCTCTTTCCCTTTCCATACTGGTTTCTTAAACCGGCCATAGACAAAAGAATTTTCTTTCCTGCAACCACAGGTGGGTGTTGATAGGAGAATCACTCCCGTGGAGCCATTGTGTTCTCCTGGTGATAGATCGGCTTGGGTAAATTTAGCCTGGTTACATGCTTTGAATCTGATGAACCAGCCAAGATTCTAACCGTCTATGACTGGCTTTAAATTATAATATGGTGAAATGTGCATAGACTGGGTGACTGGGCTTAATTTTTTTTTCTAAATGTTGTCCACACACACTTCTAATGGTCTAAATAGCCTGTTCATCATTAATACACATCTCAAATAAATTAAAGGAACACATTGAAAACACATCAGATCTCAATGGGGAAAATTATCATGCTGGATATCTATCCTGATATAGACTGTATAATGTGTTAGGAACGTAAGGATGCCCCATCGTTTGATGGAAATTAAAATTATCAACCTACAGAGGACTGAATTCAAAGACATCTCCTGAAAATCAAAGTGAAAAAATGATGAAGCAGGCTAGTCCATTTTGCTGAAATTTCATTGCAGCAACTCAAAATCGTGCTCAGTAGTTTGTATGGCCCCCACGTGCTTGCATGCATGCCTGAAAATGTCAGGTAAAGCTCCTAATGAGAAGACGGATGGTGTCCTGGGGTATTTCCTCCCAGATCTGGACCAGGGCATCACTGAGCTCCTGGACAGTCTGAGGTGCAACCTAGCAGCGTTGGATGGACTGAAACATGATATCCCAGAGGTGTTATATTGGATTTAGGTCAGGCGAGTGTGGGGGCCATTCATTGGTATCAATTCCTTCATCCTCCAGGAACTGCCTGCATACTCTCGCCACATGAGCCAGGCATTTTCATGCACCAGGAGGAACCCAGGACCCATTGCACCAGTGTAGGGTTTGACAATGGGTCCAAGGATTTCATCCCAACACCTAAAGGCAGTCAGGGTGCCATTGTCTAGCCCTTGTAGAGGTCTGTGCATCCCTCCATGGATATGCCTCCCTAGACCATCACTGACCCACCACCAAAACGGTCATGCCGAACGATGTTGCAGGCAGCATAACATTCTCCACGGCTTCTCCAGACCCTTTCATGTCTGTCACATGTGCTCAGTGTGAACCCGTTCTCATCTGTGAAAAACACAGGGTACTAATTTTGGTGTTCAATGGCAAATGCCAATCGAGCTCTATGGTGCCAGGCAACGAGCACAGGGCCCACTAGTGGATGTCGGGCCCTCAGGCCACCCTCATGAAGTCTGTTTCTGATTGTTTGGTCAGAGACATTTACACCAGTGGCCTACTGGAGGTCATTTTGTAGGGCTCTGGCAGTGCTCAACCTGTTCCTCCTTGCACAAAGGAGCAGATGCCGGTCCTGCTGATGGGTTAAGAACCTTCTACGGCCCTGTCTAGTTCTCATTGAGTAACTGCCTGTGTGCTGGTATCTCCTCCATGCTCTTGAGACTGTGCTGGGAGACACAGCAAACCTTCTGGCAATGGCACGTATTGATGTGCTATCCTGGAAGAGTTGGATTGCCTGTGCAACCTCTGTAGGGTCCAGGTATCGCCTCATGCTATCAGTAACGGCAATGACCCTGGCCAAATGCAAAACTAGTGAAAAACAGTCAGAACAGATGAGTAGGGAAAAAAATGTCTGTGGCCTCCACCTGTAAAACCATTCCTGTTTTGGGGGACATCTCTTTGATGCCCATCTACTGCACCTGTTGTTAATTTCATTAACACCAAAGCAGCTTAAACTGATTAACAACCCCCTCTGCTACTTAACTGACCAATCAATATCCCAGGAGTTTAGTTTACTTTATGCTATACTCTGATTAAAAAGTGTTCCTTTAATTTTTTTGAACAGTGTATTTACCATAATTTTGCACAGACCAACAGACTCTGCAATAATAAACTAAGACTGAGAACAGCTAGAGGGCAGAACAGACTAAGCCCCCTTCACATCATTGTGATGTAGTTTCACGCATTGTTGTGTTATCGTGCATTCAGTTTAAATGACACCCCAATGCATCTTCAGAATGCTCCTGTGTTACAGCGTAGCCCAACGCATAGCCGTGCGTTGTGGTGGGCTGCGTTGGTATGGTTTTTGTGCATTTTGGTGTAACACACATTATTGCGTGACATAACACACATGTGCTGACGCAATGTACCAGAGCGGACAGGTATAAAACTAACCTGAAGGTAAAGGGATTACGTTGAAGGCTATATTTACAGTGCATTAAAATGTCCCAGTTTTTGCTGTATCATCACCTATTTGGGTCTAGATGACTTACAATTTATGTGAAACTCGGCAAAACAACTTGACTTGTCTACTAGTGAGAAGCTTACAAACTGCCTGGATATACTAAACTTATACATTTCCCTGACACTTCATATTTCAGCATTACTGCTACAAAATGACCAGTTCCATCATTCTGCACAGTATCTGAGAAGGAACAATGTGAAACTTTATGTTGATGGATTACAAGAGTCTCGAACCCTGTAGAAGTACATTACATAGATCACCATTGAAATAAAAAGCTGAATTGATCATGTCACTGTTCCCACAAAGGTATAATAAATAATAATATTAGTGAAGGGAAATACATTCCATAAATATTACATATGGCTTGAACTATAGTCTAAACCAATGTATGTGATAAGTGCATTAGCATGCAGTAATGTTATTACTGCTAATTCCAGTGGAAATATAAACATGTTCCATAGCATATTTCCTTTTCTTATTTTAGCACAGGAATCTCACAAACATGAGAGCCACAGATCCATACTGAGTATTTTTCCTTACTGAAATAAACCTTTCTTAAAGCACAACTAAACCACCATCTGCTGGGGGATTTTTTGCCGTAAAGTGCAAGCATGAGTATCACAGTGCATTTACTGTATATGTCTATGGATATTCGCCAACTATTTCTCTGCTTTATGTATGTGTATGTAAAACCAAAAAACAAATAAAAGCTGCGCTTATCCAATCGATATATCCTTAAATGATAAATGGGACCGAACTCACCAATTGGTGTTGACCACCTGAGTTTATACTGAAGTAGATCAAAAGCGCTGGATCACAGCCCCTCTGTGTATGGCAATGTCTCAGGATCACTATGTTTCCGATTGTCTCATGCTCATACAGGAGAGGAGTTGAATAGCGTATTACTGTTTATTAAAATATTATTAAAAGCAGCAGAAGAATCACACTCACAATATACAGTGCCCAACCTGGCACCCTGGAATCATCTGCCAAAGCTCTGTATGCGTTCCAAATGGTGGAAGCACCATGTAAACCGGAACTTCCTGCACCAACTCGTTTAATCACATCCAGGACGTCATCTGAAGGTGTGTAAAGTGTATGTAAACCCTCACTTTGTAAAACAACCCATTCAGTTTAAAACAGAAATGAAAGATAAAACATTTGTGCATAGATATAAAAAAAAAAAAAAAATTATAAACACTTTTTTCCCTTTTTTAACCACTTGCCGACAGGCCACAGTACATATACTGCGGTGGGGTGACACGTGCAGACCCAATCACATGTACTTGCTTGTGCCTGCTTGGCCTAAGGGGGGCATTGGGCGCCTACTGAGGCATGTGGCACCCCCACATGAACACTGCGTCCATCGTACACAGTGGATTGCACATCTTACTACTCAGGGCCAGGGGATCATGAGATCATTATGAGATCACATGATCACAGTGGCAACAAAGCTGTTATGAATTAATTCATTCAAAACAGCTGTGTTTCCTATGTTGTAATTGGCACACAACTATCACATGGTACCTGGGCCAATCACAGTACTCTGTACCGTGTGATTAGATGTATCCAATCACAGATCACTAGTAATGAAAGCTTTGCTGTTACAATGATCTTCATTGTAACAGCAAACAAAGTGTAAAAACAAACATCCCTGATCATCCTCTCAGAGTAGTAAAGTGTTACTATGGTGTTACTATGGGAACTATTTAATTTATTTAATTTATTTTATTTTGATTTTATGGGATAGTAGAAATTATTGGGTTTTTTTTACAAAATGTTTTTTTTTTTTGCTTATATTGCCACAAATGAATAAAAAAAACAGTGGTGATCAAATAGCACCAAAATAAAGCTCTACTTGTGTTAAAAAAGTGTTAAAAAAAATTAATTTGCTTACAGTATTGCATAATCGTATAACTACCAGTTAAGTTAGTACAGAGCTGAATAGCAAAAAATTCCCTGGTCATGAAGGGGGTAAAATCTTCTGGAGCTCAAGTGGTTATGGGTGACACCATCTCCCAGGCTCTGTAGTTGTTGCTGCCTCTTTTCTACAATAAAGCTGACATTGGAGAGGTCATGTGGGGGGACCAGAAAAACTTCAAAATAGGTAAGCATACATATCTTTCTATTTGCAGGGTAGATAGAATAGGCTTAGAAAGGGGGTGGGAGTAGATTTAAATAAAAAAAATAGAGAAGTTACCACTGAGGTGAACAATCCACAACAAACTAAGACAGGTGCAGACTCTGGCTCACCACCACACGTAATGGAATGAGGAAGAAGGGTTAGCCACACACCGGAGGATTGATGATATGTAACAGATAAATTATTGATCCGTCGGATACAAAGAGCACCAGGACATAAACAAAGCTGTTAACGCGTTTCACAAGATCACATGCTTATTCACAATAAAATGATGAAATGTGTTACCTGTTACATTTCATTGATCCTCCGGTGTGCGGCTAATCCTTCTTCCTCATTCCATTATGTGTGGGAGTAGATTTAAAGCAGAACTCTGGTCAAAATAATTTTTTTTACCATGCAGTGGGGCTGTTCCCCCGCTGTATGGATTGGCTGCTCATTTTTTCTAGGCGTGAGTACAAAGCTCATACTCACCTGACCCGGTGATCCTTTACCAGTGGTGGACAGTTCCTGTCTATGGAGCGTACTTTAAGCATACTGAAGTCATTTATAAGACCCCTGGACAGCAGGGGGCAGGAGCAAAAGGGACCGGTCTTGTAATCGGCAGGTCAGGTGAGTATATCTCTTCTGTTCTCTCCCCTAGAGCAAAACGCGCAGTTAACCTAAGTAGTGCGGGCACAGCCCCACTGCATGGGCAAAAAACGTTTTTGCCCGGAATTCTGCTTTAAGCTTAGTTAGGTTTTAATTGGAATTACACTTTAATGAAGCTCTTTCATTAAAGTCAAAACCCCATGCAGAGATCTCTAAAGGGCACAACTCATCTAACTTCTAGACCCCAAAGATTATAGAGGTCTAATCATGGTTTTTACACCATGTTTCCTAGATGACAAGCTATTCCTGGAAGTAGTCCCCCCAGCACAACTGGGTTTCTATCTGTGATGATGTGAAAAGTGGCGCACACACTTAACAGTGCTGAGCTAATTATAAAATATAGCAACTATAATAAAATGTAATAAAACATAATAATCCAAGAACAATAATGTGTAAAAAATATATGTATGTATGTTCTTGAATTTCTTATGCTTTACATATATATATATATATATATATATATATATATATATATTTTTTTTTTTTTTTTTTTTACACATTATTGTTCTTGGATTATTATGTTTTATTACATTTTATTATAGTTGCTATTTTTTATGATTAGTTCAGCACTGTTAAGTGTGTGCGCCACTTTTCATATCATCACTGTGGGTTTATAGTCATCGTTGGATTTATTTATATAGTGGCAGCAAGGGATTTGTAATATCAATATTTTATATATGAATTGATGTATTTAATTTAATTCATCTAGTGCAATTTGGTGTTTTTCACTGTTTTACACTGGGTTTCTATCTGTGTCTGAGTAGCCAAAAAAATCACAATATATAAATAAAATAGAAACAGACCAGTGCAGTTAACTAAATTACTAAAGAGTAGTTAAAGCGGAGTTCCCGTCAGTTTTGTGTTTATTAAAAGTCAGCAGCTACAAAAACTGTAGCTGCTGACTTTTAGTAAACACACACCTACCTGTCCCAGGGTCCAGTGATGTGCTCACCTGCGCCATCCCTTCTCTGCCTCTTCTCTCCCCGGTGCCGGAATCTCAGCTGTGGACATCAGGATGTGACAGCTTGAGGTTTCACAGCTGGGTGCCCATTGCACATGTGCGAGTCGTGCTGCGCATTCTGATTGGTCTGGCAGTCTTCTGGGACCTGTGAAGGTTCCCAGCAGACTGCAGGAGGAAGGAGGGGGGCCAAACTTATGGCTCAGGTCACCGCGGCAGTCTGTGCCGGAAGTGGGACTGGGTAATTGTCAAAAACAGGTATCCGCTCCCCTCCAGAAGGTGCCAAATATAGCAGTGGAGGGGAGGAGGAGGCAAACAAGCAGAGCTTCCACTTTTAAGTGGAACTCCGCTTTAATTAAACTGCTGTTAACTAAAAGTAAAACGGGGGGCAGAATGGGTGAAGGGGGGAGTGCCACAGGAGAGGGTTGGTGCATGAGCAGTTGTACACAGGAATCTTCCAATAAAGCAGTAGACTTTCTCCTAAAGAGCTAGTGGGAAAAGAAATGACGGGGGAGACACACTGCAGAAAGGGAAATGGAGCATGCTCAGTGAGGGTGTAATGCATGGATGCACAAAGTTTCCAGAGGTTGTCAGGAAACAGAGAGCACTCTTTTTTAATATTTCAGAAAATAATAATAATAGGATGGATAAAAAGAAGAATTTAGAAGAAATGCATCTACATAAATGCAATATTTCAAGTATGTATTAATAGTATGAAATGCTTTAATATTAGTATAAAAAGGGAAAAATGTCCTTCAATAAGTGCTTCAATCTGCCATAAATATAATTTATTTTTTGAAACAGACACGTGGAGCTACATCCAGGGATTTAAAAAAAAAAGGATGTGCACCCAAGTCCCGAGCAAGCAGCAAGTGTGATAAGACCAGAGCAATTTAAAGTCCTAGTCAGGATAAAGGTCCTATTTTCAATGTGAATGGATAGACTTATTGCCATGACAAGCTCTGCAGCAAAGAGCTACACTGTTATCTGTGAAATACTCATGTAGAGCAAGAGATGTACTTGATGGATTATGAGAGCACAACAGTAAAATGATGATGGCATAAATCATACACAGGCTGATTTATAAACAGGCTGCAAATACTTGTTGCAAACCACAGTTTGCCAGTTCAGTATGTATGACACTGACTTCCACAGTGATTACAATCAACACATTAGCCTGGCACACAGGCAGTTTGCTGATACCGACATGAGGACAAGGCTGTTTCCTACGTAAGTGTCCTAACGCCTAACATCCAGGACTTTTTATCAGCAGGCACGCCGGGGAACGCAGTTCCGGCACCTCCAGCATTAAATGTATGTAATGGCAAGGGGTGCTGAGGTGTGCTGGAAGGTTGCTGATGCTTGCTGCTCGGGATCTATTGTTACTGGAGGGGATCTATTTTTGCATAGTGGTCTATTGTTGCTGGGGAGGTCTGTTGTTGCTGGTGGGGGAGTCTATTGTTGCTGGGGAGGTCTGACATTGCTGGTGGGGAATCTATTCTTGCTGGAAGGGATCTACTGGAGAGTCCATTGATGCTGGCTGCTGGGAGGTCTGCTGTTGCTGCTGGGGGACTTTTGTTGCTCGGGTGGTATGTTGATGCCAGTGTCCATTGTTATTGGGGGAATCTATTGTTTCTGGCTGCGGGGAGTCTATTTTACTTCTTTTCTTGTTATCATTAACACCTTCCATACAAATTACTTAGCACAACAAAATGATAATTGGCTCTGTATTCTCTATAAGGATCTGTACTGGGAAGTGGGTAGGGGGTCGAACCAAGGGACTGTGCTCAGGGATGAGTAGGGGGAGGAGACAAGTAATGATTCAGAAGGGGGGAGTTCCTGCACATATTCTCTGAGAAAAAAAGTTACATTTCTGTCAGGTTTTCATTTATGACCCCATAGCACAGATTGTTCATTTTTTTCTATCCATGTGATGCCATGCAAGAAATAGGAAAGCAATTGTCATTGGGGCAGAACGGCTCAGACCGCCCTAAAAACACTTGGGGTTATTTACTATAACTTGGGAATGCAAAATCTGGAGTAGCTCTGCATAGAGACCAATCAGCTTCCAGGTTTTATTGCCAAAGCTTAATTTTAACAAACTGAAGACAGAAGCTCATTGGCTACTATGTACAGCTGTACCAGATTCTGAGTGCACCAGGTTTAGTAAATCTACCCCACTGTCAGAAGTTCTAACCCTTTCTCATTCTAATAAAAAAGTGTTTTTGTTTGTGTCATCATAGGCACAATTTCACGCTTCTTGGCAATCTCCCCAACAGTGACAAAAACAGCAAGAAAAAAAAAAGATGTGGAACCCCCCATATCAGAACAAAATTAAAGAGTATTTAAACCCAACATTTCATATTCCTGATATGTGCCTTTGTGTGAAATCCCTGGTGTTCCTGCCAGTTCCTCTGCTTTTCTAATAAAAACGGACTACACTAGGCATGAGAACAAAGCATAGTCAGTTTTCTAGCTGTGCTGAGAACGTAGCCTGCTCTTCTCCAATGATCAGACTTTTGTTGGCATGTCTGCCCCTGCATGGCAGGCATTCACTGGGAAGATCAGTGTCCCACTGTTTCTCCTTTCCCCACCCCTCTAGGCTCCTGCTGTAGCTGAGAACTTAATGTATGTAATCACTTATAAAAAAGGGAAAATATGTATTTTTATGTATTACTTTTTTATAAGCATACACAAATGTTTTGCCTTTAATTTATATTTTAAGCTGAATGGGTTTTTTTTACAAGGTGAAGGTTCTCATACTATATACTTTAAACCTTTTTATCTGGACTCAGGATTTAAACCCCAAAACCAGCAAGGATTAAATACATTTTTTGTTGTTACTGTTTGGTGACCAAAGCTTTGCATGATTTTTTTAGCTGATGATGCTTTTTCATGCGGTTGCAACATCTATACACTGTAATTTAATAAAGCATACTGTAGCCACATTTCATACTTAACCTCTTCACGCCGGCCGAACGCAAATGTGCGGCCTCCTGGCGTCTGGGCCTAGACGCCGAGCGGCTGCACATTTGCGTTCTATTTAAAAAAAACACATATGTGCTGAGAGTGCGCCCTGCACGCTCCAAGCTCACATGTCCGGTACTCACGAAAGGTCCCGATCTCTTCTTTCGATCGGGACCTTTCCCGATCATGTCACCACCGTGACAGCGTGTCATGGTGGTCACATGACCCTAAACCCCGCCTCGCCTCCTGGCTTCTGAAACCCTTAAAGGGCTGGGAGGGGTTAATCATATACTCATAATGACCATCGTGGGCTTTAGGCTGCATTCACATTTGAGCGATTTGTAGCTTGAGCTCGAGTGTGAACGCTCAAACTTAAAAATGAATTGTTCTCTATGGTGCCTGTTTGCACGATCAGGTATGAACAGGCACCAGAGAAAGCATCAGATTTTTTAAGTTTGAGCGTTTTTGGGGCTTCAAGTTTTGAGATACAAATAGCTCAAGTGTGAATGTAGCCTTAGTGATGAGGAACATTAAATAGTATTTATACCCTAACAATGAACTTGTCTTAGGGCTCTTGCATACAGGTGCTCCAAGCTGTGCAACTTAAATTCCAATGTATTTCCTCCACCCAGAGATCCTAGGTGCCAGTGTTCATGCATGTCCTTGCATATTCCTGAGTATAGATATGCATAGTCACTCATATCTATGGGCAGTTTTATGTAGCACTGGGGCTTCCAGGGCTGAGAAATACACCAGCATTTGTCTTTCATGGCTCAGGGTGCCATTTACCATAGCCCTTATTTGCTCCCTATTTGGTCTGTGAAATATTCCATTGGAAATATTGTTATATCTCTGTGATAAAAAAAACAAAAAAACCTGTTGATCTTGTCAGAAAACTAAAGCTGACTTGTAACCTCTCCATACTTTGTGTGATATCTCAACAGCTTTCATAGTTTTTACCTTAGACAAATAAATAAACTGTAGCTCTTTAGAAATGGAGATCATCTGGACTGACTTGATCAGTCACTGGTCGAGGGTGGGTGATAACGTGAGTGGGTGGGAAGAATTTCCTTCCGATGATTTGTGCCTAATTTAAAAGAAGGTGACGGTAAGCATTTTTTGAGGCCTGGGCTGCTGTGTTTGGGTATGGCCTTAAGGTCATTTACGCATGTAAACTTGGAAAGGATGATAAAAAGGAGCACCTGGTATCTAGTAAATGCAAGTTAGAAAGTGAGTTTGAAATCGTTTATTGAAAGTAGCAATAAGTATATCAATTCAACGCGTTTCAGGGAAAAAGAGTCTCCTCTTTCTTCAGGGCTATTGCTGCGTGCTAATAAATGGGAAATGATCCCAAATAGGTGGGTCTGTAACACAAAGAACAGACAAATGGACATCTGAGTGCCTGACTCTGATTTTGGTGCATTTTGCTGCATGTACACATGTAGATGGATTTTCAATTAGATATAATTACAACATTCAATCTGTGCTGGCCGAGCATGTACAATAAATGTAGTCATTAAAGAGCTCAAGGTGCCTTGTTTTACCAGGTGACACACAAGATTACAGATTTGTCTCAACCAATCATAGAATACTTGACCTACAGTTTAACTGCAGACATTGCATCTGCCAACTTGCAAGCCAATGCAAAAGTATGAATATTGAGTGAAAAGATTAGGTCATTTCTCTAAATCAGTGGTTCTCAACCTGTGGGTCGCAACCCCTTTGTGGGTCGAACGACCCTTTCACAGGGGTCCCCTAAGACCATCAGAAAACACATATTTCCGATGTGTAAAGAGCAGCTACTGTGTAGAAAGCAGCTGCTGTGTTGAAAGCAGTTACTCTGTTAAAAGCAGCTACTGTGTTGAAAGCAGCAGTATTGGAGGTAAAACGACACTCATGAATTATAATTACTGGGTAAATAATTTTATGGTTGGGGGTCACCACAACATGAGGAACTGTATTAAAGGGTCACGGCATTAGGAAGGTTGAGAACCACTGCTCTAAATGATATTTGACCATTGGCGTATACAGAAAGATTTTGATTGTGCATGTGTAATTATTGAAAACATTAGGATGATCCTGATCCCATTCATTGTACAAATAAGCAAACATCAGACCTTTGGTAACTTTTCAGTTGTGTAAGTATGTTGAGTTATTATAAGGGCTCATGTACACTGCAGCTGATAAACTCACATTTAGGAGCTGTTCAGCATTTTTTTCAGCAGCCCCTGAACTCTCCCTAATGTTTTCCTATGTGTCCATGTACACTATGTCGTTTACAGGCAGTTGAGTTTACAGTCGTTTTTTTTAACACAGAAAACTTGCATTCAGTTGTTGATTTTATCAGAGTTTCAAACGTAAAACGCTTGTAGACGCGGCTAAATGTTTTAAAGCGTTTAAGCATTTTTAATTTTTTTATTAACTCTTACAGTTCCCAATGCTGTC
This sequence comes from Staurois parvus, assembly GCF_062004578.1. Taxonomy (NCBI): domain Eukaryota; kingdom Metazoa; phylum Chordata; class Amphibia; order Anura; family Ranidae; genus Staurois; species Staurois parvus. The sequence goes on from NW_028317810.1 coordinate 8,713,982, forward strand.
CAGAGCCTTTTTTCACAATGAAAAATGCATGCAAAGCATTTTCAAGGTACTCAAATGGACAAAACACTGAACACAGGATGTTCCTACCAAGCTTGTCACACATTGTAATGATCAATTCACACCTCAGACCTCTCCCACCCTTGGAAACAAAAGCTATGTTAATGAGCAACTCACACCTAAGCTAATTTCAACACATACTGCTGTGTCTGCTTCTACTGTGTGTATTTCTCTGAAACAGTCTGAAATAGTTAATAATTTACCACTTTTCAGTGCATTCTGGGCATTTGGGAGGTTCTCCTGTGCTTATCTTTAAGAAATGCTTTTAAACGCAAATGCGCATAAACACATTATGCAAACACGGCTAAAAAACAGCCATTTTTTGACCTACGTTTTCCAGCAGTCAGTTTCCATCGTTCAGAAGTGTCCTGTGTACATGGGGCCTAAGCCAAAATTGGTTGGTTACCAAGGAGTGTAGTATATAACCAACCTATGATTTATTTGTGCAAATAAACCCAATGATTACAAGGTACGCTCTACTAAATTAGTATTTTTATCAGTTATCCTAGTGTAGTTGTGTTTGTTGCAATCACTTATGTGATCTTTAACCACTTCCCGTCCGCCCTATAGCAGAAATATTGCTACAGGGCAGCACAGGTGCGCAAAATCACGTATATATACGTGATTTTGCATTTCCAGGTAGGGGGCGTGCGCACCCTACCTGCGCCACCATTTACGGCTACGGCTGTAAATCACCGAGTCCCGGCTGGTAATTATTCACTGGCACCCGGTGATTTCTGAAGATCTCCGACAGTGAAGAGGACTGTTTTGTTTCCCAATAGTTCTCCTCCCTGTCAGCTCGGGCACACTGCTCTGGATGGCTGTGCACAGCGAAGCACACTGACATGGCCCCTAGTAAAACACTCCCTGCACACAGTTAACCCTTTGATCGCCCCTCATGTTAACCCCTTCCTGCCCAGTGCCATTAGTACAGTGTCAATGCTTTTTTTTTAGCACTGATCAGTGTATTAGTGTCACTGGGAATGTCAGTGACACCAAGTCAGTTCCCCCCAGTGTCAGAATGTCCGCCTCAGTTGCTTTTTATAGCACAATAAATAAAAAACACACAGGCGATCAAATACCACTGAAAGAAAGCTTGTGTGAAAAAAATAACAACTCAATAATGATGTGAAGATCAGTCATGCATGTGTTGCACCTAGGCGCAACACATGTATGACTGATCTTCACATTATTATTGAGTTACCAGCTCTTGATAATACCGCCACACTTTGTATTGCAACTTGTATGTCCTTTTTAAGATTGTATAAAATAAAAATTGACTGTTATTTTTTACCTGTTGACCTATCAGTTCATTATTTGATAAACTTGTGCCTTTAAAGTCCCATCAATAAGAGGACCTCTCCACTGTATGTTTTCAGGGATGGTGGCACCTCTTGTATTGTATCCCTCCCCTTTTCCATTCCCTTATACAAGCGCACTCTGACTGGGACATAGAGGAGAAATACTGAAGCCAGTCAGGTCTTCTGCATGCAAATGCATTGACAAGGACTATGCTAATAGGAAAAGAAATCAAAGTGAGCAGAAGGGTGACCATATAAGTCTGCTCCTGCTCTTTCCAATCAGGCTGGACACAACTGTTTTCTGTAATTGTAACTGTCACTGATATCATCAGCTTGGCTGTTTGAGGGGGTGTCTATATTCCAGGAATGAATGGACAGAAATAAAGATACTTTGACAGTTCAAACAGATCTCATATATATGTATTTTAACTGTGTATTTACCTGTTTGCCTATAGCTCAAAATTGAATATTTGAAATATTTGCAAATTCATTATGCTAGGCAACTAAGAAAAAAGAAAAAGAGTATATCAATGCAACCATTTTGTCTATGTTCTGTTAGCATCATTAAATCAGAAAAAAAAACTAACCATAAATGTTCCACAAAGTTCCCTTACAAAACTACATAGATCATAGAGACATAAACATTCATTGGTTCCTGTTTTCATAAAATAATGTTTTACTTGATAAAGAAAACTGGGGTAAATAATTGAAAAAAGAGATAATAAAAAAGAAAGTCTAGATGAAAGTGTGAGCAGAGGTATTGCCCACAGCTAGACGTGGCACTGTTAGATTCTATTTTGCTATTTTACTGTTAGCTCACAGCTTTATTGCTTTGCTTTTCCTGAGTGCCAGTTCTTGATAGTGACTGTAAACTCTGCTTTGAAAAAAAGTTTTCAAGTATGTAATCTTACATTCTTGAAAGTACCTTCAATTGCTCTCAGTCTCCTCCAGATCTCCAAATTAAATTTTTGTGACGTGTCCCCTTGTGAGAAGGTGGCTACATGCATTCTTCCTGGTCCCACTGTATGAAGATATGTAGCCACCCTCTCTTGCTCACTCCCGAGATGGACTGTGGACTATGGGATATATAGTGTGCATAGAGCAGTGCACATGACCGCAAGTAATGTACACTGCTTGTTCCAAACAAATAGAAGTGAGGGAAAATGGAGAGGTAAGAATCAATTTAATAATAATAGGTTACAAGGCCATTTAGCAGTGGATATGTATGGATAATTTTTATAGAATAAGGAACCATTCTATCCATGAAGGTAAAAAACATATGTGTGCAGCAGCCCCCCCAGTCCCCCCTAATATTTACCCAAGCTCAATCGCAATCCAGCAATGTGCTTGAGAGCCTCAGCTCTCCGGGAACTTTCCCTCCTCAGTGGCTGAGACAGAGCCATTGGTTTCCACTGCTGTCAAGCACAGCCAGTGAACCAATGAGGAGAGAGAGGGGTCAATGCAAGCACACAGAGCAGTGGCTCAGGAGTGAGCCTACGCATTGCCACCATAGCAAGCTGCTTGCTCTGGGGGCAGGAGGGAGGGGCCAGAAGCAGTAGCAGGGGACACAAGAGGAGAAGGATCGGGGCTGCTCTGTGCAAAACCAATGCACAGAGCAGGCAAATATGACATTTTTTTTATTTTTCAAACTTGCCTTTAATATCACTTTAATCCTTATTTTTATCATCACCATCTATAAATCACTAATAACTACAGCTCTCACTTGCAGAGTTTTTCAAAGAAAAGTTACAATATGCAAAAAAAAGAAAATATTTTTTTTTCTCTCCCTTCCCATGTCACAATATTAGCCCATTTACATTTTTTAGGATTAATAAGAGAAATGGAAAAAATGAAGTAACAAATATGTATGAATATTTCTACGAACAGCTGGACTACACAAAAAAATCTTTAACAAACTAGTCCCGACAACAGTTACATAGTTATTCTGGCTGAAAAAAGACAAAAGTCCATCCAGTTCAACCATTACAAAAAAAAAGTTATAGTCCTATACCCACAGTTGATCCAGAGGAAGGCAAACAAAATCCAGCAAAGCATGATCCAATTTGCTCCTGCAGGGGAAAAAAAATCCTTCCTAATCCCCCAAGAGGCAATCGGATATTCCCTGGGTCAACTTTACCTATAAATGTTAGTATCCAGTTATATTCTGTGTATCTAAGAAATAATCCTTTTTTGAAGCAATCCACTGAGTAGGCCAGAACCAACTATTCCACATTTTCACAGCTCTTACTGTGAAGAAACCTTTCTATGTTTAGAGATTAAATTTCTTTTCCTCCAGACGTAAAGAGTGCCCCCTTGTCCTCTGTGATGACCTCAGGGTAAATAACTCTACAACGAGTTCACTATATGAACCACTGATGTATTTATACATGTTGATCATATCCCCTCTTAATCTCCTCTTCTCAAGAGAGAATAAATTCAGTTCCTCTAAGCTTTCCTCATAGCTGAGCTCCTCCATGCCTTCTATCACTTTGGTTGCCCGGTTGCCCTTCTCTGTACTTTTTCCAGTTCCCCAATGTTCTTTTTGTGAATTGGTGCCCCAAACTGAACTGCATATTCAGATGAGGTCTTACTAATGATTTGTACCGGGGTAATATGATATCTCTCTCGCTCTGGAGTCTATACCTTCTTTTAATACAAGAGAGGATTTTGCTCGCTTTAGAACCCGCAGCTTGGCATTGCATGCCATTATTTAGCTTGTGATCTACCAAAATTCCCTGTGATCTGCCAGTACCAGATCTACCAGAACCAGTAAATGGTGGACCATGGGCCACATGCGGACTGACTCGTTGTCCTGCCTGGATCACCGTTGTCCTCCCTTTAGAAGCCAGTTGCGCCCTGAAGCTGCCATTGCTGTCATCCTCATAGCCCACAGTGGGAGGAAAGATAGCTCAGCACGTTATCAGGCAGCTAATTGGTTGTTAGGTTGGTCCTAGCAACCAATCACCAGCTTACAGCTTCCTCCCTCTGTCCAGACTTCTTGTGCCTCTTGCTCTCCTGGGTAAGGTAGGACAGGACAGAGGGAGAGGGGGGAATGTCAAGTAAGGCTGCTTAAGACATTAATGGGGGGGATATAACAGTAATGGGGGGATAGAACAGTAATGGGGTGGGCTGAGGACAATTATGGGGGAGCTAATAACAATTATAAGGGGAGCTGAGCATAGTAATGGGGGGCTAAGGTCAATTATAGGGGGGCTGAGGTCAGTAATGGATGGCTGACAATTATGGTGGAGCTGGGGACAATTATGGGGAGGCTAAGGACTGTAATGTAAGGGGGGGCTGAAGACAATAATCTGTGGGGGGGCTGAGGACATTAGTGTGAGGGGGCTGAGGACAGTAATGGGTGGCTGAGGACAGTAATATGAGAGGAGCTGAGGACAGTAATGTGATTGGGGAGCTGAGGACATTAATGAGGGCTGAGGACATTAATGAGGGGCTGAGGACAATTATGTGGTAGCTGAGGACAATTATGGGTGGACTTAGGACAGTAATGGGGGGGGGGGGCTGAGGACAATTATAGTGGGGCTGAGGACAGTAATGGGGGGCAGAGGACAATTATGGAGGGAGAGAACAATTATGGGGGGGCTGAGGATAGTGATGTGAAGAGGAATTTTGATGTGAAGGGGAGGGAACTGTGATGCTAAGAGAAGGACTGTGATATGAGGCTCAGTTCAGATCTGTGCATGCACATTTGCATGCATATGTTGCAGGTTGGGCAGCCCATTAATTTTGAAGTGTTGCCCTATCCTAAAGAAAGACAGGGAAGAAGTCCCTGCCCCTTCTTTTAAAATCGCATTGCACCAAGCTGCTTGTGAAAATGTGCCATTGGTGGCAATGTGTGGGGTTGCATTTAAGAATTAATGGCACCCCCACACATCTGATAAAGTACATCTGTGGGTTGAGAACATGATCAATTTCATGAACATTCTCCAGCTACAGAGATATGAACTTAAGTGGAGATGGTGGTTGTGATGTGAAGGATCTGAGTCATGGCACAAATATGCGATCCAGACCTCTGTTGGAAGAATGTTTTACTGACTGGACCTCCATGAATTTTAATTCAGTACCTCTGATCTAGTCCCTTGACTCCAATAGCAATCCAACAGTAACTTCCTGATATAGCTAGATACAGTATATACAGTATATAGACACCGTATATATTATTGATACTTTTGGGGTTGCCCTGCCTGTATACATTTTCGAGTTAAAGAGTAACTCCACTTTTGTTGCAAAAAAAATACCCATCTGGGTGATCTATGTATATTGCAAGGATTTTAATAAACTTTTTTGCAGATTCCTACTTTTTTTTATACACAGGGCAGCACAGTGGCTAAACAGTGCAGCACTTCCGCCTGGCAGTACTAGGGTTGTTGGTTTGAATTCCAACCACGGCACCAAATGCTCGGAGTTTGCATGTTCTCCCTGTTCCTGTGTGGGTTTCCTCCGGGTACTCTGGTTTCCTCCCACACACCAAAGACATGCTGATAGGTTAATTGGAACCTGTCTAAATTGGCCCTAGTATGTGTTTAAGTATGAATGTATTTTAGGGACCTTAGATTGTGCACCCCATGAGGGTTAGGGACTGATGTGAATGTACAATATATATGTAAAGTGCTGCGTAAATTGACGGCGCTATATAAGTACCTGAAATAATAATAATAATAATTCTGAAGAAATAGAAGTTCATTTGTCTGTGTCCATGTGAAGCTGAATCTGTATGACAGTGGTTTTATAATTATCAATCAGCTGCTGCACCTGCAGGGTTCTAATGAGTAAACTGGCAAGGTCTGCATCCCTTTAGACATGATTTCCTATAGGGAGTATCTCACCAAAAATTAAATTTTTGTTGCAGAGGATGCCAAAAATCATTGTGTCCCTTATATCTGTTTAGAGTTCAGCTTTAAAGTAGGTCCATCTCAAATTAGGGCAATTAGAAGTAGGCATGAAAAAAATTTATTAGCCAAGGGCACATTAACTGAAAACCACATATCAAAAATGTCAGTAGACACAGAGATAGAGCCGGCTGCAAATATATGCATAATATGACTTCTCCTGAAAAAGCTGAGCTTGGCCCTGCACACTCCTACCTTTCCATATAATTTCAGCTGCTTTTATCTCTGAATCTGTTTATTTTGACATGTTTTTTCACTGAAGGTCTGCATATGAATATATTCATAATCTGATAAATTTGAATAACACACAAAGTACACAAAGGGGAACGATACTCGCCTCCACTTCAGCTGTTTTTTTTTTTCAAAGCACTGCCTTCACATTGACCTACCTCCCACAGACCTCAGTCCAGGCGGCCAGTATGATCACCTGTTGAATCAGCGTTCCTCCACAACTCTCCAATAAGACATGCCAGTTTAATCCAACATAAGAGGTGATATTGAAGTGTAAATGGACAATGATCTGCTACACCAGGGGTGTCAAACTGACTGCCCTCCAGCTGTTGCAAAACTACAAGACCCATCAAGCCTCTGCCTTTGGGAGTCATGTTTGTAACTGTCAATCTTGCAATGCCTCATAGGACTTGTAGTTTGGCAACAGCTGGAGGGCCACCAGTTTGACACCCGTATTCTACACCATGTGCCCTATGAAGGCTGGATTATACCTGAAGAAGAGGGGTCCAGTTAAAGACTAAACTAAGTAATTTAAACATATAGGTAATGAAACTTTACTATTTCACAAACATTACATTGCAAGTTGGAGCTATACAAAATACCATTAGGTATCAGTACAAAGATCTTATACTGTACATTACATAACCAAGTTCAATGTAAAGTGATGGATACACGATAAGTGTTCCAGAATACGAGCTATGTGGTGCGCAGCAATTCCCTGCTGATATCCTTGGCCTGGTCTATTACTAGGTTTTTTGATTGGCTGGGCCAAGATGATGTCCTTGTCACACATGCACAAGAGTTCACCCATCTCTGCAGATACCAAAATTGTACACTGAGCTGTGTATGCACAGTTCAATGTACAGTACAATCAGGCACGTAATGCAAAGAGACATGACATGCCTGCCTGTTCACAAACTTGTTTTTTGTTTGTTTTTTTAGTAAAGTTCCATGTATTGGCATAAGAAAGAGAAAGCTGATATATGAATGTCAGGATAACTCCCGATAGGTTGCCTCCTAATTCTGCTCTGCAGGTCATTCCAAACTCTGCTACCTAATGACCTGCCATCAAGATAGTGTAGTGCATTAATGACAAAGCAAAAGGCAGGATAACATCTGAGACTGGAAGACCTGTATGTGCGCGATTAGTACTAGCACGGGAAGCTGCTATATTATTACAAATCCAGCTGTCAAACTGCACCAGAGACTAATGGGCAGTCTATTCCGCCTTTGATGTTTTCCTGCCTCCTAGCGCACCCTTCGGTGAAGAAGGAGCCCCTGCAGCAGGAGGAACTCTCAAAGTAATGCTGATCTTGACTGGAGAGGCTTCTTTTAATTATGAAAGGGGGATGATAGTGAATAACAACTGAGAAAAAATCAATAGAGAACCTTTATAAGTTAAGATTTGCTGAAGATTGGTGAATAAAAAGTCTTCGCTATTAGAAAAAAATGCATTATAATATAAATCAAGTATTTTCATTGCGGTTGCAAAGTGAAGAAGAAAAGTGGGTTGGAAGGATCCCAAGGCCATGACATACTGCCTGAAAGAGCTTTCATTTTTCTGCAATAAATGGTTAAGAGGTCAATCAGTCCATGAACAAAAAACATGCATTGTGTGTGACGGAAAAATGAAACTAAAAATAACAGCAGCTGCCCAATCAAGTGACATAAAAATGGTAAAGTGAATTAGAGCCTGGGTGATACCATCTGCTTTCCTCTCCACAGCCTACTGCGAGACATACAGCCTGACTGATATACAAATGTGACCTCTTCACCAGAAGGGATGGAACAGGCAGAAAAGAATGACGACATTAGTCTCTATTTAATACTGCTCATTCTTAAATGCTAGTCAATCACAATAAAGTGAGTTTTATTTCTGTACTATGATAAAAAGAACTGATGCTAATTTTTAGAAATCTCAGAGATTCAATACTGCAATACAGCCAATTTTCTTTAAAAATTCTAATGATCCGCATGCATGGATAATTTTTCACTGTGTTCTTTCATATCGGCATCTACAAGATTTTGGTAAATAAGCCTCTTGGTACTTTTGTAATCTTGGTGTGGGTGCTTTATGTATATGACCTTTACCTCCCCTTACCTCTGAGCAGATGATTGAATACAGTCAGTGTCTGCATTGTGCTTTGCTTTCTAAGTGAATGGATAGTGACAGAGTTATTTCAGAATGAAATAATAATGACGGACAGCTCCTGGCCATGTGGTGACAGATAAGCCTGCTTGAGTTTATATATTTCATTCCCATGCAGTTAGCTAGGCATATTATTAATGGGGAATGGGTGATATACATGTAGCGGCACTGCAGACTGTTCCTCGTGTCGTAGGTGGGAGCAGCTCTCCATTGGGGCGTCGAATTGTTTATATGGCATCTTTTATTAGTTCCTTCTACAAACAAACCTCACAGGCAGGCTTCCATGCTGTGCACAGCTTTTAGTTAAATCATTGTTATTTGCAAAAATACTGCAAATAAACATCAATACAAATTATTTTATTAAAGTTAGTTTAAAGACGTAGACAAATATGTCAGGAAAAACTATTTAAAATTTATGAAATCTGAGGAAACCTGAAATAAAATAAACCTCAATTTGCAAGTATATGAACATAGTAGTACCATACAGTACAACACCATCAGTTTCCAAAGCACTCTTTTTTTCCCCAAAATATGCAGCCTTAATTGTGCCCTTATTAATATTAATATTTTGAATTTTTGTCAAGACAACAGCTGGGTCCTAGAAATAAATCCATTTTCAAACAAAGTACACATACTTTTCACACTATTCCTAGCCAGTGCACTGAAGATCTACTGGCAAGATATAAGTATGCAACTTGAGGGGCAGAGAGTGGATTTTGTTTGAAAGTGCACTCATTCTTTTTCCATAGCCATTGGCCAGTGATGTATTTGGGGGGTATTTGTATTGTCCTGGCATTTTTGGGCTTTGAGAAATGAGATAGGCTGACCTATGACCCCAAGAACACCATCTCAACTGTCAAACATGGTGGTGGAAACATTCTGCTTTGGGGGTGTTTTTCTGCTAAGGGGACAGGACAACTGTAACGCATAAAAAGGGACGATGGGCGGAGCAATGTTCCATCAAATCTTGGGTGAGAACCTTCTTCCCTCAGCCAGGGCATTGAAAATGGGTTATGGATGGGTGTTCCAGCATGACAATGACCCAAAACACACGGCCAAGGCAACAAAGGAGTGGCTCAAGAAGAAGCGCATTAAGGTCCTGGAGTGGCCTAGTAGGTCTCCAGGCCTTAATCCGATTGAAAATCTGTATAGGGAGCTGAAAGTTTGAGTTGTCAAACATCAGCCACCAAACCTTAATGACTTGGAGAGGATTTGCCAAGAGGAGTGAGCCAAAATCCCTCCTGAGATGTGTGCAAACCTGGTGGCCAACTACAGGAACTGTTTGACCTCTGTGATTGCCAACAAGGGATTTGTCACCAAGTACTAAGTCATGTTTTGTGAAGTGGATCAAATACGTATTTCCCTCATGAACATGCAAATCAGTGCATAATTTGTTAGACATGCAATTCTTTTGATTTTTTTGTTTCTATTCTGTGTCTCAGTGTTACAATACACCTACTGTTCGATTTTTAGACTGATAATTTCTTTGTGGGTGGGCAAACATTCAAACTCAGCAGGGGTTCAAATACTTATTTCCTTCACTGTATAGTTTGTGGCCTCTATAACTTTCCTAGCAACTAAATAATAAGCGCTGATTTGGGTTATTTTCACCAAAGAAATGTAATAGGATACATTTTTGCCTACATTTGTATAGAAAATTTATTTGCAAAATTTTATAACAAACAGAGAATTTCTTTAAAATTTTTTATTTTGTTTTCATTTATAGTGCAAAAAATAGAAAACCCAGTGGTGATTAAATACTACCAAAAGAAATCTCTATTTGTGTAAAAAAAATGATATCAATTTCTTATGGGTACAGTGTTGCATGACCACACAGTTGTCATTCAAAGTGCGACAGTGCTGAAAGATGCAAATTGGCCTGGGCAGGAAGGGGATAAAAATGCCTGGTAGACAAGTGGTTAATCATTTCAGTGGTGCAAATACAGTATTTAGATACCTAAAAGGGATTTGGTTTGACAACAACCACACCAGTGCCTGATATTTCTTTCTGTATATGGTTTGAAGAAAAATAAAATGTTAAATTAGAACTCCCAGTGTGTAGCTCCAGGCTGCAGGGTCATATTTCAACAATAGCTGGAAAGCCATAGATTTCCTTCCTGGCACTTAACATGTCATAGAGCATCTTTAAACCTCTGCTGTAATAGAATTCTCAAAACCCTTAAGAGCTACAAACACGTCAAAGGTTAGGTCAATTTTATTACAAAAACATCCTTAGCTGGCTGACTACTGCTGCCCTTGGTGATAGCAGGATCATGGTTTATTTATGCTTGCTCCCGCATGATAATAATGAATTGCAGCATGACGCACCTCTTTCAGAGACAGTGCTTTCCAAGATATAAGTCAATAGACTGGGAACTATCTTAAACTTTCCTAGAATAACTGAAAGAGTCTTATAGAGAGATAATCAACATGGCAATTCTTGGCTCCTTCATTATTTGTCAGAACAGTTTATATCTCTTTATTTTTGAGGAACATGTGCTTGTTCATTTCAGCTTTTGTCAGCAGTACCTTTTAACTGCCTCCGGTTACTCCTTATCCTACTGTGCACTAATCAAATGCCTCTACATGCTGAACCACATAGTGTGAGGGAAACCATACCAAATTCTACTTACTCAGCAACTAGCTTTGGAACAGCAAGTTTATATACAAAAGATCGTGTTATATATGATTTCTCTCCATGTCCCATAAAAATTCTCAATGATTAAATTAACTCACTTAAAATAAATCTATAATGGATTTCTTATAAAAATTATAATACATTATGTATACTGTGTATGTATATACTGTATATATATACCTTTACTGGAAAAAAAAGATTGGAACAATTCCCTAAGTCAGGGAAACAGTGAAATCCCCTCTTAAACAGCCACTACAATGACAGGTGTCCATTTTGAAATATTCTCCTTTTATTTCGCTTCTATTTCTGTTCTGGTGAATTTAGTTCAATATGTTGGATTTATTCCCCACTTTCAGTCCCCATGAAAATGGCCACCAGGACCAATACAGAGAGTGAATCTCCCTAGAAGGGACACAGACTACAATTAAACCCTGATGGGTCCTATACCCTCACCTCATTACTAAAATAAAATGTTTAAGCTTTAGATGCACAACTATTATAGGTGCTCAACTATCATAGGGTGCTTCCTTGGCACAGTTTGTAAAGGATGCTGTTGCCATCAACATTAGAGAAAGAAAGGTATGTAGTCAGCTGTGTGCACAGTTTGACTGCTAGTCAATCTATTCACAACACAGACATTTCAGTTAGTCACAGCATAGCAACTACTGATTGACTATATATACAGTATATATATATATATATATATATATATATATATATATATATTACTGTGCAAAAGGTTTAGGCAGGTGTGAAAAAATGCTGCCCGTTAATTGCTTTCAGAAAAAGAAGTGTTAATAGCTTATTTTTATCAGTTAATGAAATGGAAAGTAAATGAACAGAAAATAAATCCAAATCAAATTAATATTTGGTGTGACCACTCTTTTCCTTCAAAACATCATCAATTCACTTGCACACAGTTTTTGAAGGAACTCGGCAGGTAGGTAGTTCCAAGCATCTTGGAGAACCAACCACAGATATTCGGTGGATGTAGGCTTCCCCAAATACTTCTGTCTCTTCAGAAAATCCCAGACAGACTCAAAGTTGAGATCAGGGATCTTTGGGTGCTGAACCATCACTTCTAGAACCCCTTGTTCTTCTTTACACTGAAGATAGTTCTTAATGACATTGGCTGTATGTTTGGGGTCTTTGTCCTGCTGCAGTATAAATTTGGGGCCAATGACACCACTATCTGATGGTATGGCATGATGGAGAAGTATCTGCCTGTATTCCTAAACATTGAGGACAACGTTGATCCTGACCAAATCTCCAACTCAATTTGCAGAAAAGCAACCCCAAACTTGCAAGGATCCTCCATCTTACTTCACTGTTGCACGCAGATACTCATTATTGTACAACTATAACCAATTGATTCTCACAAGCAGCCAAAAACTATTATAACATACCATGTTGACATATTTAGTGAGTGTAACTAAAAAGCTGCAATCCAGAAAGCAGTTCACACTTACACATACTCATAACGTACATAATCTAAATAAACAAACACAGAGTGCCGCGCTTCCTTAAAATGCCCCAAAACACATGTGAATGCAAACAAATATAAAATATAGTGAACAATTCTGATTGCAAAGTCTCTTAAATAGTGTTGCTTCTTCAACTTCAAAAGAAATTCATAGCTCTTTATCTTCTTAAAGCTTAATTCACCACCACAAACACCAGATGTTCCCTCACCTGCAGTTTTTGACCTCACATAAAGTTAGGTCAAAAAATGCATGTGTCCCTTGAAGTGGACATACAATGGCGGGTGTATCTTGTATATAAAATCTTCCTCCAGTAGTGACCGGCCCCTTTAATCCTTCCTCCTCCACTCAGCATACGTATGTCACCACTCATGAGGAAGCCAGTCAGGAAACGGGGCTCAGGGATTCGCTGAAACCTGCCACGTGACCTTCCCGACACATGAAAAGAGCCCACCCACTACTGCCTGACCTTGTACGACGTGAGGTCAAAAACTCCAGGTGAGGGCACATCTGGTTTTTGTGGTGGTGGATTGAGCTTTAAGAAGATATATAGCTATGAATTTCTTTTTGAAGTTGAAGAAGCAACACTATTTAAGAGACTTTGCAAGCAGAATTGTTCACTATAATTTTATATTTGTTTTCATTCATATGTGTTTTGGGGAATTTTAAGGAAGCACAGCACTGTATGTTTATTTATACTCATTATTGTACCTCTCTCCAGCCCTTCAGTGAACAAACTGCTTCCTGCTACAGCTAAATATGGCTTTTTGGCTGCAATACTTCCTTGAAGACCACTTCTGAACAGACTTCTCTAGACAGTAGATGGATGTACCTGGGATCCACTGGCTTCCACTAGTTCTGCACTCATGACACTGCTGGGCATCTTCTGATGTTGAAAAGAAGTAAGCATGATGTGCTATCTTCTGCATTAAGTTTTTTTGACAACCACTGCATCTACGGTCCTCAACATTGCCTATTTCTTTGTGCTTCTGAAAAAGAGCTTGAACTGCACATCCTGAAACCCCAGTCTGCTTTGAAATCTGTGCTTGGGGGAGATCTTGCTCATTCAGTATGACCAGGGGCGGACTGACAACTCATGGGGCCCCCGGGCAATAGGGGATCATGGAGTCCCTGTGTCCTTGCCCAAACTCAAAAAAGCCTATGAAAAAGGTACCAGGGGCATCTCATGGGACCTCCTACTGACCCTGGGTGCTGTGCCCGAGTTTCCAAATGGTCAGTCCACCCCTGAGTATGACTATCTTGTGTGCTCAGTCTTGCCATGATGTTTGACTTGTGACATGACACTGTCCTCCACAACCTCTCCTTAGTAGCAGAGTCTGGCTGTTTCTCACCCAGTTTTAAGCCTTCTACACAGCTGTTTCTGTTTCAGTTAATGACTGTATTTCAACCTACAGATTAAATTGATGATCATTAGCAGTTGCTTGGTATAATTAGTTAATCATACACCTGACTCTAAGGGCTCATGTACACTGCAGCTGCTAAACTGATGTTCAGGAGCTGTTCAGCATTTTTTTCAGGAGCCCTTGAACTCTGCCTAATGTTTTCCTATGTGTCCATGTACACATAGTCGTTTACAGGCAGTTGAGTTCACAGTCGTTTTTGTAACGCACTAAACTTGCGTTCAGGAGTAGATTTTACCAGCATTTCAAATGCCAAACACTTGTAAACGTGGTTAACAGCATTTATATGCATTTGCGTTTAGAAGCGTTTTTTATCTGCTCCATATCCAGATGCTGTCCAGAACTTTTTTTCATCATCAGAAATGCATGCAAAGCATTTTCCATGTATTCAAATGGACCCGGTACACCAGCGCAGTCAATTGCAGATTTCTCGTGAAGGAAAAAATGGTAGAACGTGCTGCATATGCTCATGATGGGATCCATAGTGAATACAACCAGTAAAGATAGGTCATCTCAACACATACTGCTCTCTCTGCTTCTGCTCTATTTCTCTCAAAATGTCTGAAATAGATAATTATGTACCAGGGGCGGACTGACAACTCATGGGGCCCCCGGGCAATAGAGGATCATGGGGCCCCTGTGTGCTCGCCCACACTCAAACCACACCCAAAAAAGCCTATGAAAGGTACCAGGGGCATCTCATGGGGCCCCTTACTGACCCCGGGCCCTCGGGCAGTGCCCGAGTTTCCAAATGGTCAGTCCGCCCCTGTTATGTACTATTTATCTTTTAAAATGCTTCTGAACGCAAATGCGCATAAACGCAGCTAAACGCTCATAAACGCGGTATGCAAACGTGGCTAAACTGACGTTTTATAACCTACGTTTTCCAGCAGTCAGTTTTCATCGCTCAGAAGAGTTTTCCAAACACCCCGTGTACATGAGCCCTAATTCTACAAAATGTTTGACTTAGTGTAAGTGTACAAAGTGTGCAAGTGTAAGAACTGAAGCTGTATTGAAGCTAAAGGGTAATCACCCCAAATACTGATTTGATTAGATTTGTCTTCTGTTTACTTACTTCGAATTTTGTAAATTGATAAAAAATAAACTATTACATATTTTTGAAAGCATTCTTACTTTACAGTATTTCTTTACACCTGCTTAAAACGATTGCACAGTACTGTATATATATATAAACAGTGATTGTTTGTGATAGAGAGGTGCAGGTTAGTTGCACTGTGCCTGAAAAAAACAGTTTGCATTAAAATTCTACTTATTTGGGAATGAGGTGTGTGTGTCGGTATGAAGATCTAATTAGATTCTCCTAGATTCTCCTCCTAGATTGTAAGCTCCAAGGAGCAGGGCCCTCTAATCCCTCTTGTATTGAACTGTATTGTTACTGTACTGTCTCCCTGTAAAGCGCTGAGCAAACTGTTGGCGCTATATATGTCCTGTATAATAATAATCATAATAATAATAGTGACATATTGGGGTGTGAGCTGCACATTCTGGAATGCAGGTACCAAAGATAACACAGATATTAGGGAATGAAGTCTATGTGTTGCAGCACTGATTTTACTGGTGGCATGGACACAGGGGTGAAAGCTGTGTGTCCTGGAAAATTGATCTTACAGGTGCCATGGGTTGTAGGAAGTTCACTTCAAAAATTAAGCACTATGGTTCACAACAACACTGGGAGCCAGATGTCTTATAATGCTGATGTAAATAATGGAGTAAATAACAGTGTGATGAGGTCACTAGGATACATGAGATATTTTCCTTGTATTCATTATTGCGTCCTTCTTTAATTTTCTTATCAAAATGTTTAATGTACATACATAAATATTGCATAGGTGTACATTTTTTCCCCTAATCAAATAATTGTAAAAAGCCATTTGTTTTATTTCATTGATTTATATTTTTGCTAATGAATCATTATTTTATCTCCACCTTGAACGACACCATTTTTTGTTCTCCTCAAAAGATTCTTCATAAAATCTTACAATTATCACCAGTCAGAAGATTGTATTTTAAGAAGCAACCACCCATGTAAAAATCTTTGTAAAATGTAAGTACTGTGGCTAGGGATACAGAATTGAAAATCTGTTAGTTGAAAGCGAAAAAATAAACATTTAATAAATGTAGTTTTATGTGAGATAATGGGGTTGATTTACTAAAGGTAAATAGGCTGTGCACTGCAAGTTAGATCCAAGGGGAAGCTCTGAAATGAGGCAAAGCTGCTGATTTCTTTCATCCAATCATGTGTAAAAATGTTGTTTTTTTTGTTTTTTTTTTTAATTTTCCTTGCATGTTCCCCTAGGATCTAGAGGAAGTGCACATTCAGTGCACTTCCAAGAGTACTTGCAATGCACAGCCTATTTGCTTTTAGTAAATCAACCCCAATGCATGTCCAGCCTGTTTAATCATAGAGAATAAACTAAGTAAGTTTTAACAAAAAAATAAATTAAAATTTAATTACAGAAAAGATTAAAGTTAGTAAATTAATCTCCTAGGAAACAAAATTATATTCAATTATGAAATGATTGCATGTGTACCTGAGGTTAATAAACCTCCTTTTATAGATATCTACTTTTATTGCCTTTGTTTCATAATGTATGAAATAAGCAATAGGCACTCTCTCTGTGTCTTTAAATAGAGATGAGCGAATCGAAGTAGCCGAAGTGGAATTCGAGTCGAATATCGGAAAAATTTCGATAAAAATAGCCTAATTCGGACGCGCGAATCGAAATTTTTCCGAAAATGGCGGCTGACATGTGCGGCGACGGAGCGGGGATGTCTGGGAAGGCGCGCAGACAAGGCGTGCTGACCCATAATGCATTCCTCAACGACATGTGATCGCATCAGCCAATCAGCAGCCAGCCAGCTAGCACTGTGTAATGGTCGAGCTATAAATAGCGGCCATTTTGGAATTCTTCATTTGCCTGCAGTCATTGAACAGAGGCAGACCGCTCTGTATTAGGGACAGGGACAGAGTTAGGGCCACAGAAACGATACTTGGGGACAGAGAAACGATACTTAGGGACAGAGAACTATTACTCAGGGACACAGATTTGTTAATTAGGGCCACAGAATCGTTACTTAGGGACAAAGAAACGCTAGTTAGGGACACAGAATTCATACTCAGGGACAGACAGAATTGTTACTGAGTGCCAGAGAATTGTTACTTAGGGCCACAGAAACGTTATTAGGGCCACAGAATTGTTACTCAGGGACAGACAGAATTGTTACTGAGTGCCAGAGAATTGTTACTTAGGGCCACAGAAACGTTATTAGGGCCACAGAATTGTTACTCAGGGACAGACAGAATTGTTACTGAGTGCCAGATAATTGTTACTTAGGGCCACAGAAACGTTATTAGGGCCACAGAATTGTTACTCAGGGACAGACAGAATTGTTACTGAGTGCCAGAGAATTGTTACTTAGGGCCACAGAAACTTTAGTTAGGGCCACAGAATTGTTACTCAGGGACAGACACAGAATTGTTACTGAGGGCCACAGAACTGTTACTTAGGGCCACAGAATTGTTACTCGCAC
The DNA here is from genome assembly GCF_062004578.1 of Staurois parvus. Lineage (NCBI taxonomy): Eukaryota > Metazoa > Chordata > Amphibia > Anura > Ranidae > Staurois > Staurois parvus. The sequence continues at coordinate 8,731,722 of NW_028317810.1, forward strand.
AGACACAGAATTGTTACTCGCACAGACACAGAATTGTTACTGAGGGCCACAGAACTGTTACTTAGGGCCACAGAATTGTTACTCGCACAGACACAGAATTGTTACACAGGGACACAGAACTGTTACTGAGGGCCACAGAACCGTTACTTAGGGCCACAGAATTGTTACTCGCACAGACACAGAATTGTTACTCGCACAGACACAGAATTGTTACTCGCACAGACACAGAATTGTTACTGAGGGCCACAGAACTGTTAGTTAGGGCCACAGAATTGTTACTCGCACAGACACAGAATTGTTACTCGCACAGACACAGAATTGTTACTGAGGGCCACAGAACTGTTACTTGGGGCCACAAAAACGTTAATCAGGGACACAGAATTGTTACTGAGGGCCACAGAACTGTTACTTAGGGCCACAGAATTGTTACTCGCACAGACACAGAATTGTTACTCGCACAGACACAGAATTGTTACTGAGGGCCACAGAACTGTTACTTAGGGCCACAGAATTGTTACTCGCACAGACACAGAATTGTTACACAGGGACACAGAACTGTTACTGAGGGCCACAGAACCGTTACTTAGGGCCACAGAATTGTTACTCGCACAGACACAGAATTGTTACTCGCACAGACACAGAATTGTTAATCGCACAGACACAGAATTGTTACTCGCACAGACACAGAATTGTTACTCAGGGACACAGAACTGTTACTGAGGGCCACAGAACTGTTACTTAGGGCCACAGAATTGTTACTCGCACAGACACAGAATTCTTACTCGCACAGACACAGAATTGTTACTCAGGGACACAGAACTGTTACTTAGGGCCACAGAACTGTTAGTTAGGGCCACAGAATTGTTACTCGCACAGACACAGAATTGTTACTGAGGGCCACAGAACTGTTACTTAGGGCCACAGAATTGTTACTCGCACAGACACAGAATTGTTACACAGGGACACAGAACTGTTACTGAGGGCCACAGAACCGTTACTTAGGGCCACAGAATTGTTACTCGCACAGACACAGAATTGTTACACAGGGACACAGAACTGTTACTGAGGGCCACAGAACCGTTACTTAGGGCCACAGAATTGTTACTCGCACAGACACAGAATTGTTACTCGCACAGACACAGAATTGTTACTGAGGGCCACAGAACTGTTAGTTAGGGCCACAGAATTGTTAATCGCACAGACACAGAATTGTTACTCGCACAGACACAGAATTGTTACTGAGGGCCACAGAACTGTTACTTGGGGCCACAGAAACGTTAATCAGGGACACAGAATTGTTACTGAGGGCCACAGAACTGTTACTTAGGGCCACAGAATTGTTACTCGCACAGACACAGAATTGTTACTCAGGGACACAGAACTGTTACTGAGGGCCACAGAACTGTTACTTAGGGCCACAGAATTGTTACTCGCACAGACACAGAATTCTTACTCGCACAGACACAGAATTGTTACTCAGGGACACAGAACTGTTACTGAGGGCCACAGAACTGTTACTTAGGGCCAAAGAATTGTTACTCGCACAGACACAGAATTGTTACTCGCACAGACACAGAATTGTTACTGAGGGCCACAGAACTGTTACTTGGGGCCACAGAAACGTTAATCAGGGACACAGAATTGTTACTGAGGGCCACAGAACTGTTACTTAGGGCCACAGAATTGTTACTCGCACAGACACAGAATTGTTACTCGCACAGACACAGAATTGTTACTGAGGGCCACAGAACTGTTACTTGGGGCCACAGAAACGTTAATCAGGGACACAGAATTGTTACTGAGGGCCACAGAACTGTTACTTAGGGCCACAGAATTGTTACTCGCACAGACACAGAATTGTTACTCAGGGACACAGAACTGTTACTGAGGGCCACAGAACTGTTACTTAGGGCCACAGAATTGTTACTCGCACAGACACAGAATTCTTACTCGCACAGACACAGAATTGTTACTCAGGGACACAGAACTGTTACTGAGGGCCACAGAACTGTTACTTAGGGCCACAGAATTGTTACTCGCACAGACACAGAATTGTTACTCGCACAGACACAGAATTGTTACTGAGGGCCACAGAACTGTTACTTGGGGCCACAGAAACGTTAATCAGGGACACATAATTGTTACTGAGGGCCACAGAACTGTTACTTAGGGCCACAGAATTGTTACTCGCACAGACACAGAATTGTTACTCGCACAGACACAGAATTGTTACTGAGGGCCACAGAACTGTTACTTGGGGCCACAGAAACGTTAATCAGGGACACAGAATTGTTACTGAGGGCCACAGAACTGTTAGGGCCACAGAATTGTTACTCGCACAGACACAGAATTGTTACTCGCACAGACACAGAATTGTTACTGAGGGCCACAGAACTGTTACTTGGGGCCACAGAAACGTTAATCAGGGACACAGAATTGTTACTGAGGGCCACAGAACTGTTACTTAGGGCCACAGAATTGTTACTCGCACAGACACAGAATTGTTACTCAGGGACACAGAACTGTTACTGAGGGCCACAGAACTGTTACTTAGGGCCACAGAATTGTTACTCGCACAGACACAGAATTGTTACTCGCACAGACACAGAATTGTTACTCAGGGACACAGAACTGTTACTGAGGGCCACAGAACTGTTACTTAGGGCCACAGAATTGTTACTCGCACAGACACAGAATTCTTACTCGCACAGACACAGAATTGTTACTCAGGGACACAGAACTGTTACTGAGGGCCACAGAACTGTTACTTAGGGCCACAGAATTGTTACTCGCACAGACACAGAATTGTTACTCGCACAGACACAGAATTGTTACTGAGGGCCACAGAACTGTTACTTGGGGCCACAGAAACGTTAATCAGGGACACAGAATTGTTACTGAGGGCCACAGAACTGTTACTTAGGGCCACAGAATTGTTACTCACACAGACACAGAATTGTTACTGAGGGCCACAGAACTGTTACTTAGGGCCACAGAATTGTTACTCGCACAGACACAGAATTGTTACTCAGGGACACAGAATTGTTACTCAGGGACACATAATCGTTTAATTAAAGAGTATGTCAGACAACATGCAGAGGAGTGGCAGAGGAGGCAATGTTTTAGGAGCGAGCAGACGTGGCAGCAGAGGAAGGGGTCGAGGCAGCACTATTCGCAGCCAGAGGCCAGTGCTCCCGGTGTCATCCAGCGGTCGTGTCTCCACCGACAACCCTGCCGTCATCGATTGGTTGGCTCGGTCGTCTTCCTCTTCCCAGGTCACCTCTGACACCTACAGCCAACGGTCGGTGGGTACGTCAGACACAACCGTTAGTTGGCATGGCCCGGGACCAAGCCCACTGAAATCACGTGTCCTCTACCTGCCCCTGTCCTTTGGTGTTCCCTCACCAAGCGAAGTATCGCATGCTGTGGGCTCAGCCCCACTGTACAGTGAGGAAGAGCTAACAGAGGGCGGTCAGGAACGGGGGGAGACATCCGCCTTTTCAGCAGCCAGGCGAAGAAGTAGTGGCGAGGAGAGTGGCCCGGTAGCCGGTCTAGAGACAGGTCTGTCTCCTGACCCAGACGCAGCCGAGGGGGCTAGTAGTGAGGCGGAGACCCTACTTGATGATGAGGAGGTTGATCGCACTTGGCAGCCTCGTCGTCATCAGGCAATTTCTTCCGCATCATCAGGAGAAGAGGGTGGCAGCTTGGCAGTGAGCGAAACAGTCGGTGGGTTGCCCAGGAGACAGCAGCAGGGTCGCAGCAGTGTCAGTGGAAGCAGTGTCAGTGGAGCCAAACGGCCACGGAGTAGAGCACCAGCTCCACTGCAGCCTACCACCACGGCCAGTAGTGGTGCCGGTGTGCACGGAGGAAGCAGCAGTCAGCCAGTGAGGAGTATCGGGGGCAAAGTTTCCTACTCGGCGGTGTGGCAATTTTTCGTCAAGCCGCCCGAGGAAGTAAACGTAGCCGTATGTCGACTATGTGGCCAGAAAGTCAAGCGTGGCCAGGGGGCCCATGTTGGGACTACAGCATTGCGGCAGCATATGCAGCGTCGCCATTTGGTGGCCTGGGAAAACCGTGATAAAGATACGGCGGTTCTGCCCGCCCCAGCCCCCGCTCCATCACCCGCTCCGTTACTTGCTCCGTCACCCGACGTCAATCGCCCTCCATCAGCCAGTCAAGGCTCCAACACCTCTGCTGAGGGGAGTTGTCGCTCGTTGGCATCTTCCGCTCGTTCAGATGCTCCTTCTCCTGCTACTCCTCTTCACGGATTCCGTCAGCAGTCTTTCTTGGAATCCGTTTCCAAGAGACAACAGTTTGCGAGCACGCACCCGACGGTGCAAAAGCTGAACGTCCTCCTGTCCAAGTTGCTGGTGCTGCAGTCCCTCCCTTTTCAAGTGGTGGACTCAGCACCTTTCAGAGAAATGATGGCTTGTGCCGCGCCGCGGTGGAGAGTGCCAAGCCGTCATTTCTTCGCCAAAAAGGCAGTGCCAGCCCTGCATTCACATGTAGAAGACATGGTGGGCCAGTCTTTGAGCATGTCGGTCTCTGCCAAAGTGCACGGCAGCGCCGACGTGTGGAGCTGTAACTACGGTCAGGGACAGTACATGTCATTTACGGCCCACTGGGTGAACGTGGTGCCGTCACAGCCGCACCAGCAACTTGGACAGGTCACGCCGCTTTTGCCTCCACGTTTGCACGTCCTTGGTCCGGCAAAGATGTCCGCCTCTACCACCTCTTCTTCCGCCGTGTCCTCAGCCGCCACCCCCGTGCCAAGTCCCATTACCCGACCGGCATATCACATGTGCAGGGCGCAACGGTGTCACGCTGTTCTGCACCTGGTATGCCTTGGCGAACGTAGTCACACAGGGGAGGAACTTCTGAGTGTAATGAACAGAGAAATCGACAGATGGCTGTCTCCGCGCAAACTGAAAATTGGAACCATGTTGACCGACAACGGAAAGAACATGGTGTCTGCTCTGCGTCAAGGAAGGTTGTGCCATGCGCCATGCATGGCTCACGTGTTCAATCTGGTTGTCAAGCGGTTCCTAAAATCCACCATCCCACTGCAAGACATCCTTAAAATGTCACGTAAACTTTGCATGCATTTCAGCCATTCCTACACCGCAAAGCACACCCTCCTTGAGCTGCAGCGGCAGAACGGAATTCCACATCATCGCCTGATCTGCGACGTTGCAACAAGGTGGAATTCAACCCTACACATGTTAGACCGCCTTTACGAGCAGCGAAAGGCCATCACCGATTTCCTGATGTTACAAGCGGATAAAGGTACTCCCCTGTGTAACTTCGATGTCAGCCATTGGCAGCTCATGCGTGACACCTGCCGCTTGCTCAGGCCCTTTGAGGAGGCCACGCTATTCGTGAGTCGGCAGGACTATGGGATGAACGACGTCATTCCTCTGTTGCACGTCCTTGAACAAATGCTGTTAACAATGGCTGGTCAGGGTGCGGTAGACGTGGCGCACAGATCTCAACGCCACATGACCCCTGTGGGGGCAGGACAGGAAGAAGAAGAGGAGGTAGAGGAGGACATTTGTGCTCAGGAATTATTGAGTGAAATGGGTGGTTTTTCCACTCAGCGGACAGGAGTGGAGGAGCAGGAGCATCTGGTAGAGGAGGAGGAGGAGGAGACAGAGGACCCAGACGCACCGTGGCAGTATGCTGTGGAGATGGAGGCAGGGAGTCCCTCGCATTCCTTGGCACAAATGGCCCATAGCATGCTCGGTTGCTTGCGTAGCGACAGCCGAATAATAACCATCAGACAGAGGGATGACTTTTGGCTGTCCACCTTGTTGGACCCTCGCTACCGTTCCAAAATGGTGGCCTTTTTCACACCTGCTGAGAGGGAGGCCAAAATAACGTACTATAAAAACCACCTATGTAGTCAGTTGGTCTCTGCCTTTGTGCGCCAACGTCCATCCTCAGACACTGTGGGCCCTGTGCGCTCGCGTTCCGCTGCCATGGCAGCAGGGGAGGGGTGGGGTGGTAGGAGCAGTGGCAGCTCCACCAGCAGCGGCTGCCTCAGTCTGCAGTCGATGATGAATAGCTTTCTTCACCAGCGCAGTGAGGAAGCTACTAACCAGCCGCAGCAGCAGCAGCAGCAGCAGCAGCAGCATCAGGTGGACCTGGAGCAGGACCTCAAACAACAGGCTTGGGCCTACTTGGACAGCACCCTGCCAACCGAGGTAGACAATCCCCTTGACTACTGGTCAACGAAACTTGACCTTTGGCCCCAACTAGCTGAATTTGCCCTTGAAAGGCTGTCATGCCCGGCCAGTAGCGTGGCATCGGAGCGCGTGTTTAGTGCGGCAGGAGGTATTGTAACTCCGCGGAGGACACGACTGTCCACCCAAAGTGTGGAGAGACTCACGTTTGTGAAAATGAATCAGGCGTGGATTAGTCTGGATTTCAAACCACCAGTTCCTGACACAACTGACTAAATCCGCCATGAATCATGCCTCAAACATGTGCCACTTTGAGGTCTCCTCACACACTGCTGGTGTGTTGAATTTTTTGACATAGGGTGCTGGCAGATTACGGGCCTCCCATTGCTGCTGCCAGGCCCCTAATCTGCCATAGGCCCCTATATACCGCCTCCTCATGCTGCTGCCAGGTCCAGAGTCTCTCATGGGTCCCTGTACGGCCTCCCATTGCTGCTGTCTCCATCGCCACACTCTGCCATGTGCCACTTTCAGGTCTCCTCACACACTGCTGGTGTGTAGATTTTTTTGACATAGGGTGCTGGCAGATTACGGGCCTCCCATAGCTGCTGCCAGGCCCCTAATCTGCCATAGGCCCCTATATACCGCCTCCTCATGCTGCTGCCAGGTCCAGAGTCTCTCATGGGTCCCTGTACGGCCTCCCATTGCTGCTGTCTCCATCGCCACACTCTGCCATGTGCCACTTTCAGGTCTCCTCACACACTGCTGGTGTGTAGAATTTTTTGACATAGGGTGCTGGCAGATTACGGGCCTCCCATTGCTGCTGCCAGGCCCCTAATCTGCCATAGGCCCCTATATACCGCCTCCTCATGCTCCTGCCAGGTCCAGAGTCTCTCATGGGTCCCTGTACGGCCTCCTATTGCTGCTGTCTCCATCGCCACACTCTGCCATGTGCCACTTTCAGGTCTCCTCACACACTGCTGGTGTGTAGAATTTTTTGACATAGGGTGCTGGCAGATTACGGGCCTCCTATAGCTGCTGCCAGGCCCCTAATCTGCCATAGGCCCCTATATACCGCCTCCTCATGCTGCTGCCAGGTCCAGAGTCTCTCATGGGTCCCTGTACGGCCTCCCATTGCTGCTGTCTCCATCGCCACACTCTGCCATGTGCCACTTTCAGGTCTCCTCACACACTGCTGGTGTGTAGAATTTTTTGACATAGGGTGCTGGCAGATTACGGGCCTCCCATTGCTGCTGCCAGGCCCCTAATCTGCCATAGGCCCCTATATACCGCCTCCTCATGCTGCTGCCAGGTCCAGAGTCTCTCATGGGTCCCTGTACGGCCTCCCATTGCTGCTGTCTCCATCGCCACACTCTGCCATGTGCCACTTTCAGGTCTCCTCACACACTGCTGGTGTGTAGATTTTTTTGACATAGGGTGCTGGCAGATTACGGGCCTCCCATAGCTGCTGCCAGGCCCCTAATCTGCCATAGGCCCCTATATACCGCCTCCTCATGCTGCTGCCAGGTCCAGAGTCTCTCATGGGTCCCTGTACGGCCTCCTATTGCTGCTGTCTCCATCGCCACACTCTGCCATGTGCCACTTTCAGGTCTCCTCACACACTGCTGGTGTGTAGAATTTTTTGACATAGGGTGCTGGCAGATTACGGGCCTCCCATAGCTGCTGCCAGGCCCCTAATCTGCCATAGGCCCCTATATACCGCCTCCTCATGCTGCTGCCAGGTCCAGAGTCTCTCATGGGTCCCTGTACGGCCTCCCATTGCTGCTGTCTCCATCGCCACACTCTGCCATGTGCCACTTTCAGGTCTCCTCACACTGCTGGTGTGTAGAATTTTTTGACATAGGGTGCTGGCAGATTACGGGCCTCCCATAGCTGCTGCCAGGCCCCTAATCTGCCATAGGCCCCTATATACCGCCTCCTCATGCTGCTGCCAGGTCCAGAGTCTCTCATGGGTCCCTGTACGGCCTCCCATTGCTGCTGTCTCCATCGCCACACTCTGCCATGTGCCACTTTCAGGTCTCCTCACACACTGCTGGTGTGTAGAATTTTTTGACATAGGGTGCTGGCAGATTACGGGCCTCCCATAGCTGCTGCCAGGCCCCTAATCTGCCATAGGCCCCTATATACCGCCTCTTCATGCTGCTGCCAGGTCCAGAGTCTCTCATGGGTCCCTGTACGGCCTCCCATTGCTGCTGTCTCCATCGCCACACTCTGCCATGTGCCACTTTCAGGTCTCCTCACACTGCTGGTGTGTTCAATTTTTTGACATAGGGTGCTGGCAGATTACGGGCCTCCCATTGCTGCTGCCAGGCACGTAATCTGCCATGGGCCCCCGTACCGACTCCTCATGCTGTGACGTTGCAACAAGGTGGAATTCAACCCTACATATGTTAGACCGCCTTTACGAACAGCGAAAGGCCATCACAGATTTCCTGATGTTAAAAGCGGATAAAGGTACTCCCTGTGTAACTTAGATGTCAGCCATTGGCAGCTCATGCGTGACACCTGCGCTTGCTCAGGCCCTTTGAGGAGGCCACGCTATTCGTGAGTCGGCAGGACTATGGGATGAACGACGTCATTCCTCTGTTGCACGTCCTGGAACAAATGCTGTTAACAATGGCTGGTCAGGATGCGGTAGACGTGGCGCACAGATCTCAACGCCACATGACCCCTGTGGGGGCAGGACAGGAAGAAGAGGAGGAGGTAGAGGAGGACATTGGTGCTCAGGAATTATTGAGTGAAATGGGTGGTTTTTCCACTCAGCGGACAGGAGTGGAAGAGCAGGAGCATCTGGTAGAGGAGGAGGAGGAGGAGGAGACAGAGGACCCAGTCGCACCGTGGCAGTATGCTGTGGAGATGGAGGTAGGGAGTCCCTCCGCATTCCTTGGCACAAATGGCCCATAGCATGCTCGCTTGCTTGCGTAGCGACAGCCGAATAATAACCATCAGACAGAGGGATGACTTTTGGCTGTCCACCTTGTTGGACCCTCGCTACCGTTCCAAAATGGTGGCCTTTTTCACACCTGCTGAGAGGGAGGCCAAAATAACGTACTATAAAAACCACCTATGTAGTCAGCTGGTCTCTGCCTTTCTGCGCCAACGTCCATCCTCAGACACTGTGGGCCCTGTGCGCTCGCGTTCCGCTGCCATGGCAGCAGGGGAGGGGTGGGGTGGTAGGAGCAGTGGCAGCTCCACCAGCAGCGGCTGCCTCAGTCTGCAGTCGATGATGAGTAGCTTTCTTCACCAGCGCAGTGAGGAAACTACTAACCAGCCGCAGCAGCAGCAGCATCAGGTGGACCTGGAGCAGGACCTCAAACAACAGGCTTAGGCCTACTTGGACAGCACCCTGCCAACCGAGGTAGACAATCCCCTTGACTACTGGGCAACGAAACTTGACCTTTGACCCCAACTAGCTGAATTTGCCCTTGAAAGGCTGTCATGCCCGGCCAGTAGCGTGGCATCGGAGCGCGTGTTTAGTGCGGCAGGAGGTATTGTAACTCCGCGGAGGACACGACTGTCCACCCAAAGTGTGGAGAGACTCACGTTTGTGAAAATGAATCAGGCGTGGATTAGTCTGGATTTCAAACCACTAGTTCCTGACACAACTGACTAAATCCGCCATGAATCATGCCCCAAACATGTGCCACTTTCAGGTCTCCTCACACACTGCTTGTGTTTTCAATTTTTTGACATAGGGTGCTGGCAGATTACGGGCCTCCCATAGCTGCTGCCAGGCCCCTAATCTGCCATGGGCCCCTATATACCGCCTCCTCATGCTGCTGCCAGGTCCAGAGTGTCTCATGCCATGTGCCACTTTCAGGTCTCCTCACACACTGCTGGTGTGTTCAATTTTTTGTCATAGGGTGCTGGCAGATTACGGGCCTCCTATAGCTGCTGCCAGGCCCCTAATCTGCCATGGGCCCCTATACCACCTCCTCATGCTGCTGCCAGGTCCAGAGTCTCTCATGGGTCCCTGTACGGCCTCCCATTGCTGCTGTCTCCATCGCCACACTCTGCCATGTGCCACTTTCAGGTCTCCTCACACACTGCTGGTGTGTTCCATTTTTTGTCATAGGGTGCTGGCAGATTACGGGCCTCCCATTGCTGCTGCCAGGCCTGTAATCTGCCATGGGCCCCCGTACCGCCTGGTCACGCTGCTGCTGGGTCCACAGTGTGACATGGGTCCTTGTACCGCCTCCCATTGCTCCCACTGCATGTGCCACTTTCAGGTCTCCTCACACTCCTGCTGGTTTCCATTTTGTCATAGGTTGCTGTATGGCCTCCCATTGCTGCTGCCTCCACCGCCACACTGTGGCTCCAAACACTGGTTTTGGCCCCGTGACTGGCCAAATGAGTGAAGTGTGCGGTGATTCTAAGATCGACGGCACTCATCTGCATGTCATACTGAGTGACAGTATTATTTCTCTTCCCCAGCAGACTCCAAGGGCATTTAAATTAAAGGTACAGTGTTCTGCACTAATATTAAGTCTCTCTGAAGCCTAGAAACACCCTTTTTTAAGTTAAATTCACAGCGAATTTATTCGACTCGAATCGAATATTGTCCACGAATTCGCCGAATCAGTCGAATCGAATTTTTCATTTCTTCGCTCATCTCTATCTTTAAATATATATATATATATATATATATATTGAGCCCAGTTTTCACCTACTAAGCTTGGTGAAGCAGTTGGGTCACAAAGGAGGAGCAATGAGTTGGTGCATTCTCACCATCTAAACAGAACCATTCAAGAAGTTGGCCCAGCACCCATAGATACAGTTGGGAAAAATGGGAAAGTGAGGCCAACACTTGGGGAGGGATTGGAGTTATCTAAGCAAAATCTCCAAATCTCAACTTATACATCACAGTCCCCCCTCCTTTCTTTATGTTACAGTCACCCCTCTTACATCAGTGTCTTCAGTCCCCCCTCACATCACAGCCCCCTTTACATCAGTTTTCTTAATTTCCCCATCCATACCACAGCTTCCTCTTTATGCCGAAGACCCTCTCTTTACATCAGTGTATTCATATCCCCCCCCCCCCACATTACCATGCCCCCTTCACATCAGTGTCCTTAGCCCCCCCCTTTTACATCACAATCCACTATTAACATAAAAAATCCCCCCTTTACATCACAGTTCTCTATCTTGATATCAGTGTCTACAGCCCCCCCTCCCCCTTTCACATCATACCCTCTCGTTTACATGGCAGCCCCCTCCTTTACATTACTGTCACCCTTTTCCAAAACTGTTTTCAGTCCCCCTTCACAGGTACCACAGTCAAAATACATAGTCCTAGCATGGGGAGTATACCTCCAAGTATACAATATATTCGCAGTCTGAAAACCTGAGAGATCAACAATGATGTCAGTTTTTAAGAGTGATAATTAAATATTACACTAACTGTATAACTTGATATTTATTTATTTTTTTTACAAAATGGTTTTATTATTTATATATCTTCGTTTTTGCAATCGTAAACTGAAATTTTATGAGCACCTACAAGGAAAAAAATTACTGAAAAACAGTAATACAGGCTTATAGATTTATTTACTTCAAGCTGATGTCATTCATATTCTTTAAGGCACTAGAGTTCCCCCTTAAGGAGAAAATGGCTATGACTGAAGTACCTGACTTGCTGGAGGGGAAGAGTCTTCCCGGCAGTATGACAAAGCCCTATCACCTATCAAGTATGAGTAATATGGCAGTATTTCTTAGTTTGCTGCAAATGCTAATTTGATTGATTGCTAGGGGGTACTGCACACTACCTTATCAAATAAACCCCCTTCTGCAGATTTCTCATTCTGTTTATTCTCCAAAATGTAGAAACAGGATATCCAGAGGATGGTAACCTATGACAAGGAATCAGAGTTCAACTCAACGGGCTCAGCTAATATGTAATTTCTGGTTGCAATGCATTGCTGAACTTTGCTATTATCTTTAATCACTTCAACAGGATTTGAAAATCCAGAAGTCATTTCTACACCAATTTAAATGAACTGTTAAGGTTTAGGGCACACATTTGCTTAGTTCAACCATGTAACATCATTTTTTTACATGCCTTTCCCCGCAAGGCATCATATTCTGTGAGAATGGTTCCCCTGCATGAAGAGGATGATACAAACTCATAAAAGGGTAACTGAGCAAGGATCTGCAATTTTCATACAGGGGACCAGAATGAGATTTATTGTATTTTAAAAGTAAAGGCTATGTCAGTAATCATGCTTACCTTCTTTATTGAGTTATACCTTAAATCTTTCCTTGTTGAAAAGACAATTGTATTTCAATACTGCGTTTACTTGGTAGGGTTCACACAGGGGTGGACTGACAACTCATAGGGCCCCTGGGCAATAGGGGATCACGGGGCCCCTGTGTTCTTGCCCACACTCAAATCACACCCAAAAATGCCTATGAAAGATACCAGGGGCATCTCATGGGGCTCCCTACTGACCCCGGGCCCGAGAGCCAAAATGGTCAGTCCACCCCTGGGTTCACACCTTCCTGAGTCAGTACACAGTCCTGCTTCTCAAAATGGAACTTGATGGAAGAGAGTTGTATGCTGGACATAGTGACCCCAAACCTGAAATTGTGGCTGCCGCTCAGACTGTAAGGGTTCCAATCAATAAAGCCAGCCACTATGAGTGCAGGCTAGGATGGAGCTCATCCCTGCTCAAGACAGCAAAGTGCAGGGAAGAAAATGTCTATATGAGCCGTACATCTTTACAAGCCCCAGGTAAGAAAGTGTTACAGCCTCAGCTAGGACTCCAGCCAGACCACAACGCATTTCACTCCATCCACGGAGCTTAGTCATGGGGATGTATGCTGGACATAGGTAAAGAAGGAAAAAAAGAACACATGTAAGAGCATACACTACAGTGTGTATTAAGTAGAAATCCTAAATCAGATGTAATTATACAGAAAATTGCCTGTTTGAGCAAATTAATAGGTAAAATTCACTTTACGTCAAGGTAGAATCAGTGCTATATATACATTGCATGTCCTGACATGCAGTATTTAACCACTTGCCTACTGGGCACTTATAGCCCCTTCATGCCCAGGCCAGCTTTCAGCGCTGTCTCACCTTGAATGACAATTAAGTGGTCATGCAACATTGTACCCAAATTTTTATCATTTTTTTCACACAAATAGAGCTTTCTTTTGGTGGTATTTAATCTCCCCTTTTTTTATTTTTTGCACTATAAAAAAAAGAGCAAAAAATTAGAAAAAAATAAGTTTTTCTATTATAAAATTTTGAAAACAGGTAATTTTTCTCCTACACTGATGTGCGTTGATGAGGCTGCACTGATAGGCAGCACTGATGGGCACGGATAGGCAGCACTGATGAGGTGACACAAATAGGCAGCATTGATGGGCACTGATAGGCTGCACTGATGAGGTGGAACTGATGAGGGGGCACTGCTGGGCATTTATGAGGAGGCACTGATGATGCTGCACTGATATGCAGCAATGATGATCACTGGTAGGTGGCACTGATGGGTGGCACTGATGAGCAGCGCTTACTGATGGGCATTTATGGGCGCAACTGCTGGGCAGCACTGATGGGGGCACTGCTGGGCACTGGTAGGAGGCACTGCTGGACATTGGTGGGTGGCACTGCTGGACATTGGTGGGTGGCACTGCTGGGCGCTACTGCAAGGCACTGATCATCAGTGCCCTGATGACCAGTGCCAATCTGCTCTGTGACAGCTGCCAGTTGTTGGTAGTACTTTCCTCATGCTGTGACAGTGTGAGGAAAGCGCAGGATATACCTGCATTTACTCCGTGATCTGCTGTGTCATTGGACACAGCTGATCATGTGGTAAAAGGCCTCTGTGATTGGCCTTTTACCTCATCACGTGATCAGCTGTGTCCATAGGACACAGCGTTCATGGAGATCGCCGGGTGTCCACCCCTGGGGGCACGCGAGAAGCCGTGTTCTGGGAGGAAGTCGTATGACGTCCAAGTGGTTAAAGAGTTTGTAAAGTCAATTTTTCTAATAACAAACATGATATACTTACCTTCTCTGTGCAATGTTATTGCATGGATCAACCCCGATCCTCATCTTCTGGGGTCCCCCACCAGAACTTCCTCTTCTCAGTGTGCCACCATAGGAAGCAACTTCCTAACGTGTCTCAGCCCCACCCCCTGCTCCCTCTGCACAGAATATGACTGACAGAAGTGGAGGCCATTGGCTCTTGCTGCCCTCAGCAAAGCCTGTAAGAGTGAGGGGAAGTGGAGAGAGCCACTGCAGATAGGCACAACTCAGGATCAACATCGAGCTCAGGTAAATATAATGGGAATACACTAAGGTAAAAAATGTTTAGGCTTTATAACCACTTTATTATAAATTATGCCTGGAATTATGGATCAATGCACTACATCCCCAATTGTTAATATATAAAAATATCAAATACAATACATGTTGGGATACTCCAGGCGCTAGATAAATGTATAACAGATACACAATTTTTCATTTAAAAATCTTTCATTTATTGCAGACAAATCTTTAAAAATGGTGGCCATATTGGTCAAAAGACATCACTTGAGAGAACATGCCCCTTTCTTTACATTTAGCAGTGGGGGCAAGGAGATGTCACAGTGGAATTGGATGTTCATCAGTCAGCAGGTTTTTTTCTTTCGGCAGTTGGCAGGCATTTCTTATTGTGATTAACAAGGATCTGCATCACTGATCAAAGTGTTTTAAAATAGATTTACATCATGGAACATTTGTTTGCATTTGTTTTTATTTTGTAATTTGTTTTTATTTTTTTTGATTTGTCAAATGTTTTGTGTCTTTATTTTCATTTTTCAACTTTTTTTGTGTGTGAATGAGTAGGAGTACTATGTACCCCTTAGTCATTTACATATTCAGAGCTAGTATCTAGGAGCTTCCAGGTTCTAATAATCCCCCTACCTGCAGACCTTCACAGCTACTGGGCCAGGGTAGTGTGGAAGAGGCCCCTATCCTCATCAATATGACGACAGGGTGTTTTTCCAGGAGGTTACCCCATGGAAAGACACCCTTATGTTGAAGGCATGTGGCCTGGTATGACTCAAAAGGGGAAGGAAGTGCATGATCACCCCTCCCCCCTTTCCTGGCCTGGCAAGCCTAACACTTGGGTAAGAGTCTGGCATGGAATTTGGAGGACCCCACACCATTTTTTAAGTGGGATTCCCCTTGACAATCTTACCAGACCCTCATCAAAAATAATGGTCTGTTGTGTATTTTTGGGGGTAACCCCATACTAGTTTTTTCTGCTGGGTCTACTATTGACATCTATATCAGACCCTTTGTTTTACAAACCGAACAAAGTGGCTGGGAGCTGTAATTTACCGACCATTAAAAAAAGCATTTCTTTCATTTGTTTGTGAATTTTGTGAAGCGTGTCTCTACTGGAGGTTCTGTACCTGGGGGGGGGGGGGGTAATTGGGGGGGGTCTGTACTGAGGTTACTGTACCTGTAGGGGATAGGGTTCTGTATTGAGAGTTCTGCCCCTTGGGGTTGGGGGGTATCTGTGCTAGGGAGGGGGGCAGGGGTATCTAGAGGGCATTCATGTAAGTGTTGCTAGCTAGCTTGTCTTTTTCAATGATTTTATGTAGAATAAAGTTTTAACCGCTAGAGCTTTCTCCTGACCCTTATGATATGTGTGTAACCAGAGGTGCCTTGTTTTGATGTGGGTTAGCGAAGGTATTAGAGCTATAATTCCCAGGTCTTGGAGTCAACAGATCGTTTTGACACAAGATACTGAGCGCTTACCAGCAGGGAGGGTTCTGATGACACTGAGGTCGGTATATCTCCATGTGCAGTGTAATACTGGTGACTGCGATACTTACCGGTGGCAGGTTTTCACTGGAAGAATATTATTGAATCTTTGGAGCAGAGATCTTTATTTTACAAGAACTATACCTTCACAGTAATCTAATTTGGGAGATTTATGATTGGAATAATATGATTTGTATTGAATTCTGGGTCAGTTGTATTTATGTTGTCTGTAGGTGCCACAATTATATATTTATAGGGGTCTCTGTAGTGCGGGGTCTGTACTTGAGAGGGAAGGGTGTCTGTACTGAGAGGAATGTACTGGGGGGGTCTGTACTGAGGGAGGGGAATTTAGGAATGTTAGGAGGGTCAGTTCATACTGTGGGGACTGTTCTGGGGGATGATGTTTCTGTGCTTAAGGGCCATTGCTGGGGTGGAGCCTGTACTGAGGGGGTTGTGCTGGAGGAGTCCATCTGTAGTGGAGGAATCAGTCTGTACTAAGAGGTCTGTGCTGGGGGTCAGTCTGTGCTGAGGGGGGTTAGTCTGTGCTGAAAAAGAGAGTGTACTGAGGGGTTTGTGTTGAGGGGCTCTGTACTGAAGGGGTAATCTGGGAGGCAGTATTTAGGGGTGTTTATACTATGGGGGATATGGGCTTGGTGGGGGGGGGGTGATTTTTACTGGGAAAAATCACCCCCCCCACCACAGGCATACTAACAATTACACCACAAAACACATTCTGTTACTCTTCCTGATTATGGAGATACCACATGAGTGAGACGTTCTCACTGCCAAGATGCATAGAGGGGCCCAAGAATCAATAAAAGAAACACTTTCAGGCTTTCAATGGGCCATTTTTTGTACCTGATTTCCTGACTATCTATCTGAAATCCCTGAAGGGCCAGGACAGGAGAAACACCTACAAAATGACCCCATTTTGCAAAGTAGACCATCCAACATATTTAATTAGAGGCAAGGTAAGTCTTTTGAAGATCGCATTTTTTGCCAGAGCTTTTTTAAAAATGAAGATTTTTTTCCCAGGAAGTACAGGAGGCTTAACAAAGGGTGATCAAAAGAGTTCATTTGGTTCCAGGAGTGCAGCTGCCCACAGGCAATGGCTGAGATCGGTGTCCCACAGGAACATAGTCAGCGGGATGTGCAAATGGGTCAGTTCAGGCTGCAAGCAGAGACATAACCAATAAACAAGCAAATGGTCAGTCCAAGTTGCAGCAGAAATGTGATGGATAAACAGGCTAGGGTAAGTATAGGCAACACTGCACTTGTGTGAAACTATTTCTTCTCTGATGACACTGCAATAATGTAGCAGCAATCAGGGACCCTGTTGATGGCTGCACTGGCTCTGATAACACTGACACTCGTGTGGCCAGTGATCAGGAACATTGTTGCTGGATGCTCTGGTCTGGTGACATTGTCACTGGTGTGGCAGAAATCAGGAACACTGTTGCTTGCTCTACTGGTCTGGTGACACTGGAACTTGCATGGCTAGCTATCAAAAACATTGTTGCTAACTTAAAGAAGAAAGAGAATTGTTTCCAGATGCTCAGCACTCTATATACTGATAAAAAATCTAAATCAGTAGCATTTAAGATAAAAAAAACTCAGGGATGGACCAGCTAATTTATGCCAAAATACGTCTACAGCAGCAATCGCATACATAAAAAGGTTTAATCAATCTTGGACAAAAACCAAAAACAATGTTTTATTAATATAATTATTATTATTGTTATTATTAGAGAGAGTCATATCATCATTTTATTGAGGTCATGATTTATTAGCAGTATAAAAAGTGATATTATATATAATGATTCATTCAGTTTTGTGTTAGGTCACCTATAGATTCTGAATAAAGCCCATGGGTGCAGTTGTGCATGTGCCATAACAGTAGCACCTGGGAGATGGACTGAAGTTCCACTTTAATATTGAATGTGTTAAGCTTTTGTGGGGTTAGCTCAGGTGGGGGATCTCCTTCCCTGGGAAAAAGGTAGACCGCACAGCAGGCTTTCGTCAAAATCTGACTGGTTGTCAGTTTTATTAAAAAGGTTTGCAGAAAATATCAAAACAAACAAAACATCAAAATAAACCCTGGCCATCCAGGCACTAACTAAACAAAAGACGTTTCCTCTCTCAGAGGTGAAGGGCTTCTCCCTGTCACCAAAACAAAACAAAAGCAAACCTTTTCTTGTAGGTATAGTACACACACAGCTCTCTCAGAATACCTCTCTGAGTCCCAGGCCACGAGCGACTCCTTGCTCCAGCCCTGCCCTTTTTGTATCACCTGTTGGTGGTCATCAGTGGAGCCCAAACTCTGGTCCGGACCCACCTGCTTAACTGTGGCCCCGAAAACCCGGAGTGGACTCCACCTGTCAGGAATGGACTGGCCAGCAATGGTGGGACTCACCTGCCTTTTGATCTGCAGTACCAGGGCTGGCCAGCGGGTGCTCCCAGCAATCAGAGACTCAACCTTTCAGCCAGCTAACACCTGGAACTGATGATACTGGTGTATTTAAGGGATGGCCAGACTTGCAGACTCTGCCTTGGTGTTGTGTTTGTCCTGGGCCCTGTATCTGTCCTGCATCTGTTCCTTTGCTGACCCTGCCTGATCTGAACCGCTGCTGACTTCTCCTGCTCTGATCCCGGCTCGCTCCTGACCATCCCTCTGCCTGACCCTCTGTACCATGCTGCTTGCTACCTGTTCTGATCCCTGGCTTGTGACCCTGACCATCCCTCTGCCTGACCCTCTGTACTACGCTGCTAGCTACCTGCTGAACCTGGCCTGTGACCCCGACCCATCTCCGCTTGCTCCCCCTGTACCTACCTGCCCTATTGATATTGACCCGGCCTGCCTGATGACGCTTGCTTGTATGTACTGTTATCTGTGGGTGGTTGGTTTGGTTTGTTTGCACTGTATTATGTTTTAGTATTGCACTGCGTTTATGTTTGTATGGTTAGTGTTAATAAATTATATTGTTTATAACATATCTGAAGTCTGCGTTTCCCTGCGTCAGTCACACACCTCTGGTCACACCTGGGAGCCCTGACACCACCTAAACTGTCAGGTATGAGCGTATGCGAGGTGACACATAGCGTCCCTCTATCACCTCGCCATTCATCCTGTCACATATCCCCCCCCTCTGCTCAAGCCCCTGCGGCTGAGCAACTGTCCCAACCAGGCTATGGACCCGGGAAAGGCCATCTACATTACTTTGCAGTTTCCCCGCTCTGTGTTCCACTGTGAATTTGAACACTTGTAGCGCAAGAAACCACCTTGTCACTCGACTGTTTTTCTCCTTATTATCACACATCCATTTGAGCGGGGCATGATCAGTAACCAACTTGAACTGTCTTCCTAACAGGTAATATTTCAGGGCCTCCAAGGCCCATTTGATGGCCAAACATTCCTTCTCCACAATGGCATAGTTTCTCTCATGTTTGTTGAGCTTTCTACTTAGGAAGACCACAGGGTGCTCCTCCCCTTCTCTGATTTGGGACAGGACAGCACCTAGTCCCACGTCAGAGGCATCAGTCTGTACCACAAACTCTGTTGTGAAATCTGGGGTCACAAGCACAGGTTGAGCACAGAGAGCTTGTTTCAGCCTTTGAAATGCGGTCTCTGCCTCAGGATTCCACTTAATCATGACCGACCCCCTACCTTTTGTCAGATCTGTCAGTGGGGCTGCAATGGTGGCAAAATTGGGGATAAACCGCCTGTAGTATCCTATGATTCCAAGAAATGCCCGGACTTGCTTTTTATTTACAGGTTGGGGCCACTTTTGAATTGCCTCAATTTTATTGATCTGAGGCCTAATGAGACCTCGACCAATGATGTAGCCAAGATATTTGGCCTCCTCTAAGCCTATGGCACACTTTCTGGGGTTGGCGGTAAGACCTGCTTCCCGCAGCGAATCTACGACCGCTTGCAAGAGGGACAAATGAGATTCCCAGTCTGGACTGTGGATGATGACATCGTCCAAATAGGCAGCTGCATATTGGCGATGTGGTCTCAACGTCTTGTCCATCATCCTTTGGAATGATGCAGGAGCCCCATGCAAACCAAACGGCATCCGCTTATACTGAAAGGACCCCTCGGGGGTGGAGAATGCCGTCTTTTCTTTTGCAGCTTCCGTTAAAGGAATCTGCCAATAGCCTTTGGTCAGATATAAGGTGGTAATGTACCGAGCCGTTCCCAACCTGTCAATAAGCTCATCCACCCGAGGCATCGGGTACGCATCAAACTTAGACACACTGTTCAGTTTCCTGAAATCATTACAGAAACGAATTGTTCCATCTGGTTTTGGGACCAACACTATGGGACTCGACCACTCACTGTGAGATTCCTCAATCACTCCCAACTCTAACATGTCCTTTATTTCCTTTGCCACCGCTTCCCGCCTGGCCTCGGGTATTCTATAGGGCTTGACATTTACGCGGACCCCGGGCTGGGTAACTATGTCATGCTGTATGACCGTCGTCAGTCCAGGTAGGTGAGAGAAGAAATCTCCATTTTTCCTCACAAACTCTTTAACATCATTTTGTTGGGCAACTGACAAGGTTTCCGTTATAGGTACCTGAGGGACCACGGGAACCACATCCTTTTGGGGGCTTGGTACTGCCAACAAACTTTCCCTGTCTTTCCAAGGTTTTAAGAGATTAACATGATAGATTTGTTCAGGTTTCCTTTTCCCTGGCTGGTAAACTTTATAATTTAATTCCCCCACTTTCTCCCTAATTTCAAAGGGACCTTGCCACTTTGCAAGGAATTTACTTTCCACGGTGGGGACTAGCACCAGCACTCTATCCCCAGGGTTGAAGGTATGGATCCTGGCACCCTGGTTATAAACCCTTCTCTGGACCTCCTGGGCTTGCTCCATGTGTTTCCGAACAAGTGGCATGACAGCTGCGATTCTATCCTGCATCCGTGAGATATGCTCGATGACACTTCTATAGGGCGTGGACTCTGTCTCCCAGGTTTCTTTTGCAACATCTAGCAATCCCCTGGGATGTCTACCATACAGTAATTCAAAAGGTGAATATCCTATAGATGCCTGAGGTACTTCTCGTATAGCAAACATGAGATATGGTAGCAAAAAATCCCAATTTCTCCCATCTTTGTCTACCACCTTTTTTAACATATTCTTAAGGGTCTTGTTAAACCTTTCCACAAGCCCATCGGTTTGGGGGTGGTAGACCCAGGTACGGAGATGGGAGATTTTGAACAATTTGCATAACTCTTTCATAACTCTAGACATAAATGGCGTGCCCTGATCCGTTAATATCTCCTTTGGGATACCTACACGACTAAACACCCAGACAAGCTCTTTGGCGATATTTTTAGCGGAGGTATTACGCAAGGGGATGGCTTCAGGATACCGGGTGGCATAGTCAAGTACCACCAGTATGTGCTGATGGCCCCGGGCAGACTTTACTACTGGACCCACGAGGTCCATTCCCACTCTTTCAAACGGTACTTCAATTATGGGTAGAGGTACTAGCGGACTGCGAAAATGGGGTGAGGGCGCAGAATATTGACATTCCGGGCATGACTCACAATGCGCTTTGACGTCTCCATGTAAGCCTGGCCAAAAGAATCTCTGGGTTATTCTCTCCTTTGTTTTCTCTACACCCAGGTGTCCACCCATTATATGCCCATGGGCTAAATCCAGTACCATCCGGCGAAAGGGTTTGGGGACCACTAACTGTTCTACCACCTCCTCCCCTTGCTTTACCACTTGGTATAGCAAGTTATTGTTGAGAGCCATGTAGGGAAAAGACACCCCTACATCATTTTCAACTGGTTCCCCATCAACCATTTTAATATTTTCTCTGGCTCTATTAAGAGTGGAATCTTTCAGCTGTTCTGTACAGAAATCCTCCTTTCTGACCTCCAGGTCAGGCACGACATTCTGTCCACTCCCACTAGAACCCGAGATAATTTCTTGTTCCGTATCCTCAATGTCTGGGGTTGGATCCAACTCCTCCTGCTCCCCAGCCATTACAGAGAAAGGGAAAAGGTCTAAACCTTCCTTGGACACACCAACCGTTTCCCCTTCCACCTTGCCGTCAAAGGGGTCAGGAGTGAGTTCAGGAGTTTCCAGTGTTTCCCCAGCAGGGGGAGCTCGGTCCTCCTGACTCCCCTCCTTATCCCATAACTTCCAGAAATGGGGAAAATCTCTCCCCACTATGGCTTCATGAAGCAGAGAGGGCACCACCCCCACAGAATGGGTCACAGGGCCCCAGGGAGTATCAATCTCCACCAGAGCAGTCTGGTAATTACGTGTATCACCATGAATACAAATAACCCCAATCGTGCTAGGGTGTAAACTTGCGGGGTTTGCCAAATCACTTTTAACTAAGGTCACAACACTACCCGAGTCTAGCAGAGCAGTTACTGGCTTTTCATCAATGGCAATCACACACATTTTCTTTTCCATGCGTTTCTGACATGCTGCAGTACATACCACCTGTGCAAAAAGAGACATGCTTTTTCCTAAATAAGCATTTTCACATTGCATAGGTTCATCATTTAAAGGACAGTTTGCAGCAATATGACCTAACGCATGACAACGATAACATATTATATGTTCAGTGCTTAGACCTCTAAATGGCTTTGGGGACCTTCCTGACCTATTTGGCCAGTCTCTAGGTCCTAAGCCTACAGTCTCATTATCTGACACAATAGTCTTATCATTTTTTTCTGAGCCTTTGGCCCATGGAACAGTCTTACCGTATCCTCCGGATAGTTTTCCACCCCTAGTGACCTTGGGGTGTGGCCCAGGTGAATGAAAAAAGTCCTCAGCGGCTGCATATCTCTCCACCAGGTCCACCAGCTTGTTTGCAGATTTAGGGTCTCCACGGCCGACCCACTTCCTCAAAGTGGCAGGGAGCGCACGCAAATATTGGTCCATGACCACACGCTCCACAATCTGAGGGCCTGACAATACCTCTGGCTGGAGCCACTTTTTGGAGAGATGTATCAAATCGAACATCTGAGATCTGGGTGGTTTGTCAGCCCTGTAATGCCACTGATGCACCCGCTGAGCCCGGACTGCAATGGTGACGCCCAGGCGTGCAAGGACCTCAGCCTTTAGTTTCTCATAGTCCTGGGCATCCCCTGGTTCCAGGTCATAATAGGCTTTTTGGGATTCACCTGTCAAAAATGGTGCAAGCAGTCCTGCCCATTGCTCCTTTTTCCATCCTTCCCGAACAGCAACCCTTTCGAAAGTGGTGAGGTAGGCCTCCACATCATCCGCAGGTGTCATCTTCTGCAAAACATAGCTGGCCCGTGCCATTTTCTGCTCCACTGGCAGCGGATCTGCAGATTCCTTCTTTAATTCTAATAGGTGTTGGGCCACCTGCTTAAGGAGCTCTCGGTCTGCTTCTTGGGCCTCCGCAAACTGGCGATTTGTCTCCCGTTGTGCTGCATTGGCCTGCAGCAAGGCTCTTATTATTTCCTCCATCTTCCCACTTGCTCAGGAAGTTGCCCGCATCCTCCACCATATGTGGGGTTAGCTCAGGTGGGGGATCACCTTCCCTGGGAAAAAGGTAGACCGCACAGCAGGCTTTCGTCAAAATCTGACTGGTTGTCAGTTTAATTAAAAAGGTTTGCAGAAAATATCAAAACAAACAAAACATCAAAATAAACCCAGGCCATCCAGGCACTAACTAAACAAAAGACATTTCCTCTCTCAGAGGTGAAGGGCTTCTCCCTGTCACCAAAACAAAACAAAAGCAAACCTTTTCTTGTAGGTATAGTACACACACAGCTCTCTCAGAATACCTCTCTGAGTCCCAGGCCACGAGCAACTCCTTGCTCCAGCCCTGCCCTTTTTGTATCACCTGTTGGTGGTCATCAGTGGAGCCCAAACTCTGGTCCGGACCCACCTGCTTAACTGCGGCCCCGAAAACCCGGAGTGGACTCCACCTAAACTGTCAGGTATGAGCGTATGCGAGGTGACACATAGCGTCCCTCTATCACCTCGCCGTTCATCCTGTCACACTTTGGACAGGTGCTCAATTGAAGTAGCCTTCTGCAACTCATTCACTTAAAGCAGATCAGCTGCCTGAGATTTCTTTAGCAGCTGTGCCTGCTCTCCCAATGGATACTCAGGGAGGGAAGGTTTAAACCCCCCATACCCCCTTATCTACACCCTAGGCCTAGCCACATAGAGGGGTCCAAAATCAAAGCAGCACTTTCAAGATTTCGAGGGGAACAAATTTTGCATCTAAATTTTCGGATTGCCTATCACATTTTTAAAGACCTTGGAGTGCCAAGACAGTAGAAACATGCAAAAAATGACCACATTTTAGAAACCAGATACCCCAAGGTATTTTTAAGAGGCATGGAAATCCTTTTGAAGATTCAATATTTATGTCACATGTTTCTGAAAAATGGCTAACACTGGTCCAGTGATACTGTACTGGTAAGGATAGTGATCAGGGACACTGGCTGACTCCACTGACATGGTAATGCTTTACTGTTGTAGCTAGTGATCAGGAACACTGGTTGGCTGTACTGGCATACTGTGTCACCGTAGCAGTCAGCCAGTGTCCCAGATCTCTAGCCACCGCATTACAACTTTGTAAACAGGACACTGTTTCTGGCCTACACTGGTGTGGCTAAGGATCATGACACCATTGATGACAGTAGCTACATCTGGCACTGGTGTAGCTAGTGATGAGGAGCATTGTTGCTGGCTGTTCTGATCTAGTGACACTGGCACTGGCTTAGCCACATTCAGGATCACCGTTGCTGGCTGTACATGTCTGGCAACACTGGCACTGGTGTAGAGGTGATTAGGAACACTGTTGCTGGCTACATTGGCTCTGGTGACACTGCAACTCATGTGGCTGGTTGCTAGCTACATCGGTCGGTCTTTTAACACTGGAACTGGTATGGCAGCAATCAGGAACACTGTTGCTGGCTTACATGGGTCTGGTGACACTGGGACTGGTGTGGCAATCACCCGGAATTCTCTTTATGACTGCACTGGTCTTGCAACACTGGCACTGGTGTTGCTAGTGATTAGAAACATTGTTGCTGGCTGCTCTGATCTAGTGCACTGGCACTGGCTTAGCCACATTCAGGAGCACCATTGCTGGCTGCACATGTCTGGCAACACTGGCACTGGTGTGGTAGCGATCAGGAACACTGTTGCTAGTTGCACTGGCTCTGGTGACACTGCAACTGGTGTGGCTGGTTGCTGGCTTCACTGGTCTTTTAACACTGGAACTAGTATGGCAGCAATCAGGAACACTGTTGCTGGCTTACATGGGTCTGGTGACACTAGGACTGTTTTGACTAGTGATCAGAAATATATTTATTGGCTGCAGTTGCTCTGGGGACACTGGCACTGGTTTGGCAGTGATCAGGAACATTGTTGCTGGCTTACACTAGTCTAGTGACACTGTGACTGGTTTTTCTAGTGATGAGGGATTTTGTGTCTGGCTTACACTGGTTCAGTGATACTGTATTGGTGAGGATAGTGATCAGGAACACTGCAGCTGGCAGTGTCCAGTGGTTTATATACAATGACAAGTGGTTAAGAGAATTTTTCATTTTTAATGTTTCATTTTAAGCATTATTATAAACACTGTTCACCACCAAACAGCAATGTGGAATGCAAAAATGCACCTGGTTCAGTGGCAAAACAAGGCACATGAGCTACTTTGCCACATTTGTCACATGTAGGCAAGCCCATTAAAGTGAATGATCTGCTCTATACTTTCACAAAACAAATGAGACAAGCAAGTGGGAAAAAACACAGCACTCAGGTGCGAGACCCCATTCACGCTTTACTTTTTTCACGTTTTTGCATGTTCCTGTGTGTTGCACATGGGCTGCCCTATTCATGATAAATGCACTAAAGAAGCTCATGTACAAAATGTTGGAACTGAGCTTAGCACATTTGGCATTGTGTGTGTTGCCATGATTTTCATGCGTTGGAGTACCATTAAGAAATAACGGCATCACAAGTATGTTGGGTATATTGTTGCATTTCTGAAAATGTGGGCCAAAACATGTGATTCTACCCACATTTTCAGAACACCCAGGTGTGAATGCTGCCTGAATATAGTCTAAGTACAGCAGAATCTTCAAAAAAACTCAAGCATAAATGGTTTGTGGTGACAGTGAAAACATCATTAATTGGTGGCGTAGGGCAGATATTGCAGATTTTTAGTTCATATTTCACCATCATAATGTTAACCCCTGCACCCCCCCCCCCTTATATGCAAGGTGCTTTCAGGTTCTCACAACTTCCCATAGAAAACGTGTTACAGCACAAGAATGACAGCAAGAGAATGCAGAGCAATGGGTTTTATAAGGCAAGGAAGGAGGGATGACTTTAAAGATGATATTTTATATTAAGGGTAGATGTAACAGACAAGTACAAAATACTCTTATGCACTGAAAATACATAAATACATACAGTGCTGGACTATAGATATGGTAGGTAAGTGTAAAGAGCAATTAGTATGCACTGGAAATACATACATTGCTGGAATAAAGATATGGGAGGTAGGTGTAACAGTCTAATACTATGCATTGGAAATACACGTGATGCTGTAGTATATATATGGGAGGTGGATGTGCCCGATAATTACTGTGCACTGAAAATATGTAAGGAGCTGGAGTATAGACATGGGAAGTAGGTGTACCAGATAATTAACATGCACTGGAAATACATAAGCTGCTGGTGTATAGATATGAGAGATAAGTGTGACAGATAATTAATATACATTGAAAATACATAGGGTGCTGGAGTATGTATGGGGTGGAGGGGGGTGGGTAGGTGCACCATATAATTAAGAAGCACTGGAAACGTATAAGATGCCGGAGTATAGGTATGGCGGGTATGTGCACTGGATTTATAATATTGCACCAGAAATAAATAAGGTGCTGAAGTACAGAAATAGGAGGTAGGTGAACCAGACAATTATTATGCATTAGAAATAAATAAGGTTCTGGAGTATAGATATGGGAGGTAGACATGCCAGAAAATATAATATGCACTGAAAATACATAAAGTGCTGGTATATAAATATGGGAGGTAGGAGTACCAGAAAATTAACAATCTCTAGAAATATGGAAGTATGTATATGAGAGGTAGGTGTACAATATAAATAATTTGGACTAGAGATATATAAGGTACTGGAGTATAGATATGGGAAGTGGCTTGTAGGCACTTTCCTTGGTAGGGTATGCTGTGGTTGTAGGGTATCTATCTGGGGACCACAATGCAGATTCTTTGGCCCTCCCTTAAACACAGTTCCACAAGCTGAACTCTGAACAGCTCAAAACTACAATTCTGAGACCTATTTTATTAAAAAGACAAACAGCAATGAACAAAATGTTGTAATATATACAGTATATAGCAACTATCATTTATTTTCTTTGACCTACCCACAGTAAACAAACTTTGGGTTACTGCGCTTTGTACAGTTTCACAGCTCTTGTTCTGCGCCGGTGGTTATCTCTAAAGACCTTACAAGCATGCTTCTACACAAAATAAATCCACAAACAGCTACACCACACCACCTCCAATACTGCCATCTACACCAAGAGACAGCAAGACATCTGTATGCAGACAGTATCTAAAAGAGATGACTAAAAATAAAATCACACAGAGACTATAAAACTCACTAAGCTTTTCCCTTCAATACTAGACATACAGGTTGATAGAAACAGTAAACACATGGTTGATGCTACTCATAGATCACCTTACCTTTGATGGATCAGAACTTTAATGTGTTCAGTATTCTACCATGCAATACCATGGTGGTAGCATTTTGGGTTAAGATAGTCCACTCGTTAAGGCCAGAGTTGTACAGAACAGTAGCTGAACTTGCGACCCGTCATGGCCAGAGTATAAGTAAGCCAAATAACAAGGATGGAAGCATGAGAACAAAAACAGGTGGCACAATCTTCTTGTTTCTCTCCACTGACAAAGCCTGCAGGCTTATTGGCATTGTGCGAGTCCTCAGCCGCCTGAGCCACACACAAAATATCTCAGCGAAGTCTTTATGTCTTTATATTGTGGAAATCTCATATGGGCACCAGGAATTTTAAACGGACATATCTTTTGTAGCTAAGCTTTTACCATCTGTTCTCTTATTTAACCGCAAACCTTTGAAACCTTGTAAATCCTGAGTTTTTTTTTTTTGTATGACCATGGCATTGGGATTTGCACTAAAAAAAGCACTCAATGTTTTGCAATGAATGTTTTAAATATGAATTAAGCCATCCAAAATGGCTCGATTCCATTTGATTTTCTACTTCAATGTTCTGAGATAAAAAATAATTAGCTTATATTTCTATTTTATATTTCTATCCAGATCAGACAAATTATTTTTTTTATCTGTTGTTTTTATATCTTTATGTACAGTACATGTGGATTTTTTTTATATGTTGTTTTTATATCTTTATGTACAGTACATGTGGATATGCCTACAGATGTCATTTACACTACACAAGCAAAAACATGTATTGATAATGCCGTTATTAGTGTACTGATGTATTCTTTGCAAGAACAGAAATTATATCAGGATAGTGATAAAATAAAGTGATTGTAAAGCTTTAATTTGTTTTTATAAAAATAATAAACATGTCATACTTAAGAGGTCTGTGCACTGGTTTCTTCTGGGGTACCCCGTCTGCATTCCTGGCTCCTCCTCTTCAGCAAGTGCACGCATAGAAAGCAGCTTTCTATGGGGGTACTCAGGTCTATAGGCACAGACGGTGCCCCGCCCCTGCTTCCATGTCACAGAATTTGATTGGCAGCAGCCAGAGCCATTATCAGTCTGCCCTGTGAGAAGGAAGAGAGCAGAGAGGCACAGTGCCAGATCGAGATTGAGCCCAGGTAAGTATAAGGGGAGTAAGGGGGGGGGTCCTGTGGCACCAGGGGCAGACTGACAAGTCATGGGGCCCCCAGGGCAATAGGGGATCATGGGGACCCTGTGTCCTTGCCCAAACTCAAAAAAGCCTATGAAAAAGGTACCAGGGGCATCTAATAGGGCCCCTACTGACCCCGGGCCCTTGGGCAGTGCCCGAGTTTCCAAATGGTCAGTCTGCCCCTCTGTGGCACAGAAAGCTTTTTACCTTAGTGCATGGGTGCTCAACCTGTGGCCCTCCAGCTGTTGTGGAACTACAAGTCCCATCATGCCTCTGCCTTTGGGAATCATTGTTGTAACTGTCAGCCTTGCAATGCCTCATGCTATTTGTAGTTCTGCAACACCCAGGGGGCCACAGGTTGAGGGCCCATGACTTGGTGCATTGAATGCATTAAGGTAAAAATTAGTAAAGTTTTAGAAACACTTTACTATTTTATTTTTGATATTATAAATGATAAAATGCCTGGGTAATTTCTGAATACTTTTCAGGCATGTAATCTAAAAATTGCACTATAATAACTTCTTAACTCGCACTCACCTGTTGCTGTGATTATCCCACAACTGTGCACAGCTGAGGCATCGTACGGATGATTGCACACTGATCATGGAATGACTGGTCCAGCAAATATATAGAGATGACGAAAAATGTCCATGGAGTGTGTGGCACATTTCAGTGATTGAAGGAGTCCACGATCATCATGGGTGAATATTGATTGCCTATCTTACATAAATAAATCCCTTAATATTTCTCCATGTAATTAAGAACTGCAATATCATAACCATTTATCTAACATTAAAGCTTGAAAACTCTTTTGATATACTCTGGGGTACATACAACTTTGCAAATATAACCTGTTACTTCTAATGTTATTGCCACGTGTTTCGAAATTTGCTATCACAGCTTGTTTATCCTGAAAATAATGATAAATATCATATATAAAGGGTACCCCAAATATGGTATTGTAATATTTGGAAGAAGTCGGAAAGTGTTGGCGAGATCTCTGCTCTTTAAAAAAATTGCTATCAGGAAGGATTTTTATTGCACAAGAGACATAGGCTGGGGAACTCAAAAAAAGGCTTATAGTGGTTGAAAACCCTTACATATACCTAGTGAAGTGACTAGCATCAGGTGATGCACAGATATGAAGGAAATCCTCCTAAAGAGGTTGCACCTAATTATCTGCAGCCATGTCTTCTGTAGATTGTTCTAAACACACACACACACATTAACGGATTTTTTTTTCTCAGCTACAGCAGCAAGGGGTGGAGATCTAAAGTCTCACAGTGCAGATCACAGTGAAGGGACCTCTGAACCCTTATTGGAGGGAAGGGACACACTCTCTTCACACAGTAAACGGAAAACATTAAGAGCTGTGGATATCAGTCACAGACTGTGCTGGAGCTCGCCTCCTCCATCATCTTTTTGTCACCTGGTGTTGAGAAAATCTGTGAGATGGAACAAGGTAGTAGAGAGAAATCACACTCTGTGCTTTGGATAAAGGCACAGCATAGAAGAATGTGCTTTGTTCATATTTCACATTTGGGGTTTACAACCCCTTTAATTAGACTTTTCCGGTGACACTTATCCACCTATGCCCAATGTAAGCAAGCATTTGCTCCAATTTTGGCAAACATTGCTGGCATATATGACAAATTCAGGTAGCTGTTATTACTGCCACTTTAGGACCCTGTCACTATGGAAGTGACAGATTCTTGAAGGATTACAACTTCCCACACAGGGCTCTGTCTCAGGCCCAATTTAACTGTCTGTCAAGAGATTCCCTGGCTGAAAGCTAAATAAAAACAAAGGGGCAAAGATAGTGGTGATGCCATTACCAAAATGTGGAACTGAATAGTAGCCATGGATCTGCCCACTGCTGTGCCCTATAAATTATCAGAAAAGCAGACCTGATATGGGAACTACACCTCAGTACCCTATCAGACCCCACAATGTGAAAATCCTTGGCCAAGCACTTGTGGGACACTGTGGCCAGGGAGGAAGCACACGGAAGTGTCCAGTATGTTGGTCTCCAACAGATATATATATTCCTGTCTTTTTTGACAGATACCTAAATAGGGTGCAAGCAATGACAATCCTGGTACATAGCTTGTTGGAATTACAAAAGGTGTCTATGACACTCTTTATGAATCCCCCCTATATATTTTGTGCAACTCAATGTTCATTCTTGACATGCCTTATTAAAGGATAAATTATCTCTCATGCACATACGCAGGAGTTACATCATTCTGAGCTGTCCAATTAAGGTGGCTGAAGATGCCAAACCTGGAAGAAAACTGTCTGAAGATGAAGCACTGGCAATGGAGCTTGCATTGCTGGAGGCAGAGTAAGTACTGACTTTAGTTCCACTTTGCAGCTCCCATGTGTAAACTCTAATTCAAATCAACAAAATATTAAGCCATCAGAAGAAATATGTAAAAACCTTAAACCCCGGGTTCTGACACACTTTTCTAGGCAAAGGTGACATAGCTGGCCTTCTTCTGGGATCTTGGGAGAACAAAGAATATTCTATGTGTATTCATTATAACTATCACCCCATTGCATTGCATAGCAGAGTACAATGCACACAACATGCACTGCATTGTCAGCCATTACGTAATGAATGGGCTGCCTTAATGCAATGCATGTCAAGTCATGCCGTAACACACGTTAACGAATGTGTGTTAGTGAACCATAATAGTGTGCTTAAGTGACATTTTAAGCCATTCACAGGGTTGTTAGAATTGGGAGAGCCCTTAAATAATGATTGACATGGAATATTAACTACGTGCATTATGTTGGGATTCAGAATATAAACACAGGAAAGGATCTTAAGTACCACAGCTGTCTGGGTCAGTGGTTTATCACGGATTGCATTACTGTATAGCTTAAGTTAAAAAGCATGCTTAAACATCTTACTTATACCTCTTTCCAGGTCCCAGAATACACATGATATCTGACAAATATTTTTAAATCAATGCAAAAAAGGGGTGCCTTTTAGGCAATGCAGAACTGTAAAGGAGATAGGAATAAAGTAGTCTCCTTCTTAAAATGCTAGTACCTTGAAATTATGCTGACTCAAAATGTATTACTTTCTGAGTAATGTAATCAAATCAAGCACATAGCCAGTTAAGGCAGATATGCATACTTATTCGTGGTCAATGAATCAGAAAGTATCTAGGCAATTAGATGAGCATGATAGATAGGCAATTAGTATGTTCAGAAAGGGATCAGCAACAATATTCCCAACATTTCTTACAGTTTGCTCTAATGTTCAGTGACCAAAATTAGAGCATATACTGTATACATAAAGAGCTGTTTCTGTTTTCATCTATCTATCTATCTCTAACATCTGTTCCAATATTTATTTTTATTTACTTTTATTGTGTGTAATGTATAGTAAGCCATATTTAACCACTTGCCCTCCATCGGATTTACCCCCCTTCCTAACCAGTCCATTTTTTGTGTTACGGCGCTGTGTTACTTTAACTGACCCACATGACATTTACGTCTTTTTTTCCCACAAATAGAGCTTTCTTTCAGTGGCATTTGATTGCCTGTGTTTTTTATTTTTTGCGCTGTAAACATAAAAAGACTGTCAATTTTGAGAAAACAAAACAATATTTTTGACTTTTTGCTATAAAACATATCCAATAAAAAAATTAAATTGTGTCACAAATTTAGGGCAAAATGTCTTTGCTAAAAAAAATGCCAATACGTGTAATTTATTTGGTTTACGTGAACATTATAGCATCTACAAATGGCGGTTTAGATACTGGAATATTTTTTAATTTTTTCATTTTTTTTACTAGTAATGATGATCAGCGACTTTTAGCAGCACTTCAGGACTGCGGCAGGCATTATGACACTGGGGGGAACTGACTTGGTGTCACTGACATCCCCAATGATATCAATACAGTGATCAGTGCTAATAAAAAGAACTGATACTGTACTAATGGCACTGGGCCGGAAGGAGTCAACATCTGGGGCGATCAAAGGGTTGGCTGTGTGCTGTGTGTGTTTTACTATGAGGCTGTGTGTGTGCTTTCCACTGTAAGCACACTGCTTTGTATGGCTCTGCTATGCAGTGTGCAGTGTGCAGGAGCTGACAGAGGAGAACACGGTATTGTTTACATACAGTTCTCTCCGCCATCGGTAATACTCAGCGATCACCGGGTGCCGGCGAGTAATCACTGTCCAGGACCCGGTGATTGACAGCCGAGGCTGTGAATGGCAGCACGGGTAGGGCACATGCGTGGCTCGCTCGAGCTCCCTACCCGGAAATACAAAATCACGTATATATTTATATATATAGTATGTCTGCTATAGGAAGGGGGGAAACAGTTAAATTACTGCATTGTACATACTTTTACACATTTAATATGTTGTAGTTAGTCTAGAATTGACCAAGTAAGGCATCCCGTCGACACAACTGGCCAGCTCAACACATATTGTAATGTGCAGAACCAAGATTTTCTTTTGATATTACAAATATGCTGACTGATCCCTTTTTTCTCAAAGTGTGTCTCATTCCTGTGAGGGCTTCAGTATGCGGATGTGGTGCTCTTTGAAAAAAGGATCAGTGAGCATTTTCACAATATCAACATTGGATTTGGAGAAACCTACCTTATCTTATTTGAAAATATGCCATTACTGTGCCCTGGAGTTCAATGGCTGGCAAAGGGTCATGAAACCCTGGAGAGAAGGAAACACTGCTCAAAGCATTTATGACTTTAAATTTAAATTTTCAAACTAAGGATTTTATTTGGAATGCAGAATAATAATATTACCTTTTTTCTTTCAAATGTTAAAACATATTTTATTGTATCGTTTTATGATCTTATTTAAAGTGATTCTTAAGGCTTAAATTAAAAAAAAACATGTCTATACTTACCTGCTATGTGCAGTGGTTTTGCACAGAGCAGCCCGGATCCTCCTCTTCTCTGATCCCCTGACGGCGTTCCTGGCCCCTCCCTCCTGTCCGGTGCCCCCACAGAAAGCAGCTTGCTATGAGGGCACCTGCTGCTCATGCATAGAGTGCATGAAGGTATAAAACTTTGAGCCTTTGAGCCTTTAGAACCACATATTCATATTTAATATATCTTGTAGAGGTACTTTGTATGTTCATGAGTTAATCATTATTTTAGTAATCAAATATGTGAACTGTTCAGGATTGTCTAGAAAATCTGAGCAACTTTTGAATATTTCTTCAGGCCGGTGTCAACTGACTTGCTTTTTGTCAATGGTCACAGCCAGTAGCCTCTACAAATCACTAACAGGCTTTTTAGACACCATGGCTTTACGCCTGTAAATGCAAATCTCAGTGGTTACACACCACTCACCCATCGCTGTACACCTGTAAAGATGTGCAGTTACAGACAAATAGCCATGGAGACTGTCATTCACTGATTTGTACACTCTGCTGGCCATAGCTGTAAATCAAAACCTGTGACTGTGGGGTGAAAATATACACTAAATTCTTGCAGTGGAAGCCCAAATTCATCTGTGTGAATGCGCTTCTGAATGTGCCCTAAAATCTGGCTACCAGTGAAGTTCCTGACATGATGAAGCAAGAATAAGAATCAGCTTACAGTATTCTGTATGTCCTATTACATGGTACTATATCATTTTAATGGAAGTAGAGGAATCTACAAACATACAGAGGTTGATTTACTAACACTGGGTTCAC
Source organism: Staurois parvus (assembly GCF_062004578.1). Lineage (NCBI taxonomy): Eukaryota > Metazoa > Chordata > Amphibia > Anura > Ranidae > Staurois > Staurois parvus. The sequence continues at coordinate 8,766,269 of NW_028317810.1, forward strand.
ACTAGCCCACATGCTGCGGGCTGGTGAGGGTGCAGGAATCGCACCTGTTTCTGCACCCGCAACCATGCTGCGGGCTGGTGAGGGTGCAGGAATCGCACCTGTTTCCGCACCCGCAACCATCTGCAGCCAAATTGCGCTACTCTAGTGAGACGCGCTGTGCTGACATTCATTCTGAATGGCACCCCCACTCATCTCACAGCGTGATTGCAGGTGTGGGAAACATAGGGAAACCGCATTGTCAAAAAGACCATGCGGTTTTTCTACGCCCGCACTTTTAATAAGGTGCATGCACCTTTTTTGTGTGGGACATGGTGCACAGCAGCCCATTCAAATGAAAGGGCTGCCATGTCCAAACAAACGCAGGCCAAATGGCCCGCACTAGTGTGAACCAGGCATAAAACTGGAGAGTGAAAAATCTAGTGCAGCTCTGCAGAGAAAGCAATCAGCTTCCATTTTTTTTGCCGAAACCTATTTGAACAAGCTGAAGTTAAAAGCTGATTGGCTACTATGCACTGCTGAACCAGATTTTGCACTTCCCAGTTTTAGTAGATCAACCCTATAGCGTGCATTGTGGTGAATTTACATGTGAGAGGAAAAGGGGTGTTTCTGATGGGAATTAATATAAAATAGATTCTCCTGTATATGATAAGCCTAATGGAAGCTTTAAAATTCACCCCACATTGGTTAGCATACATCGTGAATCATAAAGCTAATATATACATTGGTAAGTAAAACACAAACAAAACTAATTGTAATGACTAGCTTTCCATTTGCAACACATAAAATTATAGGGTGAGTCAACAAAAAATGTACATGTAATGTTTTAATTTTCCGCAGTTGAATGTTTTGGTTACTTTAAAGGATTTCCAAATGAATCATGAGAAAGTTTTCTTAAAATACAGTATATGTAAACCCAATTACAAAAATCTCATATACTTTTTACCATGTTAATGTTATTTCAGAAGTTCTTTTCAGTATTTTTACACCTGCAGTATTTATTCTTAAAATAATATCTAGCAATCTTCCCATGAAGATCCTTATTCTAGCAGTTCCTGTTATAGGGTGTCAACATTTTGTCCTTATTTCCCGATTATGCTTCTGTGTTGTCCCTCTGCTATACAGGCTACTGATGGAGACTACAAAAGACCATTTTTACACACATGCAGGCATGGTCCATTGTTGTCACTATAAGGAAACTTGCCTTGCAAAATGCCATGCAGCCCTTCTGGAGTGCATGTAGATAGGAAGTGGATGCTAAGAAGCTGCAGGGAATGAAAAAGTTAAAAAGAGGTGAACACAAGTCTTTTTATTTTTAACATATAGCAATTGTGTATAATATGCAGGGCTTTAGCAAGCCTTATGTCATTCTGTTAGGGTTTTCCGGCTTGCAGAAACACTCTATAGTCCATTTAACTTGATTTCCTATGGATCTAGTTCACATCTGTGCATTTTGAGCTGGTGCAGATTTTTGAAAGGGTCAGTGACTTTTTTCCCTGCAGCAGATTGCTTTTAATAGACTTCAATGGAACCACATCAAAAACACATGTAAAATGCATGTACATGCATTTTTGGTGCAATTTCTGAATGACAATAGACACCTCCCCCTAACAACCCCTAATAAACACATCCCCAAAAACACAAAACAAACAAAAAAAAGAATTTAAAAGTGTCAAAAATGTGTGTGAAAAAAATGCAACAAAAACAAGAGATACCTGTGCTCAATTCTCAATAGCTTGTACATGCATTTATCTATCAGGTGCTAAAGGGGTGTAGCCACATGTTAACTCTAGAGAACCAGGAGGAACCCTCTGCACACTGCTAATTATCCTTTGTAGAAAACATTGCAATTAAAAAAAAGGGGATTTTTAGTTCACACATATATAAATGTTTAAGCTTGCCGACTGCATCAAAGTAATCCCTTTATAGACAGTCCTACTCTGCTCTGCCAATGCAAATGCCACTGTGGACACAACAGCCAACCTGAGGCAAACAGACACAAAGTGGGGGCCAGCTTAAACATGTATTGCAATATGTGTGAATAAAAAATCCTTATCTTTTATTGCTGGAAAGGGTAATTAACAGCCTGCAGAGGCTTACTCAGGGATTTCTATTGTAAAAATGTGGCTACACCCCTTTAGCAACTGATAGAAAAAATATATACCTGTGCTGTAATCCCAACAGCTAGTACACGCATTTATCTGTTGCATATTAGGTCAATAGCCAGACCTAAACCTTTCTGTTTGCACCAGGTTGGCATTGTGTCCACAGTGGCATTTGCATTGGGAGTGCAGAGCAGGGTAGGACTTGCCATAGAGGGATTACCTTGACACAGCTGGCCAGGCTAAACATGTGTTGCAATATGTGTGAGCTAAGAATCCCTATTTTTTTCATTTCTAAGGTAATTAGTAGTGTGCAGAGGGTTCCTTCGGAATTCCTAGTAAAAAAAAACGCAAATGCACCGGAGAAATGCAGCTACCACAACCTGCATAAGTGTGACCCTAACCTAATAATTTTACTTCACCTTTTTACAATAGGAGAATAGATAATTTGCTGTCCAATCACTTGAAACACATTCAGACTTGTTCAGTAGCCATTAATAGTGACCTGCAAAGTAAATATATTATTTCATGTTACTCTGTTTTCCTTTTAAAAAAAAAATCAGGTTGCTATTGGTTATATTATTTAACAATTAGGTTTTGCTCTATATAGGCTCTTATCAATTCATTTCCTTTTATGAGTCTGTTCTCATATAACGGTGGTTGAGTGCCCATTGAGATTAATTTTTTTACTGGTCCATAAATGCTCAGCTATGACATGATAAGAGGCAGTGGCTTTACACAGCTTGAATTCCTTTACATTTGTCTGACTGTTATCAAGGGACCCAAACATATACGTTTAATAGAGTTTTTCTTTAAAAGAATAGTAGAAGAACAATCTGATTGTTGGTATGAAACTGTTTTTATTGAGAATAAAGCTAATATTTATTTTTGATCAGCCTTTTCAACTGTGTCTTTAGATTGTAGATGCCCCTAATTAGGATGCCTCAAATACAAAGAGTATTTAATTAATGTGGCATGTACAATGATTCACTGGCTTCACATCGACACTTTGGTAAGTTAAACACTGTATAGTACATTAAATACAAATGTCAATTTAGCGCTAGGTAGAATGAAAATACTTCATTAAATCAAATGAAAGCCATTGCGTGTTTTAATGACATTTCACTCTTTGCTTCATTACCAAATTCAAATTTTCCTTAACTAAGAAATTAGATTTTAGATAGAGAATGCATACCCCAAAAAGTTATCTAATCACCAGTAAGATGTGTTTTCTTAGTTTGGTTATCCCAACCCCCACATTTAATTTTTAAGCTGTAAGATGAAGAAAAATTGTGAATCTGGATAAGAAGGAAAAGTTTAAAGCCCAACTCTAGTTTGATCACAAACCTCCCCCTGAAGACCTCCTCTGCCTGCCTTCAACTTGACCCATGGATTTATTAATTATTTATAAATATACATACCTTTATTCCAGGTATTTCTCAATGACCACATGGTTGGTGAGGTTCTCATCCTCTTCATCTTTCCTTCAGCATTAAGTGGTCCTTACCCTGCATAGAGTAGGGCTCAATGACTGTTCTGTTCAGCAGTGCGGTGGGCATAGGGTGGCATGATCACAATTCATAATATGGTCAAGTCTAGCGTACAAGAAGTGGGTTAAATAACTTTGTATCATTCAGCCCCGAAAATGATTGGTGCTGGACGTTTATAAGAGGCGCTGAGCTGCCTAATTCTTTATAATTCTTGGAGTTGGGCTTTTAGGCTCAAAAATAATATTAAGCACAAAAAGTAAATATGTGCTTTCTTTCCTGTAACACTTGCATAAGCCTGTAAAAGCCTGTATTTTATCAGCATCGGAAGTAAAGTAGGTCACATACTTGTACAATTAACATTTCCAGGCCCCTCTCTGCATCATACCACTAGGTGCAAACTATGCTTCTACCAAAATTGATTAAAGGGTCAGTGCAAACAAATGTGATATTTTAGTCATACGTGACGCCTTACGGACTGAGACAGACTCTGGAATCTTATATGTCTTAGATAATATAATGGTGAGATCTGCCTAACATAATTCTTAAGTCATTCCTGCCTGTTTGGGGAATTGGATTTTCCTTCCCGCCGTTGTGTGGTCAGCACCTCATGTTGCATTCTCCATAATATAACATAAATTACAAACCTAACAAAATGAATGACACCCTCTGAAAAATAGCTACAGCATGTAGGCTAATAAAGAAGTGTACACACGGAGATTTCACCAGTAGAGACACCAAGAAATAGAAGAAATTATACCAAAATCCACCAAAAACTAAAACAACACCAGATTTGATTGAACTGAACCTTTCATTGAGAATTTATATGTGTCAGTATGTTGATGTAGTTTTATTCTATTAGTTTCTTTTTGCCTAAATAGTTTACATTCATATTTTAGCATGTAGAGAATATGCTGAATCACACGTGGGTGTATTTAAAAAGTACCTTAGGTATTCTGTAATGATTTTAGATCCTATTAGGTCCTTAGTATGTTATTCATTACTGTAAAGGCAAAAGCAATATATCTTGAAGCAGGAAGATCAGGCAAAGTTAGCTCTTGTTTTGGGCTGTACTGTACAATACTGCTCTTATTTAGACTGTAAAAAAATAAGTTAAATGTACTAGTTGCCAAGCACAGTACTGCTGTGCAAATGACATCTGTCCTCCTGGAGTGATGTATTTCAGCTATTTTTATGACTGTCCTTTATGCTGGTAGCTACAAAGCAATTTAAAATGAACTAGGTCTTGTGTTGAAAATATATTCTCCCATATTCTAGTAAAGGAAGACAACTTACGTTTTGTAGGAACTAGATGGCATATAGACTCATCTAGTCTTAATCATTACAGTAAGAATCTGTTGTTAGTTTTAAACTTGGATTGTTGGCCTTACGTTAGAGAAACAATAGCTGATGGCCAGTAAAATCTGACCACACTGAATGATTCTCAGTAGTGAATTAATGAAAGAGATATTAAAGGCAATTTAAAAAAAATAACAACCAGGTCATACTTATCTGCTGTGTGCTGTAGTTTTGCACAGAGCAGTCCTGATCCTCTTCTTTTCTGTCCCCTGCCGGTGCTCTTTCCCTTCTGCAAGCAGCTTGCTATGGGGGCACCCAAGCAGGCTCACTCCTGAGCCACTGCTCTGTGTGTCCATTCACATCCAGAGCTGTGGCTTGGCCCCGCTCCGCCCCACCCCCTTTCCCTCTTCATTGCCTCACTGGCTGTGATTAACAGCAGTGGGAGCCAGTGGCTTCCACTGCTCTCTCAGTCAGGAGTGAAGAAGAGTCCCTGTGATGGAGCTCGGGCAAGTATTAGGGGGGCTGGGGGGGCTGCTGCATACAGAAGGTTTTTTTTTACCTTTGTGCATAGAACCTTGAGCCTTTACAACCACTTTAAGCAATGTATGTGCCAATAACCAAAAATTCAATGGTTACATCTGATTATTTAAACCTCTCCTGCTTTCAGGAGCTAGTTCATGAATGCCCAAGACTTTATCTGGTGCTCTAAGATTAGTGGTCTATGCTAAGCAGTGCAAAGTGTCACATCTTAAAGGGAACAGTGTCACTGCATTGGATCTCTCCAACTCAAAATCTTCAAACATTCCAGAGGCTGACTGTAGTGTCCCCTCTCATGGGGATTGACAACCTGAACTGTTGTCCCCTAATTTTGTCCCTACATTCCTCTGAGTCTACCGTAGCTGCATCAGGTGGAGCAACCTCCCCTGAATTTACGGGCCAATTTGCAACCTTGATTGCTGACTCCAAATACTGAGGTTGAAGAGCACCTCAATGTCTTCTTGACCAGAATCACTGATTTACTCACAGTTTTAAAGGTTTCTGAGCCTTCTGCTGCAAAGTTTTTGTTAATGAAGAGTCTCACAAATTCGTGTTAGAAGATTTAATTCCTTAAGACTCACAAGCAGCTGTCATAGCTCCCAAGTTTAAAGAAACCATTTTGGTTCTTTTTGATGCGTACCATCTTAACCCCTTCCTGGTGACTGTACACATATATGAAGTCTCACTGAAGTGGGTCTTCCCCCAAGGGGAAGCATATCTGCATACCTGTGTTTTTCCCTGAGAGCATGCTGCACAGCATGTTCCCAACCCAAGCTCCCCGAGCTCTCACAGAAAGCCCTGGGTCTTGTACTAACAATTATTCCTAATCACCTGATCACTGTAATAGTCTCTAATTGGTTCTTACAGTGATCATTCATTATACAGCTCACCTTTTTGTGTTTTCTTAAATGGAGAAAAAGATACATTGTAGTAGAACATGTCAACCAAGAACAATGTGAGTAAAAAAAATAATAATGGAAAAAAAATTAAAATAGCTAGATCAGGGTTTGATCTAGGTCAGAGTTAGAGTCAGAGTCAAAGGTCAAGACTGGAGTCAAAGGTGAGAGCCAGTGTATTTTATGCAGGATTAAAAAAAATAAATTAGTATCAATTCACAGAGTTATTTTCCTCTATACAGTACATTTTGAGAAAAATACCTCATAGCATTGTTCAAAACATTTTTTGCAATTTACAAAAAAAAACCTACTAAAATAAAGCATGGGTTATTTCATCTAAATCCAGTGATATGAATATAGTGGAGAAGGATTAGAAGCCCTGTCAGTTTTTATTGCTAAAAAAGAGGTAAAATGGTTTAACCCATAGAAATATGAAAACTATTAAAGGATAAGTTCACTGCACAAAAATAATAAATGCAAATTTTTATGCAGGAAAAAATGTGCATTTATTATTTTTGTTTGCAGAAGCCTGTAAAGCATTGCACCAGTGAGATCACTGGTGCCATGCAGGTCTCCTGCAGATCTGTCAGTATATCTGCTTGCCTGTACAGGATGTACAGTCAAGCAGATATACTGACACAAAGATTCAATGAACTACCACAGTGCTCCACTGTGCCATGGTAGTTAGTTGAACACTTGGGACTTGCACTTCATTCATTCATTCACAGAACTCAGAATTAATGTTTTAAAATCTGACAGCTAGTACAGGGAATTTCTCCCCACACTTCTGTTACAGGGAGATGGGGGAGAGCAGCGAGCTGTGGCTGCAGCATTGGGAACATATTACATGTTCCACCCTAAAAATGGGCAGAACATGTAACATGTTACTAAAGGTGAACTTATCCTTTAAGTCAATGTGGTCCTTGTAGCATACCACTTGCCCTCGTGAGGATTTACAAATGGGGTATATATACTGGAATTTTATTTTTTTTTTACTAGTAATGGTGGCGATCAGAGACATAGCAGGACTGCGGGACTGCGACAGGCATTCTGACACTGGGGGGAACTGACTTGGTGTCACTGACATCCCCAGTGACACCAATACAGTGATCAGTGCTAAAAAAAACACTGACAGTGTACTAATTGCACTGGGCCGGAAGGGGTTAACATGAGGGGCGAACAGAGGGTTAGCTGTGTGCTGTATTACATAGTGCTGTGTCCATGTGCTTCACTGCAAGCACACTGCTATGTTCCAAAATAATAGGGATGTGGTACTTCTATGTGCATATCCGGTCACCCACTCGCCATTTTTCCCTATTATTTCACCAAATGAAAGCCCAATTTGTCCTGAAAAAGGTATAATCCATCTGGATGCACTAAGTAGTTGTGAAGCTATGTACAGTTTTACTAACGTATGTTAAAGTTGCAAAATTGTGTTCAGGGGTTAAGATTTGTTTAACCTTTGTCATGAAGGGGTTAAAAATGGAAAATCTTGATGTTTTTACTAGCACTGTTATTAGTTTGGGTTCCTTAAAATAACCTATGGCTGCAAAAATCCTTCCAGTACACATTCTACTCCAAGGTGTCCTGTAGGTAGACTGGGGAACTGCTGATAAACTTCCACACCTCTTAAATGTTTTGCCAATTAATATCCATTTAGGAAGGCTTTACGTAAAACGTGAGCATTACCCACTGTCAATCCAGTAGTGTTCCACCTAAATAAACCACTGGTCATTCCTATATGAGATGCATCAGCATTTAAGGATCCCATTGACAATATTTGGAAGCTTTATTCAAATCATGGTTTTTACTGATTAGTCTGTCAAATCTAGTGAATACATTAGACCCATGTTAAAGGATCCATCTTCTATTTACATTGTTCCTGCATTTGTAGTGTTTAGAGATGAGCGAATCGAACTCGGCGAAGTGGAATTCGTTTCGAATATTAGGAAAATTTCGATTCGCGCCGAATCCGAAAATTAGCAGACTTCGGATGCGCGAATCGAAATTTTTCCAAAAATGGCGGCGACATGTGCGGCGACGGAGCAGGGATCTCTGGGAAGGCGCGCAGACAAGGCGCGCTGACCCATAATGCATTCATTCATGACATGTGATCGCATTAGCCAATCAGCAGCCAGCACTGTGTAATGGTGGAGCTATAAATTGCGGCCATCTTACAATTCTCCATTTGCCTCTGGTCATTCAAGAGAGACAGACCTCTCTGTATTAGGGACACAGAATCGTTACTTAGGGACACAGAACCGTTACTTAGGGACACAGAACCGTTACTTAGGGACACACAATCGTTACTTAGGGACACAGAACCGTTACTTAGGGACACAGAACCGTTACTTAGGGACACACAATCGTTACTTAGGGACACAGAACCGTTACTTAGGGACACAGAACCGTTACTTAGGGACACAGAATTGTTACTCAGGGACAGACACAGAATTGTTACTCGGGGACAGACACAGAATTGTTACTCAGGGACAGACACAGAATTGTTACTGAGGGACACAGAATTGTTACTGAGGGACACAGAATTGTTACTGAGGGACACAGAATTGTTACTGAGGGACACACACAGAATTGTTACTCAGGGACAGACAAAGAATTGTTACTCAGGGACAGACACAGAATTGTTACTCAGGGACAGACACAGAATTGTTACTGAGGGACACAGAATTGTTACTGAGGGACACAGAATTGTTACTGAGGGACACAGAATTGTTACTCAGGGACAGACACAGAATTGTTACTCAGGGACAGACACAGATTTGTTACTCAGGGACAGACACAGAATTGTTACTGAGGGACAGACACAGAATTGTTACTGAGGGACACAGAATTGTTACTGAGGGACACAGAATTGTTACTCAGGGACAGACACAGAATTGTTACTCAGGGACAGACACAGAATTGTTACTCAGGGACAGACACAGAATTGTTACTGAGGGACACAGAATTGTTACTGAGGGACACAGAATTGTTACTCAGGGACACAGAATTGTTACTCATTGACACAGAATTGTTACTTGGGACACAGAATTGTTACTCAGGGACAGACACAGAATTGTTACTGAGGGACACAGAATTGTTACTGAGGGACACAGAATTGTTACTGAGGGACACAGAATTGTTACTCAGGGACAGACACAGAATTGTTACTGAGGGACACAGAATTGTTACTGAGGGACACAGAATCGTTACTCAGGGACACAGAATTGTTACTCGGGGACACAGAATTGTTACTCAGAGACACAGAATTGTTACTGAGGGACACAGAATTGTTACTCAGGGACACAGAATTGTTACTGAGGGACACAGAATTGTAACTCAGGGACAGACACAGAATTGTTACTGAGGGACACAGAATTGTTACTGAGGGACACAGAATTGTTACTCAGGGACAGACACAGAATTGTTACTGAGGGACACAGAATTGTTACTGAGGGACACAGAATTGTTACTCAGGGACACAGAATTGTTACTCAGGGACAGACACAGAATTGTTACTGAGGGACACAGAATTGTTACTGAGGGACACAGAATTGTTACTCAGGGACAGACACAGAATTGTTACTCAGGGACAGACACAGAATTGTTACTGAGGGACACAGAATTGTTACTGAGGGACACAGAATTGTTACTCAGGGACACAGAATTGTTACTCAGGGACAGACACAGAATTGTTACTGAGGGACACAGAATTGTTACTGAGGGACACAGAATTGTTACTCGGGGACAGACACAGAATTGTTACTGAGGGACACAGAATTGTTACTGAGGGACACAGAATTGTTACTCAGGGACACAGAATTGTTACTCAGGGACACAGAATTGTTACTGAGGGACACAGAATTGTTACTCAGGGACACAGAATTGTTACTCAGGGACAGACACAGAATTGTTACTGAGGGACACAGAATTGTTACTGAGGGACACAGAATTGTTACTCAGGGACAGACACAGAATTGTTACTGAGGGACACAAAATTGTTACTGAGGGACACAGAATTGTTACTGAGGGACACAGAATTGTTACTCAGGGACACAGAATTGTTACTCAGGGACACAGAATTGTTACTCAGGGACAGACACAGAATTGTTACTGAGGGACACAGAATTGTTACTGAGGGACACAGAATTGTTACTGAGGGACACAGAATTGTTTCTCAGGGACACCGAATTGTTACTCAGGGACAGACACAGAATTGTTACTGAGGGACACAGAATTGTTACTCAGGGACAGACACAGAATTGTTACTGAGGGACACAGAATTGTTACTGAGGGACACAGAATTGTTACTGAGGGACACAGAATTGTTACTCAGGGACAGACACAGAATTGTTACTGAGGGACACAGAATTGTTGAATTAAAGAGTATGTCAGACAACATGCAGAGGAGTGGCAGAGGAGGCAATGTTTTAGGAGCGAGCAGACGTGGCAGCAGAGGAAGGGGTCGAGGCAGCACTAGTCGCAGCCAGAGGCCAGTGCTCCCGGTGTCATCCAGCGGTCGTGTCTCCACCGACAACCCTGCCGTCATCGATTGGTTGGCTCGGTTGTCTTCCTCTTCCCAGGTCACCTCTGACACCTACAGCCAACGGTCGGTGGGTACGTCAGACACAACCGTTAGTTGGCATGGCCCGGGAGCAAGCCCACTGAAATCACGTGTCCTCGACCTGCCCCTGTCCTTTGGTGTTCCCTCACCAAGCGAAGTATCGCATGCTGTGGGCTCAGCCCCACTGTACAGTGAGGAAGAGCTAACAGAGGGCGGTCAGGAATGGGGGGAGACATCCGCCTCTTCAGCAGCCAGGCGAAGAAGTACTGGCAAAGAGAGTGGCTCGGTAGCCGGTCTAGAGACAGGTCTGTCTCCTGACCCACACTCAGCCGAGGGGGCTAGTAGTGAGGCGGAGACCCTAATTGATGATGATGAGGCTGATCGCACTTGGCAGCCTCGTCGTCATCAGGCTATTGCTTCCGCATCATCAGGAGAAGAGGGTGCCAGCTTGGCAGCGAGCAAAATAGTCGGTGGGTTGCCCAGGAGGCAGCAGGGTCGCAGCAGTGTCAGTGGAGGCAAACGGCCACGGAGTAGAGCACCAGCTCCACTGCAGCCTACCACCACGGCCAGTAGTGGTGCCGGTGTGCACGGAGGAAGTAGCAGTCAGCCAGTGAGGAGTAGCGGGGGCAAAGTTTCCTACTCGGCGGTGTGGCAATTTTTCGTCAAGCCGCCCGAGGAAGTAAACGTAGCCGTATGTCGACTATGTGGCCAGAAAGTCAAGCGTGGCCAGGGGGCCCATGTTGGGACTACAGCGTTGCGTCAGCATATGCAGCGTCGCCATTTGGTGGCCTGGGAAAACCGTGATAAAGATACGGCGATTCTGCCTGCCCCAGCCCCCGCTCCATCACCCGCTCCGTTACTTGCTCCGTCACCCGACGTCAATCGCCCTCTATCAGCCAGTCAAGGCTCCAACACCTCTGCTGAGGGGAGTTGTCGCTCGTTGGCATCTTCCGCTCGTTCAGATGCTCCTTCTCCTGCTACTCCTCTTCACGGGTTCCGTCAGCAGTCTTTCTTGGAATCCGTTTCCAAGAGACAACAGTTTGCGAGCACGCACCCGACGGTGCAAAAGCTGAACGTCCTCCTGTCCAAGTTGCTGGTGCTGCAGTCCCTCCCTTTCCAAGTGGTGGACTCAGCACCTTTCCGAGAAATGATGGCTTGTGCCGCGCCGCGGTGGAGAGTGCCAAGCCGGCATTTCTTCGCCAAAAAGGCAGTGCCAGCCCTGCATTCACATGTAGAAGAGATGGTGGGCCAGTCTTTGAGCATGTCGGTCTCTGCCAAAGTGCACGGCAGCGCCGACGTGTGGAGCTGTAACTACGGTCAGGGACAGTACATGTCATTTACGGCCCACTGGGTGAACGTGGTGCCGGCACAGCCGCACCAGCAACTTGGACAGGTCACGCCGCTTTTGCCTCCACGTTTGCACGTCCTTGGTCCGGCAAAGATGTCCGCCTCTACCACCTCTTCTTCCGCCGTGTCCTCAGCCGCCACCCCCGAGCCAAGTCCCATTACCCGACCGGCATTACACATGTGCAGGGCGCAACGGTGTCACGCTGTGCTGCACCTGGTATGCCTTGGCGAACGTAGTCACACAGGGGAGGAACTTCTGAGTGTAATGAACAGAGAAATCGACAGATGGCTGTCTTCGCGCAAACTGAAAATCGGAACCATGTTGACCGACAACGGAAAGAACATGGTGTCTGCTCTGCGTCAAGGAAGGTTGTGCCATGCGCCATGCATGGCTCACGTGTTCAATCTGGTTGTCAAGCGGTTCCTAAAATCCACCATCCCACTGCAAGACATCCTTAAAATGTCACGTAAACTTTGCATGCATTTCAGCCATTCCTACACCGCAAAGCACACCCTCCTTGAGCTGCAGCGGCAGAACGGAATTCCACAGCATCGCCTGATCTGCGACGTTGCAACAAGGTGGAATTCAGCCCTACACATATTAGACCGCCTTTACGAACAGCGAAAGGCCATCACCGATTTCCTGATGTTACAAGCGGATAAAGGTACTCCCCTGTGTAACTTCGATGTCAGCCATTGGCAGCTCATGCGTGACACCTGCCGCTTGCTCAGGCCCTTTGAGGAGGCCACGCTATTCGTGAGTCGGCAGGACTATGGGATGAACGACGTCATTCCTCTGTTGCACGTCCTGGAACAAATGCTGTTAACAATGGCTGGTCAGGGTGCGGTAGACGTGGCGCACAGATCTCAACGCCACCTGACCCCTTTGGGGGCAGGACAGGAAGAAGAGGAGGAGGTAGAGGAGGACATTGGTGCTCAGGAATTATTGAGTGAAATGGGTGGTTTTTCCACTCAGCGGACAGGAGTGGAGGAGCAGGAGCATCTGGTAGAGGAGGAGGAGGAGACAGAGGACCCAGACGCACCGTGGCAGTATACTGTGGAGATGGAGGCAGGGAGTCCCTCGCATTCCTTGGCACAAATGGCCCATAGCATGCTCAGTTGCTTGCGTAGCGACAACCGAATAATAACCATCGGACAGTTGGTCTCTGCCTTTCTGCGCCAACGTCCATCCTCAGACACTGTGGGCCCTGTGCGCTCGCGTTCCACTGCCATGGCAGCAGGGGAGGGGTGGGGTGGTAGGAGCAGTAGCAGCTCCACCAGCAGCGGCTGCCACAGTCTGCAGTCGATGATGAGTAGCTTTCTTCACCAGCGCAGTGAGGAAACTACTAACCAGCCGCAGCAGCAGCAGCATCAGGTGGACCTGGAGCAGGACCTCAAACAACAGGCTTGGGCCTACTTGGACAGCACCCTGCCAACCGAGGTAGACAATCCCCTTGTCTACTGGGCAACGAAACTTGACCTTTGGCCCCAACTAGCTGAATTTGCCCTTGAAAGGCTGTCATGCCCGGCCAGTAGCGTGGCATCGGAGCGCGTGTTTAGTGCGGCAGGAGGTATTGTAACTCCGCGGAGGACACGACTGTCCACCCAAAGTGTGGAGAGACTCACGTTTGTGAAAATGAATCAGGCGTGGATTAGTCTGGATTTCAAACCACCAGTTCCTGACACAACTGACTAAATCCGCCATGAATCATGCCCCAAACATGTGCCACTTTCAGGTCTCCTCACACTGCTGGTGTGTTCCATTTTGTCATAGGGTGCTGGCAGATTACGGGCCTCCCATTGCTGCTGCCAGGCCCGTAATCTGCCATGGGCCCCCGTACCGCCTCCTCATGCTGCTGCCAGGTCCAGAGTCTCTCATGGGTCCCTGTACGGCCTCCCATTGCTGCTGTCTCCATCGCCACACTCTGCCATGTGCCACTTTCAGGTCTCCTCACACTGCTGGTGTGTTCCATTTTGTCATAGGGTGCTGGCAGATTACGGGCCTCCCATTGCTGCTGCCAGGCCCGTAATCTGCCATGGGCCACCGTACCGCCTCCTCATGCTGCTGCCAGGTCCACAGTGTCTCATGGGTCCCTGTACGGCCTCCCATTGCTGCTGTCTCCATCGCCACACTCTGCCATGTGCCACTTTCAGGTCTCCTCACACTGCTGGTGCTGTCCATTTTGTCATAGGGTGCTGGCAGATTACGGGCCTCCCATTGCTGCTGCCAGGCCTGTACTCTGCCATGGGCCCCTGTACCGCCTCCTCATGCTGCTGCCAGGTCCAGAGTGTCTCATGGGTCCCTGTACGGCCTCCCATTGCTGCTGTCTCCATCGCCACACTCTGCCATGTGCCACTTTCAGGTCTCCTCACACTGCTGGTGTGTTCCATTTTGTCATAGGGTGCTGGCAGATTACGGGCCTCCCATTGCTGCTGCCAGGCCCGTAATCTGCCATGGGCCCCCGTACCGCCTCCTCATGCTGCTGCCAGGTCCAGAGTCTCTCATGGGTCCCTGTACGGCCTCCCATTGCTGCTGTCTCCATCGCCACACTCTGCCATGTGCCACTTTCAGGTCTCCTCACACTGCTGGTGTGTTCCATTTTGTCATAGGGTGCTGGCAGATTACGGGCCTCCCATTGCTGCTGCCAGGCCCATAATCTGCCATGGGCCCCCGTACCGCCTCCTCATGCTGCTGCCAGGTCCAGAGTCTCTCATGGGTCCCTGTACGGCCTCCCATTGCTGCTGTCTCCATCGCCACACTCTGCCATGTGCCACTTTCAGGTCTCCTCACACTGCTGGTGTGTTCCATTTTGTCATAGGGTGCTGGCAGATTACGGGCCTCCCATTGCTGCTGCCAGGCCCGTAATCTGCCATGGGCCCCCGTACCGCCTCTTCATGCTGCTGCCAGGTCCACAGTGTCTCATGGGTCCCTGTACGGCCTCCCGTTGCTGCTGTCTCCATCGCCACACTCTGCCATGTGCCACTTTCAGGTCTCCTCACACTGCTGGTGTGTTCCATTTTGTCATAGGGTGCTGGCAGATTACGGGCCTCCCATTGCTGCTGCCAGGCCCGTAATCTGCCATGGGCCCCCATACCGCCTCCTCATGCTGCTGCCAGGTCCAGAGTCTCTCATGGGTCCCTGTACGGCCTCCCATTGCTGCTGTCTCTATCGCCACACTCTGCCATGTGCCACGTTCAGGTCTCCTCACACTGCTGGTGTGTTCCATTTTATCATAGGGTGCTGGCAGATTACGGGCCTCCCATTGCTGCTGCCAGGCCCGTAATCTGCCATGGGCCCCAGTACCGCCTCCTCATGCTGCTACCAGGTCCACAGTGTCTCATGGGTCCCTGTACGGCCTCCCATTGCTGCTGTCTCCATCGCCACACTCTGCCATGTGCCACTTTCAGGTCTCCTCACACTGCTGGTGCTGTCCATTTTGTCATAGGGTGCTGGCAGATTACGGGCCTCCCATTGCTGCTGCCAGGCCTGTAATCTGCCATGGGCCCCTGTACCGCCTCCTCATGCTGCTGCCAGGTCCAGAGTGTCTCATGGGTCCCTGTACGGCCTCCCATTGCTGCTGTCTCCATCGCCACACTCTGCCATGTGCCACTTTCAGGTCTCCTCACACTGCTGGTGTGTTCCATTTTGTCATAGGGTGCTGGCAGATTACGGGCCTCCCATTGCTGCTGCCAGGCCCGTAATCTGCCATGGGCCCCCGTACCGCCTCCTCATGCTGCTGCCAGGTCCAGAGTCTCTCATGGGTCCCTGTACGGCCTCCCATTGCTGCTGTCTCCATCGCCACACTCTGCCATGTGCCACTTTCAGGTCTCCTCACACTGCTGGTGTGTTCCATTTTGTCATAGGGTGCTGGCAGATTACGGGCCTCCCATTGCTGCTGCCAGGCCCGTAATCTGCCATGGGCCCCCGTACCGCCTCCTCATGCGGCTGCCGGGTCCAGAGTCTCTCATGGGTCCCTGTACGGCCTCCCATTGCTGCTGTCTCCATCGCCACACTCTGCCATGTGCCACTTTCAGGTCTCCTCACACTGCTGGTGTGTTCCATTTTGTCATAGGGTGCTGGCAGATTACGGGCCTCCCATTGCTGCTGCCAGGCCCGTAATCTGCCATGGGCCCCCGTACCGCCTCCTCATGCTGCTGCCAGGTCCACAGTGTCTCATGGGTCCCTGTACGGCCTCCCATTGCTGCTGTCTCCATCGCCACACTCTGCCATGTGCCACTTTCAGGTCTCCTCACACTGCTGGTGTGTTCCATTTTGTCATAGGGTGCTGGCAGATTACGGGCCTCCCATTGCTGCTGCCAGGCCCGTAATCTGCCATGGGCCCCCGTACCGCCTCCTCATGCTGCTGCCAGGTCCAGAGTCTCTCATGGGTCCCTGTACGGCCTCCCATTGCTGCTGTCTCCATCGCCACACTCTGCCATGTGCCACTTTCAGGTCTCCTCACACTGCTGGTGTGTTCCATTTTGTCATAGGGTGCTGGCAGATTACGGGCCTCCCATTGCTGCTGCCAGGCCCGTAATCTGCCATGGGCCCCCGTACCGCCTCCTCATGCTGCTGCCAGGTCCAGAGTCTCTCATGGGTCCCTGTACGGCCTCCCATTGCTGCTGTCTCCATCGCCACACTCTGCCATGTGCCACTTTCAGGTCTCCTCACACTGCTGGTGTGTTCCATTTTGTCATAGGGTGCTGGCAGATTACGGGCCTCCCATTGCTGCTGCCAGGCCCGTAATCTGCCATGGGCCCCCGTACCGCCTCCTCATGCTGCTGCCAGGTCCACAGTGTCTCATGGGTCCCTGTACGGCCTCCCATTGCTGCTGTCTCCATCGCCACACTCTGCCATGTGCCACTTTCATGTCTCCTCACACTGCTGGTGCTGTCCATTTTGTCATAGGGTGCTGGCAGATTACGGGCCTCCCATTGCTGCTGCCAGGCCTGTAATCTGCCATGGGCCCCTGTACCGCCTCCTCATGCTGCTGCCAGGTCCACAGTGTCTCATGGGTCCCTGTACGGCCTCCCATTGCTGCTGTCTCCATCGCCACACTCTGCCATGTGCCACTTTCAGGTCTCCTAACACTGCTGGTGTGTTCCATTTTGTCATAGGGTGCTGGCAGATTACGGGCCTCCCATTGCTGCTGCCAGGCCCGTAATCTGCCATGGGCCCCCGTACCGCCTCCTCATGCTGCTGCCAGGTCCAGAGTCTCTCATGGGTCCCTGTATGGCCTCCCATTGCTGCTGTCTCCATCGCCACACTCTGCCATGTGCCACTTTCAGGTCTCCTCACACTGCTGGTGTGCTCCATTTTGTCATAGGGTGCTGGCAGATTACGGGCCTCCCATTGCTGCTGCCAGGCCCGTAATCTGCCATGGGCCCCCGTACCGCCTCCTCATGCTGCTGCCAGGTCCACAGTGTCTCATGGGTCCCTGTACGGCCTCCCATTGCTGCTGTCTCCATTGCCACACTCTGCCATGTGCCACTTTCAGGTCTCCTCACACTGCTGGTGGGTTCCATTTTGTCATAGGGTGCTGTATGGCCTCCCATTGCTGCTGCCAGGCCCGTAATCTGCAATGGGCCCCCGTACCGACTCCTCATGCTGCTTCCAGGCCCGTAATCTGTCATGGGCCCCTGTACCGCCTCCTCATGCTGCTGCCAGGTCCAGAGTGTGTCATGGGTCCCTGTACGGCCTCCCATTGCTGCTGTCTCCATCGCCACACTCTGCCATGTGCCACTTTCAGGTCTCCTCACACTGCTGGTGGGTTCCATTTTTGTCATAGGGTGCTGTATGGCCTCCCCTTGCTGCTGCCTCCACCGCCACACTGTGGCTCCACACTCTGGTTTTGGCCCCGTGACTGCCCAAATGAGTGAAGTGTGCGGTGATTCTAAGATCGACGGCACTCATCTGCATGTCATACTGACTGACAGTATTATTTCTCTTCCCCAGCAGACTCCAAGGGCATTTAAATTAAAGGTACAGTGTTCTGCACTAATATAAAGGCTCTCTGAAGCCTAGAAACACCCTTTTATAAGTTAAATTCGCAGCCAATATATTCGCCTCGAATCGAATTTATTCCTCGAATTCGCCGAATCAGCCGAATCGAATTTTTGAATACTTCGCTCATCTCTAATAGTGTTCTTAGAGATTATGCCAGCAACCCTACACTATTGCATAAACAGATTGGTTGATATCTCCCATCTTCCTCTACCAGCAAATATATGGAGAGCTCTTTGGTGAAAATGTTTTGCAAAAAGCTTCTGCTACGTATACCTTTTGAGGAGACCCTTATGAAAGATGTTATGAAATGGGGGCGGGGGTATGAGAAATGAGAACTCATTTACCCAAGCAAAAGAAGGCTAGACCTCAAGTTGGAAATCCCCCCTCCTACTTTAGGGCCAAAAGGAGTTCCTTTCATAACACCTAGGCTTCCACCTCCAAAGCCAGAACAAGTCAGGAGTCCAGTTCAGCCCCAAACTCTGGTGCCCAAAATCCCCAAACCTGCCAACAAGTCACCAGCACAAAGTGAGATCCCTTTGTCTCCAGGTGCAGAGATCCTTTGGCGAAAGCTGGGGATGTTCTGGTGGTGAGTGATGTGAGATGATGTTATGAGATCAATAGAAACTGAACTACACCTTTCCTATTCTGAAACGTTTTCATTGTCTATTTTGCTTTTTTCAACCATCCAGGTATACCTTATACAGAAAAATATTATCTCCTGAAGCTATTAATAAAATTCACACTTTGTATGAATCAGAGCATATTACCATCTACCCACAAAAAAAAAGAAAGCTCCCTAGTGTGGCCAAAAGCCAGGGCATCAAAGCCAGACTAGACAACAAAGTCTCTGTTTGCCAACAGGCATTGTAGGTGTTTAAGACTTAAACTATAGAAAAGTCTATTGTTCTAGATCAGACTGACCCTGGATCAGACTCTATTGAAACAACAGAAAGCAGAGTTTATCATAAACAAATATGACTATCTTCATGTAGACATTTAATTACAGATTATACATCTTTTCAAAACATTAAAAAACACATAATAAAAAGGTTTATCTGGTTAAAATATATTTATACCCAATGCTTTTATTTTTTTAGTGTTAAAAAGAGATGGGAAGTGTTAGAATTTATTTAACCAGAACAGAAATAGAGGGGAAATCCTTCAGTGGTGTCATTTGCTCCAGTGACAACTTTCTAGGAAGGCATTTTCCTCCTTTGCTGTAACTACTGTACAGGACATGAAGTGAAACAAAACCTCCCAATGAGACAGATGAGAAAAAAACGGACTCTTTTCTATCCCTCTCACATGTATGTCTTAAAATGCAGTCATTTCCAAGGTCTCTTGTAGCATTGTCTTTTCACATTATAACACAGTATGAAATCATAGTACTAATGAAAAGCAGCTATGTTCTTGCGGATTTATCCTGCCCATTATGATGCCCATATAACACACAGCAGTAGTAGAGACACTTTAGGCCGTATGCCACAATGACCCTATTAAAGATAACAGTTTTTTCCATCTTAATCTGTAATTTCTTTCTAGAGCATATTCTCTGCCACCATTAAGCTGCTTCATTCTAAGGATTAGTCACTGTTAGTTTTTTTTTCTGGCAAACATAAGCTAAATAATGGCAACTATTATACACTAATATTGTATATGTGAGTCACTGCATTGTATGCTACTCCTATGTATAGCTCGGAAATAATTTCCACTATGTAAAGCACTGTTGGCTGCCCATCATTATTCTATAAGCTGCAATCTGCAGTTAGAAAATGGACAAAAAGTACAGAATTTTTGATAAGGTTAAAGAGAAAACTGGACCTTGTGTTTTCAATGCATTTCTAGAAACACTATCTGTATTGTGACACAACAACCATAATCTAACTTTCAGTACAAGTTTAAATCAGACTGGCTGCCATCTACCTGGTACAGCAGAGAGATCTTGTTAAAGTGTAACTGCCCCTGTCCCCAATCCCCCATTCCCAGATTTATTCTCATCTTTCATCAACCACTTGTCAAAAGGTTCCCAACTGGGTTCACATATGTGCTCTGCTTTTCACCTTTGAAGCTGCATAGGATGAATGGCTCCAAAGGAATGAATGGGAGTCTGGTCTGGAACATTTTGTCAAGCAACTGTGAAGTCAGCCATATTTTACTGGATCAGGGACAGGTGAGTAGGGAGATGTGATTGGGGTTATCATGCTATAAGTGTACCTGCACCGTAGCTTTTCAGTGAGAACAATGTATTCTACAGTCGTTTGTGTATTATTGCTAAGGAAAAGTATATTGCAAGTAAAGCTTTTTTGGATAAAGAGAAGGGATAGAAAATCAGATTACCTAAAAAACAGCCTTTTTCAAACTGATATGATTCAGACTATGGTACTGCTGTATTATTATTATTATTATTATTATTATTATTATTATTATAATTATCAATATTAAACACAGGATTTATATAGTCCTTTGAGAATGTCATTTTTGACATGCATGTGATGTCATCGTGACTTCGATTTGTCTCTCATGTGACTATACAACACTGTATTTGCCATTTCCTGTAAGTGCAATTTTATCTTTTATTAAAATTCTGTTATCTGGTTCACACTATGTGGAGTGTGGGTCTCATTTATGCTTTTTTTGAGCGACAACTGCTTGAAAGTTTGGTACCAGAAGAAGTTTTGTCCATTAGCTCCAGGGGTCCCCTCCACTTTTATTGGAAGATTCATCTGACATCTTTGGGTGTTGATATTTGACCTACTATCAAGTTGTGCATTCTACAGTATGCCAAGCAGTTTCTATGTATGGGTATTATGGCCTTTCTATTGATTTTGGTGGTAATGGATTTTTGGTAAGCCTTTTTGGCTTCATTTTTGGCGATGGTCTGATTAGCTAGTGGCAGATGCATTTAATCATAGTACACTTCAGTGAAGAATTAACTGATCACATGGACTTTGAGTTATGAGGGGACACTCTTGTTGTCTTATATTATGATGGAGGATGGATGACCAGTGTATATTTATAAATGTACTTTTCCCGCAGCAACTAGTCCAACAGTTCTTTTCCAGAGATATGCATTTAATCAGTTCAGCGACAGTTCATAAGACAGAGGTACAGGCAAGGCAGATGACAGGATACTTAGAATAGTCATGCAATCATTAGAAAACTTCAGAGAACCCCTTTCTCCTGTGACATTTAACCAAAAATAAGCTTCCTTAACCACTTGCCTACCAGGCACTTATACCCCCTTCCTTACCAGGCCAATTTTCAGCTTTCAGAGCTGCCGCACTTTGATTGACAATTGCGCGGTCATGCAACATTGTACCCATATGAAATTTTGATCATTTTTTTCTCACAAATAGAGCTTTCTTTTGGTGGTATTTAATCGCCACTGGGCACTTTACTTTTTGCGCTATAAATTTAAAAAAGTGCAAAAAATTTGAAAAAAAAAAAAAAGTTTATTTGTTTCTTTTATAAAATTTTTCAAACAGGTATTTTTTCTCCTTCACTGATTTGCGTTGATGAGGCGGCACTGATGGGCACTGATAGGCGGCACTGATGGGCACTGATAGGCAGCACTAAAGGGCACTGATAGGCAGTACTAATGAGGTGGCACGGATAGGCGGCACTGATAGACAGCACTAATTAGGGGTCACGGATAGGCGGCACTGATATGCAGCACTGATAGGCGGCACTGATAGGTGACACTGATGATGGGTACTGATAGACGGCACTGACTGGCATCACTTCTGGGCACTGACTGGGGGCACTGACTGGCACAACCCCTGGGCACTGACTGGTGGCACTGACTGGCAGCACTGCTGGGCTGCACTGGTGGGTGGCACTGGTGGGCAGCACTGGTGGGTGGGCACAGGTGGGTGGCACTGGTGGGCACAGGTGGGTGGCACTGGTGGGCACAGGTGGGTGGCACTGCTGGGCACATGTAGGTGGCACTTCTGGGCACAGGTAGGTGGCACTGCAGAGTGGCACAGGTGGGTGCACTGCTGGGCACAGGTGGGGGCACTGCTGGGCACAGGTGGGGGCACTGCTGGGAACGGGTGGGCGGGGCTAGTGGGCGCACTGCTGGGCGGAACTTGCGGGTGTCACTGCTGGGCACCGATCATCAGGGCACTGATCATCAGTGCCCTGATGATCGGTGCCGATCCCCGCTCTGACAACTGCCGGTTCTCGGCAGTACTTTCCTCACGATCTGACAGCGTGAGGAAAGTGCAGCCGAGAACCGGCACTTGCATTTCCCTGTGATCAGCGTGTCATTGGACACCGCTGATCACGTGGTAAAAGGCCGGTGGGATCGGCCTTTCACCACATCACGTGATCAGCTGTGTCCGTAGGACACAGCGATCACGGAGATCGCCGGGTGCGCGCCCCCTGGGGCGCGCAGGAGAGCGCGTTCTGGGAGGACGTCATATGACGTCCACTCAGAACTGGCCGGCCGCGGTGAAGCCGTCATTCGGCTATGCGCGGTCGGCAAGAGGTTAATATACACATTTTTCCCATTCAGTACAATGGCAAGCACTCTGATTGGACACTTTTAGTAGCCCATTTGATCTTCTGGGTGACAGGTAATGCCTTTTGGGCTTGGACAGATGAAGTAAAAGTTGTCTAGATATTTCCTAAACTGCATTCTTTTACTATTAATTAGATAAACAAGTTACCCTTTGAAGAATGCTATTTACCATACTTAATACCCCTTTTAGTAGATGTTGACTAACTCCTTTCAAGTCTGACTGAGCTATCTGCATTTTATCACCCTTGTAAGTTTTCAAATTACCTCCTTTGAAATGTAACAAGTCGTCCCCTGAGTGCCCAGGTTATCTTGCATAAATTTAACATAGCAAAGAGTTCTTGGCTGCTTCTGTTGAGTAAAATACATCTAGCTCAGTCATATTCTGGCTTGGTCAATAACGTGTGAATACATCACATAAAGTATATATATATATATATATATTACAATATTCCTACAACTCTTCTCACCCTTATAAGTTTTACATTTTTGTAACCACTTCAATACAGGGCACTTATACCTCCTTCTTGCCCAGACCAATTTCCAGCTTTGAATGACACTCAGCCATGCTACACTGAACAACAAAACTCTTATAATTTTTTTTCCCCAGAGATAGAGCTTTATTTTGGTGGCACTTAATCTCCGCTGATTTTTATATTTTTTGTGAAATAAGCGAACACAGGCTGAAAATTACAAAAAAAAACACTTTTTTTTTCATTTGTATTAAAAAATTTTGCAAATAAGCAAATTTTCTTTATAAATTTAGGCCAAAATTTTTACTGCTATATTTCATTGGTAAAAATAATCCAAATCAGTGTATATTATTTAGTCTGTGTGAAAGTTATGCAAGCCATAGACAGTCCGAAAAAAAAATCGGCCAATTTTCACACCGTTAGTGGGTTAATTGGCTGGCCATTTTTCGGGGTTTTGGCACTTTTTTTTAATTGGTAAAGTTGGAAAAAAATCGTCCGATCTTCCCGGCAATGATGGGGAAGAAGAAGAAGAAGAGGAATTCCAGTCCGTTATTATATTTGACATGAAAAAAGTATTGCGGTTGCAACAATGTATCTATTTGTATCCGAATAAAAACATCTGTATCCGAAATGGATACATTGTTGCAACCGCAATACTTTTGCATGTCAAATAAAATAGCGGAGTTCTCTGCAAGGGACAGAAGTAATTAAATGCCGGCCGTAGATGGGACAAATATCGGCCGATTTTTTTTTTCCATTGGTGGTAACGTCGGCCTATTGAACGACCGATTTTTTTTTCTAAAAAACGGCCGGTTTTCGACCTGTCTATGGCCTGCATTAGAGTCTACAAGCTATGGTACCAATCATTGAAAATTGATCACACTTGATGCACTGATGGTCTATCTCATTTCTTGAGGCCCTAACATGCCAGGAAAGTACAAATACCTCCAAAATGACCCCTTTTTGGAAAGTAGACAGTCCAAGCTATTTAGTATGAGGCATGGTGAATTTTTTTAAATTTAAATTTGTTCCATCCATTCCTGGGAAAATGAAGAAATTATTTTTTTTTTTACACAAAATTGTCATAATAAGTTATTTCTCACACAGAGCATATGCATGCTTGCAATTACACCCCAAAACATATTCTGCTACTCCTCCTGAGTATGGTGAGACTTTTTTACAGCCTGGCCATATACAGAGGCCCAACATCCAAGTAGCACCATCAGGCATTCTAGGTGCATAAAATACACCTTCGTTACTGACTACCTATCACATTTTATAAGGCCTTGGAGCACCAGTACAATGGAATTACCCACAAAAAACTGTGTGGGGATGAGATGAAGAAAGAGAAGTTCATTTGTTAGGCTGGCAGGGAAAAAGCTTCCTTGAAGAGATGAGTTTTCATAGATTGTCTAAGGGTTGGGGTAGATTGTTTCAGCGCATGGGAGAGACTCTGGAGAAGCCCTGTTTTAAAAGAAGTGACAAGAATGCTAGAAAGCTGGAGGTCCTGTGAGAAATGGTGAGGATGGTTTGGGTGATATTTAGGACAAGGTTGATGATGTAGTCTGTGGCAGAGCTGTACATTGTTGTAGGCTTTGTATGTTGTTAATATTTCTAATTGTATTTGTTGGGTAAGCCAGTGGAGGAAAGTTTGGCAGCAGCATTCATGATTGACTAAAGGGGATGGGAAAACTAAAACTGGATTCACAACCGCATAGACTTCAGTGAGATTTGTCACTAAGATTCCCTGAATGTCAAACAAGATTTGCTGGACCCTTGGCAAATCAAACCTGAGCAGAATTGCCCAACCCTAATGGAGACAGGATAGCACTGGGACAAGAAGTGATTGGAAATCTGTCCACAGTGAGGAATACTGTTTAATACTCAAGAACTTGTATGTTTTTTGTTTTATGCTTACAAGGAGCATTTTAAACCCTTAGTACTTTTATATTAATTATATGTATTGATGTTTTCAAAACACCTCAAATATCATTTCTAAAAATATAATTTTTAATAGCATTGTCAAAGAGGTTCTAGATTTGATATTTTCTGCTGTTAGATTAGGTGTTCTGCATTAGCTGTTCAGCCTCCCAACAATGGTATAATTTGACCTTAAAGTGATTGCAAAAGGGGGATTTTTTTAAAATAACAAACATGCTAAACTTACCAGCTGTGTGCAATGGTTTTGCACAGAGCAGCCCTAATCCTCCTCTGGTGTTCCTGACCCCTCCTTTTTGTCAGGTGCCCCACAGCAAGCAGCTTGCTATGGGGGCATCTGAGTAGGCTCACTCCCCAGCTGCTGCTGTGTGTGTCCATTCATACACAGAAGCTGCTCAGCCCGCCCCTTGCAATCTTTCACTGGTGATGATTTCCTCAGCCAGTGAGGACGGAGAGACTCAGAAAATCCGAGGCTCTCGTGCACTTTGCTGGATCGAGATGGAGCTTAGGTAGGTAATTGGGAGGGGGGAGCTGCACACAGAATGCATGAAGGTAAAAAACCTTGAGCCGTTATAACCACTTTAAAGCCTAAGTGCAGCCAAAATGAAAAACAGAAACATCAGGGACATAACATAGAGTTAGTAGGATGTGTCCTTTGTGCTGATTCCTCTTCTGTTAGTAGAAATCCACCTCCATCCATGCTTCCCCCCACCCCTTCACCCATAATCGTCCACTGCAGCAGTGATTAAAACAACTAATATCTGTCACAGGCTCTAACCAAGAGAACTGACTATACCCGCCCTTTTCATCCAGCTGCTTCATTCATAGAATGAAGGAAACAAAATCTAAAAATAATGAGTAGATGATTGATAGGTCTGCTCCTACATTCATAGACTGTGTTATAGTCATAGAAATTATAGCTTCATACAAGCTATAGTATGGCTATGAATGGAGCAGTTGGGCAGAAAGGGTGGGTATAGTTGGGCTCTCTTGCTGACAGCCCCTTATGATACCCTGTTTCCCTGAAAATAAGACAGTGTCTTATATTAATTTTTGCTCCCAAAGATGCGCTAGGTCTTATTTTCAGGGGATGTCTTATTTTTCCATGAAGAAGAATACGGTACACATTTATTGTTAAATGAAAATAAAGGAAATTTATTACCTGTATACGGTATGGTAGTACGGTAGTTGTCAACACAAACCAGACAAACTGTGAATCCTACAGTATCAAGAATTAACTCATTTATTCAATGACAATCATGTCATCATCTTCTGGAACATCATCATAACAATGCAATCCCTGAATTTCCTGGTGAATTTCTTGTGACTCCATTTCTTTCTGAATCAGTGGACCAAATCTCTCATGTTTAGCAATAGCACTGTCCTTAAATGAATACTTCTTGTCAAGGTAGCCTGCTTGCAGTGCATTTGCAATGCAACTGTCAGTAATTTTCTCCCATGAATTCTTCACCCAAGTCACAACTTCTTGCAGTTTAGGTTTCACAAAGTTTCCACGTTGATTTCTCTCCATTCTATTTTCAATGTAGTCATTAATTTCCATGCGCAAATTGTCCTTGAATGGCTTGTTTATTGCAGTATCAAGAATCTGGAGATAGGCCGTCATTCCTGCGGGAATCATTATTTGATCTATTTTTCTTTCGTGAAGAAATGTCTTCATGTCTTTAGCGCGGTGAGTGCTGGCTGCATCCCAGACTAGCAGACCTCTTTGGCTTCCTCGCATAACAAGCGGCAGCATTAAATCGACCCACTTCCTTATAACTGCTTGTGTGGCCCAGGCTTTTTCAGTTTCAAGAATAAAAACCCCCAAAACACGTTCAGTCTTTTCCTTCTTGCCCTTAGAAATGATTAAAGGTGGGATTTTAGTGCCATCCAGACGAATTGCCAAAATACAGGAAACACGTGCACTTTCGTAAGCAGTGGAGGAAATGTACACTAAGGAGGCACCCCGCTGTTCAATTGTTGTTTGAGATGATTGGCCCATAAACACTGCAGTTTCATCCATAGCAATCATGTTGGAAAGATTGTATTTAGAGAAGTCAGCATCATCAATAAAGGACTTGAATGCAAGTGCTCGCTTAATAACTTGAGTATCTTCCAGCCTAAACAATGTTGTGGATCTTCTTAAAGACAGTTCACTTCGCTGAAGGAAATTATCCAGCCAGTGTTGTGATGCTTTGAAGTCTTCGGGGGCTATGTCAAACTGTGGTGCAATTGCAAGGGCAAATTCTTGAATCTGAGCCCTATTCACAACCAAAGCCTTTGCTCTCCTGTCAACAACCCAATCACAGATCAGGTCTTCCAGCTCAGAAAATAATGGTTGCCGACCTGATCCACACTTGCGCTTTTTGTCCTATGAACTGTAAGTTATGTCCCTTGTGCTGGTTTTTCTATTTTTGTTTTTGGCTGTGCCTATAGGTTGGTAAACATAGGCGAATATCGGCTGGTATTGGCCAGTTCAACAGAAACCGCCCAACATTTGGTCCATGTGTACAGCAGGCTGACCAGCAGAAGCTGGTCCAAGGACTGGTTTTTATCAAACGGGCATGCTGGAAAACCATCATGTCTTTAACGTTTGCAGCCAATGTGTCAGGGCTCCGGGGTGTGACCAGAGGTATGTGACTGACGCAGGGAAATGCAGGCTTCAGATACGTTATAAACAATAAGACAATTTATTAAAGACTAACAATACAAACATAAACGCAGTGCAATACTAAAACATAACACAGTGCAAACGAACCAAACCAAACCAAACCACCCACAGATAACAATATATACAATGCAAGCGTCGTCAGGCAGGCCGGGTCAATAACAATCGGGCAGGTAGGTACAGGGGGTCAGGCAGGGAATGGTCGGGGTCACAAGCCAGGGATGAAACAGGAGAAGTCAGCAGAGGTCCGGAATCAGGCAGGGTCAGCAACAAATCAGACAGAGACAGGAACAGGAACAGGAATGCAGGAACAAGATACAGGGCCCAGGAAAAACACACACACCAAGGCAAAGACTGCAGGTCTGGCCATCACTTAAATACACCTGCATAAGCAGTTTCAGGTGTTTGGCTGCAGGGTTGAGTCTCTGATTGCTGGGAGCACCCGCTGGCCAGCCCTGGTACTGCAGCCCACAAGGCAGGTGAGTCCCACCATTACTGGCCAGTCCATTCCTGACAGTACCCCCCCTCAAGGAGCAGCCTCAGGACGCTCCAAACAGTCCTAGCTGGGCAAAATGTTCCACCGCCCGGGTCTGGTAACTGGCGGGATATCAAAGACTGGCACATCGGGCAGGACTCCGGGCAGCGGCACATCGGGCAGGACTCCGGGCAGCGGCACATCGGGCAGGACTCCGGGCAGCGGCACATCGGGCAGGACTCCGGGCAGAGGCACATCGGGCAGGACTCCGGGCAGAGGCACATCGGGCAGGACTCCGGGCAGCGGCACATCAGGCAGGACTCCGGGCAGAGGCACATCGAGCTGGACTCCGGGCAGAGGCACATCGAGCTGG
The DNA here is from genome assembly GCF_062004578.1 of Staurois parvus. Classification (NCBI taxonomy): domain Eukaryota; kingdom Metazoa; phylum Chordata; class Amphibia; order Anura; family Ranidae; genus Staurois; species Staurois parvus. The sequence continues at coordinate 8,794,951 of NW_028317810.1, forward strand.
ACTCCGGGCAGAGGCACATCGAGCTGGACACCGGATCACCAGGCGGAGCAGCGGGCACCGGGCCACCAGGCGGGGTGACAGGCATCAGGCCCCCAGGCGGAGCGACAGGCATCGGGCCCTCAGGAGGGGCGACAGGCATCGGGCCCCCAGGCGGGGCGACAGGCATCGGGCCCCCAGGCAGAGCGGCGGGCACCGGGCCCCCAGGAGGGGCGACAGGCATCGGGCCCCCAGGCGGGGTGACAGGCACCGGGCCCCCAGGCGGGGCAACAGGCATCGGGCCCCCAGGAGGGGCGACAGGCATCAGGCCCCCAGGCGGAGCGGCGGGCACCGGGCCCCCAGGAGGGGCGACAGGCATCGGACCCCCAGGCGGGGCGACAGGCATTGGGCCCCCAGGCGGAGCGGCAGGCACCGGGCCCCCAGGAGGGGCGGCAGACACCGGGCCCCCAGGTGGGGCGGCGGGCACCGGGTCATCAGGCACCACAACGGGCATCGGGTCACCAGGCATCAGGTCATTTGGCTCGCCAGTGGGCACCGCGTCATCTGGCAAGGCAGTGGGCACCGAGTCACCAGGCACGACAGTGGCTCTGGTCCCCCTGTCAGAACACAATAGCTCAGTGGGGGAGATTGCCGCACTAACATCGCTCAGTTAGTACGGCAACCTCTCAGTTTTTTTATTCAGCCCGCTGTATTGAACATACAAAACTCCCCATGTCTACTAGGCTTTGGGCTTTAAGGTCAAATCACAACAGACTTAGAAGCATTCATTAAAGTTATTAAAATGTGTCTTTTTATATTTGCATGATGAAGTTAAGCTTTATGTATCTTATTTCTTTACCCCTCCCATTTGTTACTGATGTTTTGAACAATTATATTCAGTTCTTGTTTATATTTTTCATATGTAATTGATAACAGTATGCATTTTGTTTTGTAGCAAAAGAGTTAAGTAGGGTATCTGTGATTTTCATGGCTCTACTGCAGGAACATTGACTCAAGAGAGAGTGGATTATAGTAAAACTAAGAAAATGGACTTTCTTTTTGGGTACTTGAGAGGATAATGTGTTTGTATGCCAAATGACAAGAAAATGGAGAGAGAGCTGAAATTGACATTTTACATAAAATTCATGCCTTAAGACAAAGTGCGCATTATAATATTTACATTTTGCAAAATAACATAACATATGCATGCAGAAAGCCAAAGAGCTGGAGAAATAAAATGACTCACGGAGCTAGATTATGTAAACAAAATACATATATTGTATATCAAGGACAAAATCCTGATTGTGAGACAGCAGTTAATACAGCTGTAACACAAGGCAGTCAAGGATGGAGAGACCCAGCATCAAAGTAATAGCTAAATAAGGACATGTTCAGCTATTGAAACACATTGTACCATCACATGGAACAACAAGTAATCAGTTTTTGCCCGCTCATAAGTTACTTAATGATAAACATTGATTGTGGCTTCTTGCAAGGATTCTCTTTATCTAAAATTATTAATTTGGTGTAAAAAGTATCTAAAGCTAAACTTCAGGAAGATGTACAATACACAAATCAATGTAGCTTTGATTAATAATGTTTTTTTTTTTTTTTTGCAAGCAGCATAAGGCCTGAATTTGACTTGGTAGTAGCCTATTGCAATCCCTGTTCAGCAGAGCTCAAATTATGGATGGGCGCCAATCCATTGTGCTGCAGTGCTCATGTGCTAATAACATGTTGATAGGAGAGAGAAGAGTGACTGAGAGAGTTTATCAGTTTGCTTGTTCTCCTTTCACTGTCCTGTAACAGGACCTTCAGTGTTACTTAAAGTATATGTAAACCCTGCCCTTCAAAAACAACCTATTCAGTTTAAAATAGAAATGAATGGCAAAACATTTGTATATAGATATAAAAAATATTGTAAATGATTTTTTTCCTGTTTTATAACTGATCACATACCCTCTTAGCTCTTTATGCAGCTGGGAATAGAGAGCTGGGAAAGGACAACAGCAGCACACTGAACTTCCCAAGGTATGGCTATGCAGTGTGGGGGGGGGGAGTAGAAGCCTGATCATTGGAGGAGAGCAGACTGAGTTCCCAGCAGAGCAAGAGAACTGACCATGCTGTGCTCTCATGCTTAATATGGTCACTTTTTAATAGGAAAGTAGAAGGACTGACAGGAACATCAGGGATTTCACACAAAGGAAGCAATACAAAGAGAACAGAATACTTTTCCATACAAGTACATGGTACAGCAGGTACATATCAGGAATATGAAATGTTAGGTTTACATAATCTTTAACTATAGCAAAGAAAAATCAGACAGGGCTTTGTTGTGTGGCAGAGCTGTGAAAATCTCAGGACTAGATTTACAGAAATACACACATGTTGGCAAATGAAAGAGCTGCCATATATGTATCTCACCTATGTGTTCAGCTAATTGTCTGGATTTCAGCTTTAAAATTTATCTAGATGTTAGGTAATGTGGAGATTTGAATATTTCTAAAGCAAGGTACCAATTTAGTACTTATACGATTGCCCGCCCACAATGTACTGTGCATGGGCGGCAGCTACAGGCAAAGCAACATATGGGTACGTCACTCTAGCTGTAGTAACACAGGGGGGCACTGTGTACCCGAGCGGGAGTGCAGCACTCCCCATCCACTCCCCACCCGCGACTGCTGTGTCAACCAATCACAGCAGAATGAAGATCCCAGTGAACGGGACCCGGTGATCATGTGATCGCTATCACAATGTTATCAAAGCTGTTATAAATCATCTGATTCATAATAGCTCTGCTTCTCTTCCTGGTGTGCTGTGATCGGCTTACAGATCTCGCATAATACATGGGGCCAATCACAGTACCCTGTACCATATGACCAGCTCCAGCTAATCACAGATCACTATTATTTTGAACTCATTCATGACAGTCCAAAGCAAGCTTTGCATTGCAGAGCAATAATCTTTATTTATCTTGCAAAGTGTAAAAAAATGGTATGGTAACATTGTACTATGATAAAAGTTCTTTTTTAAATAATAATAATACAAAAAATAAAATAAAAAATACCGTATTGAGAATTTACTTACTTTATGTTTTCTATTTTGGGGTGAGGACCAGCCTGTGCTCCCCGCTGACCAGCAACATACTGGTAAACATACATCTTGGGCAAGCGTCAGTCCCGTGTTAGTATGCAAACAGAGATTGCACCATGCATGTGAAGTATCACCGCGAATGTCAGATCGAGAACAGTAATTCTAGCACCAGACCTTCTGTGTAAATATAAAGTGCTGACCTGTAAAGGTTTTTAAAGTGTTGTCTATCGATATTAAAAATGCACGTAGTTTATCTCCGTTGCCCAGGCATGCACAAATTTAAAGCATGCCATGTTTGGTATCTATTCACTTAGTGTAACATCATCTTTTATATTCTAACAAGCAATTGGGCAATATATTGTGTTTTTGTGCATTAAGATTGCAAAAAGTGTATTTTGTCCAAACAATTAGCATTTGAAAAATCGCCGCACAAATACTGTGTGACATAAAAAATTACAACACCCACCATTGGAGGTTCAAAGTAATTTTCTAGCAAAAAAAAAAAGATTTTTCATGCAAACAAAAAGTGTCAAAAAAGTCTTGGTCTTCAAGTGGTTAGAAGAGTGGGTGATATGTGGCAGAAGCTTCTACTGTAATGTTGCCCTGAAATGCCAGGATAGTAGAAGCAACCCCCCTCAAATGATCCCTTTTTGGAAAGGAAACAGTGTTTGCTAAGGGGCATGGTGAGTATTTTGCAGATCTCATTTGTTGCCACAAATGTTTGGAAAATGTATTTTTTCTTTTCTTTCTTTTTCAAAGCCCTGTGACAAAGATGATATCTGAAAAATACTCACCATGCCTCCTATTAAATTCCTTGCATTGTCTACTTTCCAAAAAGGGGTCATTTTGGGGAGTACAGTACAGTTAGTACTATCCTTGCATTTTAGGGCCTCCGAAACTGTGTAATGAGGAAAAATGCCCTTTGAAAGCCTGAAAGTGGTCAATGGATTTTGGGGGCCTGTATGTAGGCTGCCAAAAAGTCTCTTACATGTGGTATACTCACATATATTCCACATAATGCCATGGCATACGTGAGCAATATGTCATTTAAGTGATCTTTGAAATATTTTTGGTAAACTAACTTTGAGTTTATTAGATATTTTTTATAACCAAAATTAGAAAATATATTTTTTTCAACATTTTTGGCCTTTTTTCATTTATATCACAAAAAATAAAAAACCCAGTGGTGATCAAATAGCACCAAAAAAAGGCTCTATTTGTGTGAAAAAAAGGACATACACTTTGTTTGGGTACAGCATTGCATGACCCGCAATTACCAGTTGAAATAGCGCAGTGCTAAATAGCAAAAAATGGCCTGATCAGGAGCCCCCCTATGGGGGGGGGTAAATCTTCTGGAGGGCAAGTGGTTAAAGAATCAGTAAAAATGTTGTGTGTGTCCCTAAAACCTAACCACCAACTGTGACTTGTAACACTTTCACCTAAAACAAATAAACATACTGTATTGGTATCAGTCAGTGGCATGGCATTTAGGCCATTCTAGGCATAAATGAATCATAAAAGCTCTATCCCTTTTGGTGTCGTTTACATGGATGGCCAAGGGGTGGCAATAACAGATGCCTGAGCTGTGGTTTTACACCCCTCCCGGGCTGCAGGCTAACATGTCTAGAGGCCACATAAGTACACATCACCGCAGTTGCAGCATGATGAAAAAAATACAACCTGTCATGTTTGGCAAGCAGAACTGCTGCAAACATAACCTATTTAAGGTCATGGGACAGCACTGCAACCACTTTGCATTATTATCAGTTCATTGTCTAAAGATGGCCAGACTAAGCATTTAAAGAGGAAATATACTCTAGGAGCTGTGCCTTAAAAATGTATGCAAAGGATACAGGACTAGTCAACAGTATTACATGTGGGCTCCCTTCTGCTAATCTTTTCCCTATTACTGGCTTACCATGCCTTGGACTGTATACTGTCTCTGTGTGGAGGTGACCATCTGTGTAGAGGATCAGGGCTTTGTTTTCTTATCTCAGATTACTGGTGATATACAGTAGGTGTCCTTTTATGAAACAGAGATCAGCGGCAATCCTGAGGATCGTTGCTGATCTCTGATCAATAGTGATTTAGGAATCAGAGATGATCAGTGGAGAACATGTTCTCCACTGATCATCTCAGCACACAGATGGCCAATGTATGAAGGAGCGATGTCAGCCCTTCACTGGAGATCTGTTCTCTCCCTCCAGATTCTCCAGCTCAGAGCTGGAGAATAGGAGGAACCGCAAACGAAGCAGCGATAATTTACCGCTGCTTAGTAAACAATGTTTGACTGAACTCTTACTGTAATTTTGCGAGATTATAGTAGAAGCAGCCGTTTTCCAGCATTTGTAGATTGTTTCTCCCTTCATTCGGAGAACTGATCTACTCCGTCTTCATAAAAAGGCATTCACAGGAGAACTGTGTTCTCCGAGAATGCCGTGGAACTGAGCAGCGGTCATTTACCCCTGCATGGTAAAAGGACACCATAATAGGTGAGGGGGGAATGATCAAGAAGCAGCATAACAGGTGCAAAAAGCACAAATTCACAGATGAAATGAAGCAGATGCATGGAGACCCTTGCATTGCAGGACCTCAGGTACAACTTCTTCTCCATCAAGGAAAACAGTGAGCAGCCCAGTAGTGACATCATTTAGTGCCCGTTCACATATATGCAGATTGGATGCAGTTTGAACCACATCCAATCCGCATGACATGTGAAATAACATTGTTTCCTATGCTGTCTGTTCACATATGTCTGGTGCACTGCCGGAGCATATTCGGTGCGGATTCAGTGCGGTTTGAAAGAGTCCTATATGATTTCTTAGCAGTGCTGTCCAGTTCAGGTGAGGATTACAGGCTATTGATTACAGGCAGGGAACCTTTTCTAAACCTGACATGTGTGAACAGGATAAAATCCTGAGCTGATCCTGTCCTGAACCTGATGTAAACCTGACATGAATCGGTGAACAGCTACTGTGTCAATTAGCTGTGAAACCTTAGCTTCAATTCGCACTGTACATGTGTGAATCAGCTCTAAATCTAACTTCAATTCTGGTGAAAATAGCAGTCATATGCAGCAACGCCTTACTGTAGATCTTACTCTTTTGATATATAGAGACAGACCTATGACAAAAAGGTAGATTTTTCGGTGTACTGCTAAGGTGCAAAAGACAGCAAATAATCACTATTTTCATATTAGATAAGGTTACCAGATTTTTAAAATGAAATCCAAGAACATCCTACTGACCATGCCCACTTATAACCATGTTCACACCTGCAAAATCACCCCCCTTTTTAACACATTCAAACAATTGGTAGGAGACTTTGAAACAAGTGGCAGACATTCAAAGTATAAAGACAAACAAATGCCTTGAAAGTATCCAGAAGGAAAAGTGTGAATGGCTCTAGTGGCTCCCTTTTAGGTTGTTGCCTGCACAGTGTTGGTGCGTGCGCAGTAAAGTGTTCACTGCACCGCCATTTGGATAGGGACAGTGCCTGAAATTAATATTTTACAGGGACAGACACTTTAAAAAGCGGTCAGTCTCAAGAAAATGGATGAATGATAACCATACTTTCAGGTCCATTTTAATAATATAAGGGCAAAAATATTCCTGTTCTGCCCATTTACCATACTTTCCTAGGAACAGCTGCATAACGGTATTTTTGTAAATATGGCCAATTGTAAGGGGATTTATTTTATTGTCAAGCACCACATTTAACCAGAAATGTAAATACATATTAAACACTGTCTGTGCCTTTTGTAAAAATTCTACCCATGTTTAATTCATTATTAAAATGCATGAACCACCGTTCTACTTATTATTCTAAATTTTTGTTTCTTTCAGCTGTTACATAATGGAACATTCAGTATATACCATATGTGCAGCCTGGCCAGTGACCACTGACTGTGTGGCAGCTGCACAACTCGGGCATTGACAGGGCCACCCTTGAAGTTACACTCTCTCTCCCCAGCTGCAATTGGACTATTGGATAAACAAATCACAATGTCTTTTTTTCTCAGACTGTATACTTCAGCAATTGTAAAAACTTGATGTAGACTTCTTGAAGCCTTTTTGCAATTCCTCTATTCCCGTGGCTGAGAGTGGGCAAATTACATTTAAAAGTGTGTGAAAACTGAAACCTAACCTTGAAATCTAAAATTTGCATCCTATTTGGAAGGCTAAAGATTGAATAAACCATTTTACAGTGAAGTTACTATGCCACTTTGGACAGGTTGTGATTTAGGCCCCTTTCACGCAGACATTCTGATGAAGTCTTCCTGCCCATTCTTCAGGCGGACCCAATCAGAAGCTCTATTCTACTTTATGAAGCGGTGGATATAAACGGACTTCCAATCCGATCTTATCTGACAAAATGACGGATGGGGATGTTCCCCTTCTGTTCAGCAGATCAGATGACAGTTGGGTGTAAACAGACATGTGGTCCATTTACATCTGATCTCCCATTGGGGAAAGCAGTCTGTGTCCATGTCTGTTCTGCATAAGTGGAACCTGTCATCCACCTGCTCAGTGGGGATCAGCAGACAGATCCCCTGCTGAGCAAGTGGATCGCAGCCGCAGTCTGTCCCGTGTGAAAGGATCTTTATAAGATACCGAACAGCCATTTAGGATCCATAAAAAGTGTCTTTTTTTTTTACACTGACAATGGAAATTGCATACAGGTTTGCACCACAGCTAGAAATCCTTTTTGAACAGACTGCAGTTTCTCATAGCGTGAGCAGGCATTTAACATCCTTTAAAAAAAAAGAGTGTCTTTTTTTAGACACTGATGATGGCAATAGCAATTTTGAATGCAAATCTGGAGACAGAGAGTTGGCTTATTTTTTAGCCTGAAATTTTAAAGGAAACTGTATTTAGGTGCACACCAGTAATGGAAATTGTACAAATTTTAGAAAAAATCTAATACTTTTTTTTTAATTTAGTAAATAGGGTGGCAGAGAGTGGGCTTATTTCTGCCAACAAATAAAGCATGTATTTTTTTCTGATGTAACTACTTCACAGATTTGATGCACATTAACATTTCTTTTTAAGAGAAGGCAATTTAGGACAAAGGGAGATGTTATATTTCAGGCAGCAATAACCTATCAAACTCTTATTTTTCTGACACATAATCTAGAAATCATACAGATTTTCTGCCCAGATCATAAATAATACTCCTCAGAGGCAATTTGGGGGGGAAGAGCAGGCAGGTTCCATTTATAAATCCAAAAATTATATTTTATTCTCCCTGGGACAGGGGCTGTTTTCATGTAAGGAATCACGGTTAGGCCACCCTGTTTTAGCGTGCATTCCAAATGTAACAACTGAGGACCAACATGAGTAAATAAAATGTATTGTCCATTTTTAACTTCTTCCTGTCCAGCCCCTGCATTTCTTTTAGGTGGGGCATAATACCTGGGGGGTGGGCCAGATGGACTTCCCAATCACATGACCAGTGTCACAGTGATCAAATGATTATGAGCCCATCTCACTGGCTCCCAATCATGACTGAAGACCATGACCTGTCAATGAAAGCTCAGTCACTGTGCTGGGAGCATGCAATGAGTGCACCCTCAGCACAGAAACCTCCATGGACACATATGTGCAGCGTGAGGGCATTATGGCCCACCCTCTATGCTGTTGCACATATGCAGTGCGTGGGAGGCAAGAGGGTAATGATGATGCCGTTCAATTCAACCAAAAAAATGAATGGCAAGTGCAGTATTTATCCAGCACCAAAAATGTATATGTCCATAAATTAAGGTTTACCTGAAAAATACCCCAAAAATTTGGCTTTGGATTTTACTAGACAAAAAAACACCATAACCCAACATGAAACTTCCTGCAGAGGAGAGGACTGACCTTGGCCAAAAATGTTTTGTGCTATCATCACACAGCCATGAAAATATATGGATTTTGGCTGCTGGTGGTGTCCAACAACTGTAACCCTACAGAAAAATGCCTGCAGAGCACAGGACAGAACCTACTTTCACAAATATTTATCGTATCTACAACTGGTACATAGGTGCAAATAATGGGTTTTGGGTGTTTGTGGTGTCCAAACACCATAACCTTTAAAACTTCCTATGTACAACAGTTACACAACTGCAAAAAACTGAGTTTTGGATGTTGGTGGTGCCCAGGCACTGTAACCCCCAGATAAAAACCTGCAGAGTACAGGACTGACCCTTTGTAGCAATATTCACAGCACTTACAACAGTGAAACAGTTGCTAAAAAACTGGAGGGGCCACATGGCATTGCTAAGAATAGTAGCTATGGCCCCATTTTTAGATGGTAATGGTAAAAGGCCTACAACAGTGGCAAAATATAATAACAATGGGAGGTAGGGAGATGTGCTAATGGTGGATGGGTATGCTCATGGAGATAGGAAATGAGCAGTCGTGGCAGTATATAAGATATTTTTTGTGACCTGCAATGGAAAAAAGGAACAGCTTAGATGCAGTAAAAAAAAAACAAAAACACACATTTGGAGGGTGGCAGGATCACCCAAATATTTATGAGCAGCATTTGCAGCAAGTGCTGGGTAGATGCTGCTGATCCAAGATTGGTCCATTATCACAAATGTCAGAGAGTCAACAGTGTCCATGGATAGACATACTCTTTTGTCATAAAGCCCCCTGCAGCATTGAATACATGTTCAGATTGAGAAAACCCAGCATTTGATTTGCGTTGGGGGGCAGCCACTGCTGATAGTTGCTGGCAGCAAACAGCCCTGAGTGCTGGGGAAGTAGTACTTTGCCCAGATGTTTCATCCCTTGCACCCTCTGCAATGTCAGGATGAGCTCTACAACTTTCCCCTTGTAACATGGATCAAAGAGGATTGCAATAATTTCAGTAATGGTTCCCCTCCTTAATGGCCCCAATCCTAGTTTCCTTTTGCAGCCTCTAGAGCATCATGGAGCCCATGCATCACAAATTACTTGTTTTATCTGCAGCTGGGTGGTGCATTGTACACTGTAGAGAAAGAAAGAAAGAAAGAAAGAAAGAAAGAAAGAAAGAAAGAAAGAAAGAAAGAAAGAAAGAAAGAAAGAAAGAAAGAAAGAAAGAAAGAAAGAAAGAAAGAAAGAAAGAAAGAAAAACCCTAACAAACCCAAAATCTTCCAGTTTTAGGTTTGTTGTAAACAAGACGTTACTGGCTTGTGAAAGTATTTGATCAAACCAATCTCAATTTAATCAGATGCTTTGGAGTTCAGAAGAGAGATATGGGGTCTAATGGACCCCAGATCAATCCAAGAAGAGGACCTCTCGTAGCCCATGCTATCACAAGGGATGTTATTCATCCCTTGTGATAGCAATAAATTTGATTAAAAAAAGTAAAGGTACAGTGTTGGAAAAAATAAATAATGAAAAAAAATTAAAGTGTCCCCATCCTCAGTGCTCACGCACAAATGCGAACTGCATGCATACAGTATGTAAATAGTGATCACACCCCACATGTGAGATGTCACCGCAATCATCAGAGCAAGAGCAGTAATTCTAGTTCCAGATCTCCTGTGTATCTCTAAACAGGTAACCTGTAAAGTAATAAATTATTGATTGTGTCGTGCTCCACCTTTGGAATATTTTAACCGTGCATATCATGCACTACTGTGCTAAATAATAAATAATGTGAATATATATTATTCCATAATAATATAAAATAAATTAAATAAAAAACCTCTGTGCTACAATTAATTATTGAACAATATTAATAAATATTAATAAAAATGAGATCAATAATGTAAAAAACTCTAATAAATATAATTGAATTCCATATCGGTGATATTAAATAAGAAGAAACCACCATTTAAAGTGACATATATGTGCAAAACACAATGTGTATGTGCAAAATACAAAATACATCAATAAATTAATAATAGTGATTAATGATAATTAACGAATAATATAAAATAAAAAATGAAGGTGAAATATAAAAAATATTAATAACAAATAATAAATAATAAAAACCTCTATATAATCTTACTGTGCAAGTGATATTATATATTCACCTCACTTATACAGCCCAAAGTTCTAAATGGAGCTATATATTTATTGTCCTTAGCTAGACACAATGTGAATGTCCCAATTTTGATCTTTATATATTATAAACAATATATATATTGCTGTTGAGATGGACTGTAATATTACTCTCCTTCCACTGAGTGGCCTCCCAGATTCTTCTGAGCTGTAAGGGCTAGGTGGATGGATACGGATATCCCCCTCGTCCTGGGGGGGTCAGTCTTCTATCTCCTCTTCTCCCCTTTTGCTCCTCCAGTTTAGACCATGTAAAAGAAGAATTCCCACATAGTGCTTTATCTTTCAAAAAAGACTTTAATTTGTCTCCGGTGAAATGCGCACTTACATTTCTCAAGACAATACAGAGCGTGTTTCAATGTGTGCCCATGCACAATAACAGTACTCGCCGTTCTGCTGACAGGTGGCGTCGTGACGTCAGAGCCCCTCCCCTATGCGTTACGCCACAGGGTCACGTGGCTTCCTCAGGGGTTTTTAAGCATAGCTTATAGATAATTTAAAGGTTTTTAAAGCATAGCTTATAGATAATTTAATGTACCGCAGTTTGTCACCATTCTACGGGCATGCATAATATCAAAGTGTGACATGTTTGGTATCTATTTACTCAGCATAACATCATCTTTTATATTTTCCCCAAAAATTGGGTCTTATATTGTGTTTGTGTTCACTAAAATTCATTAAAGTGTAGTTTTCTTCTTTTAAATTTGCGTTTTAAAAACTGCTGCACAAATATCGTGCCACATAAAAAATTACAACACTCACGTTTTATTCTCTAGGGCCTCTGCTTAAAAAATATATAATGTTTGGGATTTCTAAGTAGTTTTCTAGCAAAAAAAAGCAGATATTTTCTTGCATGAGAGAAATGTCAGAATTGGTCCGGTAGGCAAGTAGTTAAAGTGGACTTAGCATTAGCATTGTGTTTTTCATGTAAAATGCATATGTGCCTAATAATGTTTAGCAATTACCTCTCAATTACCTCTCACAGAGATCATAGTGCTCCTGTACACATTATACACATTATATCCTTTGCTTTTCTCTTCAGAAGGCACCATCTTTATTCAGGCACTACTTCATGGACTGAGGTGCCTTTTGCCTGTGCAGTTCTTGATTGAATTCACAAATGTCTAACACAGATCAGTCCCTTGCTGCAAAATCTCAACTTCTGATTTTGCTGCTGAGTTACAATGTTGCAGGGTGATCAATGGAGGAGAGAAAACTGAGGAAATTCTTCCCCCTGCCTGCAGCAGACTGATGACATCATCTAGGCAAAGACAGTTGACTGGAATACAAGGACTTCTTTTTAATGAAAAACATAGCTTTTTTATATTAATACTGTTGTTGATTAATGTGACATATCATTTATTTGTACAGCCTTGCAAAGTTACTGAAAAATCCACTTTAATTATACACAGTGTCAATAACTTAGATACGATTGTAGCCTGATAAACCAGGTAACTAACATTTTAAAAAAACATCAGTATTGTCAGCCTAAAAATGTATTTCAGTACAGGATTTCTCCAGCTGTGAGTAAATTAAAAATGAGCTGCTAAGAACTGGACAACACCAGAGAAGTGGACAAAATAAATGTATTCCCTTGGAATATACTGTACTAATATCAAATATTGAAAAGGAACTCAACTAATTCCATTAGGACCTTTAAAGTGGTTGTGAAGGATCAAGGTTTTTTACCTTCATGTATTCTATGCATGAAGGTAAAAAAAATCTTCTGTGTGCAGCAGCCCCACCTAATACCTGAGCCCCATTGCGAGCCTGCTATGTGCACGAGAGCCTTGGCTCTCTGGGGACTCCCCCTCCTCACTGGCTGAGACAGCCATTGGCTCCCGCTGCTGCCAGTAAGCCATTGCGGAAAGAACGGGAGTGGGTCCAAGCTACAGTGTGAATGGGCAAGCAGAGCAGAGGCTCAGGAACAAGCCTGCTTGGGTGCCCCCAGAGCAAGCTGCTTTCTCTGGGGGGCACTCAGTGGAGAAGAGGAGGCAAGAGCGCTGGCAGGAGACTGAGGGAGGATCAGGGCTGCTCTGTGCAAAACCATTGCACAGAGCAGGTAAGGATAACATTATTATTTTTAAAAATAAAAAGATAACTTTAGTATCATTTTAAATCCCATCACACTATGCCGCAAAATCTTCAGCTGCATATAGCAGGATACTGGACTTGTTAATATCCCTATAACAACCAAAACCAAAGCAGGATAGCTGCCTGATTTTCAGTGTAATTTATTTCTTCTAAAATCTGTTTCTCAGGAATATAAAACATACATCTTTAGATACAATTACATACATGTATCTATGCACAATTATCCCTAAAAAGTTCACATCCAAATTAAGTGTAAAATAAGCAATTCATATGTCTGGCACATTTTACCAGTAAAGCAAATGCACCACAGTGCAATAAAACAGACATAATAGCAATTAAAAAGTGCCGCGTCCACTGCTGTTTAATGAGCCCTATAGTCAATTTCTGTATCTGCAATTATTTTTTCTACTTGTTGGGCGATTTCAAAATAAAAATATAGAAAACAGAGCATCTGCTTTGTGTAGTGTTGTTTGTTTTTTCTTGCATGCGTGGTTTCATTGTGTTCTGTTGGCACATACAAGTTGCCCCTTTCTGACATAAATTATTGTGCATTTGTTTTTAGAAATGACCTTTTTGCAGCCAGCAGAATTTATACTGTACTTTGCTAGAATATAGAATGTATTAATACAAACATAATCAAATATGGCTTTTGTTTTATCTGCTTAATAGTTTGGGATACAATCTCTAAAAACTTCTTAGAGTCCGAATCACGGACTCATCATAAGAACTGCTATTATGTCCAGGACTCCTTGGGGACACTTTTGGCCCTGAGTAATGAAACTTATTTCCTTTGACGTCATTTCAAAAAAGGAAGCATGAAGGCAGCCTGGTATTTGTTTTTTACAGGACACTTCTAAGTTGGACTGATTTCTAATATTGTATGAGGAATGTGTGTGTTTTAACATCTTTTTGCTATCGTAAAAACGTATACACAACAGTTGGGCAGTCACCACACATGTGTCCAGGGACTGATCTAGCCTGTCTGATGTGGGAATGCAGTAATAAATGTCAGGGGACAGAGGATAGGAGGTCAGCAGGGCAGAGGCTAGGGCCAGCAGTTTGTAGGGCAGTGTACAGGGGCTATTAGCTTGTAGGGCAATGTACAGTGGGTTTAGGGCAATGTACAGTGGGTCAGCAGGGCAGAGGATGAAAGGTCTGCAGGGGAGTGCACATATAAGCAGGGCAGAATAGGGTCAACATGGACAGGGATCAGCAGAGCAGATAACAGGGGTTAGCAGGGCAGGGGATAGGGGTCAGCAGGGCAGAGGATGAAAGGTCTGCAGGGGAGTGCACATGGGGTAAGCAGGGCAGAATAGGGTCAACGAGGACAGGGATCAGCAGGGCAGACAACAGGGGTTAGCAGGGCAGGGGATAGGGGTCAGCAGGCGAGAAGACAGGGGTCAGCAGGGTGAGGGCAGGGGTCAGCAGGGCAGTGTACAATGATCTGCAGTGCAGAGGACAAGGGTCATCAGGGTAGTGTACACGTGTTAGTAGGGCAGAGGACAGGGTTCAGTAGGGCAGTGTACAGGGGTCAGAAGTGCAGAGGACAGGGGTTAGCAGTTCAGAGGACAGAAGTCAGCAGTGCAGAAGACAGGTGTCAGCCATTCAAAAGACAGTGGTCATTGCTGGCAGGGCCCTCAGCAAAGATCCTCCTCACCACACAGCCCATAGCTGAGATTGGACTCCCTTACAGACAAAGCCTTGATCTGCACACCGTGCAAATGACTACTGCATCTGTGCTGCTATTCTGATCTGGGAATTTCACAGGTCAGACCTGCAACACAACTAGGTGCTACACACTGTGCAGATCAAGGCTGTGTCTGTAAAGGAATACAATTTCAGCTATGTGCTTTGTGGGGAGGAGGGGCTCTGCTGAGTTTCATGTGCCCAGTCTGTGTGCAGTGCAGGGATGGGGGGAGGGGCTCGGTGGGCTGGGTACAGTATTCATGGGGGGCACAACTCGCTCCCACAACACGCTCCCAGCACACTGACCTAGCTGTCAACAACAGCTCTCAGTCTCTGTGATCAGGAGGCAGTGGGATGGGCTACCAATTGTGTGACCTTTGCAAGAACCAATGGCAACAATTACCTGACTGGGACACTGCCTCTGCCTTCCGGCACTAAAGAAGGCTAGGGGGAAACAGGAAAGGGTTAAAGTGGATAAAGAAATCCTAGAATCAGATGTATGTTTCATATTATTGTTATATTATTACATATATTATTATATTATTGTTATATTATTACATTATATAATGTTTGCTAAATAAATACATTTAAAACCTCTCAACTTGTGGCCTGCTACATGGTTACAATGTTGCAGTCTGATGGATAGGAGACTGGGCAGGGCTGGAACAAAGATGAGATAGAAGGAGCATGTGCCCTGGGTGCAATGTTGTTATATAGAGGTGAGGGGTGCACTTGGAGCTTGCAGCCACTCCATTCTCTGGCTGCCCCACTGACAAGAGTGTCGGCATTGTCACTCTATTCAGAAGAAGCAGGAGCCTTGATAGTAGCTGGAGGGTGGATTGGGCTCTCTCCAATAGCAGTTTACTGTGAAGAAGAGAATACACCTCCTTCTCGGTACGGGTGCCTCACTTGCTGATAAGCTGCTAGACCACCCAGTAAGCCCTATCTCCCAGAGGCAGGCTGCATGGGGTTAATGCTGCAGTGAGACTGTCCAGGCTTCAGGGTTGGACTTGCAAACAAGACTAATGGAGGCAGACTGACTAGAAACTGTCTTGTTTTGTTCAATGCATCACTGATTCGGCAGCATTTTTTCCCATAAAGACTGATAGGGGGTATTTTTTCTTTTAGCAACACCACTGATAAAGGGACATTTATTTTCTTCAACTGACACCACCAACAGAGGGTGTCCTTTCCTTCCAGTGACACCACCAATGCAGGAACATTTTTTTCTTTCCAGATACTCCACTGATGCAGGGACATTTTTTTCCTTCCAGTGACACCACTGATTCAGGGATATTTCTACCTTATTAGCCTCATATGTTTCCAAGAGACATTATGTGCACCGCTATTAAACTCTTCAGTTTGCTGCAGTGTACCACAACCATTGGCACTTTTTTTTAGTACATGCCAAAACCGTTACATATATTTCAGCTCAGCAATGTGAGCATTGCTATTGGCCCTATTCCACTCAGGGGGGAAGGGGCACAGTTTAGCATCTTCACCCTGGGCATTGGATGACATTGTCCTGGCACTGAGACTGGGGAAATGCTTTCTCTTTCCTGCAGCAGACTGATTATATCATCTTAGACTGGACAAAGTCACTTCATTGGAGTCCCAGAATTGCCCTTTATTGATTAAAGGTGGAACTTTTTTGGGGAAAAAAAACAAACATTGTACAGTGTCATATGTGAGAAATGTATTCATACAAACCTGTAATGTTACTGAAAGGTCCAATTTGAAGCCTTTGTTTGTACTTTTTATTAGGTCCCGGAGGAGAATATTTACACCCCAGTAAATGTTTCGCCTCTGGATAAAAAAGACCCTATTTATACTAAACTATATGAAATATTTTATTGCACATCTCAGTGAACTCTTCTCTCCAGAAACACATGATTTCATTGAAATAATCCCACACATTTCATCATATTTAAAGTATGCCACTGGGACTCTGCAGCAACACTCCTAAAGAAGTTCCCCTCCAATACAAATGCTATTAAATGATTATTTTCCAGGGAACCAAATGAAATCGTGTTTGTTTCTGTGGCACACATCAGTTCTTTTGATAAAAAGCAATTACTGAATGTCACATAATATCTGAAAATGAAGGTGTGACCCACACTGCAATCAGCACACCGGTAAATAAGGAAGCAGCACCCCGAGGTGCCTTTCTACTAATGCGTGTTTCATCAGTATCCTTCCACGTTTCCTTTTCCAGCAAACAGAGCAATGCAATGCATGGGTCATTTTTACAATAAAGCATTGTTGCCCAAATGCCAGGGGCATGAGAAGTGACAATGTCATTTCTTTAGCCAAAGGAACAGAGTAACAAGATATTCTGCTGAGAGCAAGATAACAACTTGTTTATGGAATGAACCGTGTTTATGACATCTAGTAACCTCACATTAGGAAAAGCCTGTTTAAGGACATATAAGTTAGAAATCCTTAAGTCTGGGGCAGATGAAAAGAGGTTTTTGGGTAGATAAGAAGCAAAAGTGTGACTTTTCAGATAACGAATATGGTGTTTGAACGTGACTGTTATCCTCGCGGAACCTTTCTGCTAGCTCCTCCTGTGGTGGGTGTGGCACCGCCCACTATTGGGCAGCTTCCAGAAAATGGGTTTATAAGGTGGAGGTCCGGGCAAGACCAGTAGAAGCCCCCCTAGTGGCCAGAGGATGCTCTGACGCTGGGATTTTTACCAAGACTATATGGGCTCATCGACTGCTCCCGCCTACGGCTTCTCCGTGACCCCCTGGGCAGTTTGGTTCCGATGGGATTTGTTCCTCCCAGCTTCCACATAGCTTCAGTAATGTATTAATTCTATGCTGTGATGCTGTCAAATGATGTGTCTATTTCATGCTGTAATGCTCACATTATTATTGGTGTGTGTTATTATGCAGATTGTGATGACTATAAGATATATCCTCCTGTGTGTCGTGTGATAATAAAAGTGGAGGTTTTGACAGTGCAAGAATATTGCAGTTGGATTCTGTTATTTCCTGGAGTGCTGGGTGAATGCTATGATGTGCCAAGGCAGGTATTTATTTGGTAGATGGTCTTTCACAATGCATAGAACATGTAATGGTTTAAATGCTGATTAAAAGTACCTGCATGACTGCATGTTGATTGTGTGCATGTATATGACTTGTTTTTAGTAATTGCACCCAGCATCACTATTACAGGCTTCTTTAGGGGTGCCTTGGTAAAATGCCCAAAAATTGACATCAGCCAGCAGGTGGATCAATCCAGCCTTTTAGTACACAAAGCCACATTGTGCACTTTTTTGACCTTCTAGCCTCCAGCATCCTAACAACCAA
Organism: Staurois parvus; assembly: GCF_062004578.1. Taxonomy (NCBI): domain Eukaryota; kingdom Metazoa; phylum Chordata; class Amphibia; order Anura; family Ranidae; genus Staurois; species Staurois parvus. The sequence continues at coordinate 8,813,148 of NW_028317810.1, forward strand.
TTACATCATCAGTTGATAAGGAGGATGTCGGGTGCATGCACATCATCCTTGTTTGGCCCTCCCCCACCCTTCTCCATCAGTGCTGGGGTCACATTAGTGGAGTTAGGGAGAGAAAATGAGAGAGACACACTGGAATATTAGTCAGTACCAGTGTGCAAAGGGTATTTGCTTTGGAAGAATAAATCACCTCTAACGTTGGGTGTACTGGATTTGGGTGGAGTAGTTTTTTACATTTTAGATTGGGGTGCCATGAGATTGTGCAGAATATTAAAGGGTGCCTTGAGATTATTCATAATTTTAAAAGGTGCCTTGACTGAAAAAAGGTTGAGAACCACTGAATTATTGCTGCGTCCAGACTGATAAGTAAGGATGTAGTGGATTGTGATAGACAGTCCACGTTTTATTGGATGATCAGTAAAATGACAATTTTATAGTCTTGCTACTGTCTGTTTCTTGCTCTTTAAATTCCTTACTCTCTTAAGTAAACAATCAGATATAGGTTGACAGAACAATGATGATAATTAAGATGGCGCCTTCATCCGGAGTCTCACCCTTGGTGACTCATTAGGAGAAAAGTATCTTTTAATGTAAACAACCCCCATAAAAGGGAATGAGTCTCTTTGGGGACAATGATTGGAAGATATCAACACGGATGGAAGAACACGCGGAAACTCAGTGGACTTTTCACCCAATCAATGTATATGCTTTGCCTTCATCATATGCCCTATAAATGATACTGTTAGTTCCTCAATAAAACAGAATTTTAGGAAGTTGGCAAACTGCGAAGTGTCAGTGTCTTACTTCCACGTGCACGTATTCTCATATTAATTTGGCTCACTGGTAGATCACGGTAAATGGTCTGTAAGTGACCGAGTCCAAGACATTTGGCGCCCAACGTGGGGCCCGGGTTCTAAACACCGGATCAGCCGACCCAGGGTGGATGAGGGGGACCGTGGAGCATTCCAGACGCGGAGACTGATCACCTCCGAAAGCGGTAAGTGAATTTTTATGTCTAATAATTCCTTACCTGCGTAGTCTGGAATTGCCCAGCGGGACTACTCACCCGTCTGGCTGTCCGTTGATCAGCAAAGTGACAGGTATACTTGCCCGGGGCTCCTTTGAACCCACCTGTCAGTGTAACGTCATCTACCAGTGTGATATGTCTTGTCTTTTGTGTTGTCTGTGTGTACCCTTGCCAATGCCATAATGCCATTGCACATCCTCTCAGATCCATTACATAAGGGGCCGCCCAACCCCCCCCCATGCAACCAAGCACAAACGAAGTGCCCCACAAGGGAGTTTTGACCCCCATGTCTATATAGATGCGATAGGAGTCCCAAGGGGGGTACCCGATGAATTTAAGGCCAGAGACCAAGTGGCCGCAAGATTTGAATACCTATTCCTCTTCATCACTGAGAACAAGAATGTAGATTGGATAAACTACATCTACTATAATCAACAACGGTTTGTAAACTACACACGAGATGCCCTAAAGGGGATAGCAGAGCAGTTGGAGGCTACTTCTAACATGGTCTTTCAAAATCATATGGCACTCGATATGTTATTAGCTGAAAAAGGGGGGGTTTATAAAATGATACCAAAGACCATGACCTGCTGTACGTATATCCCAGATAACACAGGCCCAAATGGGAAGGTGACACTGGCCATCAAGAGGTTGGAGGACCTGTCAAATTAACTTAAGGAAAACTCTGGTATTACACATCCCTGGAATCAGTGGTTTGGATGGCTGAGTGGCTGGCAGAAAGCCCTCGCCCAAGCAGTGGTGGTTATCCTGGGTATTATCATTCTAATGGCAGTAGTCGCCTGCTGTGTGATCCCTTGCATTAAGAGGCTAATAGGGAAAGCTGTGAACGAGATCTCCCCTACATTCCTGAACTATAACAATGTTGAACTCCCCCGTGAAGAAAGGGAATCCTATACTCCCTTACAGACCATGGCCCCTGATCATCATATTTCAGACTTATAAAAAAAAAGGGAATTCTACAAATTTCCCCCCCTAACAGACAACTATAAGCAGGGAAAGACAGTGCCTGACTGTGGCCTTCTCAGAACGTATCGAGACTCTAGGGATGGATTAGCCACTCAGGGGCTCTATATGCGTCTTAAAAAAGTTCCAAGGGGAGGGCCACCAGGCAGTTAGGACATCAGAAGACATAGGGACAGTCAGGAATAAAATAGCCATTTTAAGGGGGGATTGTAGTGGATTGTGATAGATAGTCCACGTTTTATTGGATGATCAGTAAATGACAATTTTATAGTCTTGCTACTGTCTGTTTCTTGCTCTTTAAATTCCTTACTCTCTTAAGTAAACAATCAGATATAGGTTGACAGAACAATGATGATAATTAAGATGGCGCCTTCATCCGGAGTCTCACCCTTGGTGACTCATTAGGAGAAAAGTATCTTTTAATGTAAACAACCCCCATAAAAGGGAATGAGTCTTTTTGAGGACAATGATTGGAAGATATCAACACGGATGGAAGAACACGTGGAAACCCAGTGGACTTTTCACCCAATCAATGTATATGCTTTGCCTGCATCATATGCCCTATAAATGATACTGTTAGTTCCTCAATAAAACAGAATTTTAGGAAGTTGGCAAACTGCGAAGTGTCAGTGTCTTACTTCCACGTGCACGTATTCTCATATTAATTTGGCTCACTGGTAGATCACGGTAAATGGTCTGTAAGTGACCGAGTCCAAGACAAGGAGATGTCAAAATAATGGTATAGGGGGCTGGGCACTGCCCTGGGCAACATGTATCAAAGCAAACAAATAAAAGTAATAAATTCCATTTGGAGAAATGGCAATTGTGATAACTCAAAGCGCAACTTTACATTTCAAAAGTTCTTTAAATAACATATGTAGGGGATGCCTGGAACCTACCTGTGAAGTGGAACATCTGTACTATGTATACAACCTACTGCAGCAAAACTGATATTTGCAATGAAAAAAAATTGCCTTTTAATAGCTGGTAAATGACAGCTTCCACTTGCTTTCTTCTGTTCCCCCTAACAATACAAACTAGATCAACATCCTTGATGAGGATCTGGTATGGATGTCAAGTGAAGAGATGTCACCTGCACACCAAGGATTCCTCAAGTTGGGTCCACAGCTTTATTTCAGGGTCACATGATAAACACAAAGGCAATGTTTCGGAGCTGCGCAGGGCTCCTTCATCAGGCATGTGACTGAGAACTGACTAATCAAATACCACTGATTGCTCAGTTCTCTCTGCTGTTCTGAGCAGAGAGTCGGGACTGTCAGTACTTCTGCTGCTTGCCCTACCACTACTGTGGCCACTTTTCCCACTGCTACCCCATTGCAGATGTTAACCCCGTGGCTGGTTTGATATTGCAAAATAAGCCAGGAATCCCAGAGGCTCAAGACCATATTTTGTCAAAGATGTCACCCAGCCTGTTTGTTGGTATTTGGCAGCTGACCAGGAAACTGTCATTTGTAACAGAACGCCAAAGTGCAGGTCACCATCCATCCTATATACTGTAGTTTACATAATTACATAGTTAGAAAAAAGACACAAGTCCATCTGGCTCAAAAAACAAAAAAAAACAAAACAAAAAATAAACATTTCTATTTATTAATTTAGTTTGGTAAATAATGAACTTTGTAAAAAAAAAATTCAAAATTAATAACAATATACTTCTTACTCATTCAAGTTGGGGGCGGGGGCTAGATTTTGGCGTCTCTCTTGCGTTATATGAGGACCTTATGTTATACAGTATGAGATGTGGGGGTGGGACCTTTGTCTTCTTTTCCCTTGCAAAGTACCCTCCCAGTGTTGAGGGAATGTGGCTTTGCATGGTCAGAAGGAGCTAGCCAGCCAGGATAAAGGGGTCTAGCATTAATTTTGAGATGGCCCATGCCTTGTTTTTTTTTTTGTTTGTTTATTTGTTTTTGCTTCCTGAGGCCCCATAAAATCCATATCAGACCACTGGTATCCACTGTATGAGGGTTGGGTATGGATTTTAATGGGGAACTAATGCCATTTTAACAAACAGAACAAAGCCAGTCAGAAAATGTAATTTAGCTTCAAGATGTTTTTTTTTAAATGTCCCTTTTGCTGCAATACATAACACTGTTGCACAACATCACATGCAGGTTTAAACCATCTCCCAAGCTTGTTATTTAATGTAATAGTGTATTTTTAATCTTGACCTTTATCCATCTCCCGCCCGCCATATAAGGAAATGACCGGAGGGCGGTGGATCTCTCGTTCTGCGCATGCGTCCCCAAGAAACACGGGTCGCGGCGATCGATGGTGCGCTGTGTCCTTGGGACACAGCGGATCACCGATCGCAGTACAGAGCCGATGACACAGGCTCAATTATGTGATCAGCTATGTCCAGTCACATCTGATCGCATGTAAATAGGAAATGCCAGTTATCGGCAGTCCTCTTCTCATGCTGACAGCGTGTGAGGAGAGAAGAGGCGGTAAGCGGCATTCCTCAAAAGGGACATCTACATCAGTGCCCTGATCATCAGTGTAGCCCCATCAGTGCTGCCATTCAGTGCCCATAATTTCCACCTTTCAGTGCCCATCAATGCCTCATACCAGTGCCCATCAGTGCACATCAATACCACATATCAGTGCCCATCAGAGCTGCATTTCAATGCCAACTATCAGTGCAAGTCAGTGCCGCCTATCAGTGTCAGTCAGTGACATCTATCAGTGCCGCCTATCGGCGCCCATCAGTGACACCAATCAGTGCCACCTATCAGTGCCAGCCAGTGCCGCCTATCAGTGCCCATCAGTGCTGCCTATCAGTGCAGCTTAACAGTTTCAATCAGTGCCACCTATCAGTTTCAGTCAGTGCTGCCTATCAGTGCCATATATGAGTGCTGAATTTCAGTGCTTGTCATTGATGCCTGTCAATGTCCCCCAGTGATGCCTGTCAATGCCCATCAGTTCCACCTATCAGTGCCTCCTCATCAGTGCTGCCTATCAGTGCAGCCTATCAGTGCCCATCACTGCAGCATCATTAGCGTACATCCGTGAAGGAGAAAATTTACTTATTTACAAAATTTTATAACTAAGAAAAAAAAATTTTTCCCAAAATTTTCAATCTTTTTTAGTTTGTTTAGCAAAAAAATCAAAACCCCAGTGGTGAATAAATACCACTAAAAGAAATCTCTATCTGTCTGAAAACAATTTTGTATGGGTACACTGCTGCATGACAGTGCAATTGTCAATCAAAGTGCGACAGCACTGAAAGCTGAAAACTGGCCTGGGCAGGAAGGGGGTGAAAGTGCCCAGTAGGCAAGTGGTACAGAATTAAAGGATATGCTCCCCACTGAATGGCAATTGAATGGCATTAGTACATGAACTTGCAAAGCTTGCAAATTGGCCCCCCCAAAAAAGCAGAAAAAAAATCTAAGATTTAGCTCCCATAGACCTCAAGTCTAAGGACTCTATGTTTGGGGTTCACAGATTTCCCTCTGGGTTCAGCTAACTGAACTATGCTAGGTACTCCTATACCTAAACTGCATGGCAGGAGAAGGACCTAGCTACGCTCTGTGGCAGGTGTATCTGCATTACAAAATTTACCTAGCAGAATTACAACCCTTGCAACAGGTACAATGATTTACATAAACAGTATGTATTTCAAATTAATGTCTACTGGTCCAAATTTAAATTGTATAAAAAAAACTAACAATAAATGTCTTTTATTTGCCCCTTTTTAGTCTGGTAAACATGCTAATCAAAGTGTTTTATTATATCTGATTAACAAGCACAAAAATACCTGTTGATCCTGCCAGAATCCTTGTGAGCTGGCAACTTCCTGTGCTCTCTGTCTGTTCGCAGTGTTCCAAATTGCCAACAGGGGTGGACTGACCATTTGGAAACTCGGGCACTGCCCGAGGGCCCGGGGTCAGTAGGGGGCCCCATGATATGCCCCTGGTACCTTTTTCATGGGCTTTTTTGAGTTTGGGCAAGGACACAGGGGCCCCATGATCTCCTATTGCCCGGGGGCCCCATGAGTTGTCAGTCCGCCCCTGATTCCCAAATTCTCTTTTGTGAACTACATAAGCCCCCCTTCTCCCCTACATATTATGGAGATGAGGAATGAATTTTCTAGCACATTTTCTATTCTAACGAGACAATGCTGCTTCTCTATAGATTGAGTATGACGTTTGAGCGTTTTCACCCCAGGAGAGGAAATGTTCTACTGGCCGGATCACCAGCTAAAAAGAAAGGAGAAAAAAAAGTGGAAAACAAGAAAATGAATGCAGCCTCCACATCTAAGAACTGGTAAGCTGCAATATACCATTTTTCTGTTCTTGGGTTTAGATACACTTTAACAAATGTCAGGAAGGACATTTTGTTTTGAGACATTAAAAGGGGAAGCTCCGCTTGTCTGCCTCCCCTCCCCATCCACTGCCACATTTGGCAGTGGAGGGGAGAAGGGGGGCAGGTACCTGGTTTTGACAGATACCCACTTCCACTTCTGGCTCAGTCCACCCCCCCCAGTTTTCTGGGACACTTCACAGGTCCAAGAAGACTGCCGGACCATTCAGGAGGTGCAGTGCAACTCTCGCGTGCGCAGTGGGCACCCTACTGTGAAGCCGCAAGCTGTGCCAGCCTGGTGCCCACAGTTGAGATGCCGGCGCCAGCGGAAGAAGAGGGAGAGAAGGGATGGCTCGGGTGAGTACATCACTGGATCCTGGGATAGATAAGTGTGTGTTTACTAAATGTCAGCAGCAGGGGCGGACTGACCATTTGGAAACTCTGGCACTGCCCGAGGGCCCAGGGTCAGTAGGGGGCCCCATGAGATGCCCCTGGTACCTTTTTCACAGGCTTTTTTGAGTTTGGGCAAGGAATCAGGGGCCCCATGATTTCCTATTGCCCGGGGGCCCCATGAGTTGTCAGTCCGCCCCTGGTCAGCAGATACAGTTTTTATAGGTGCTGACTTTTAAGAAACAGAAAAACGTCTGGAGCTCTGCTTTAACCAGGCTGATAGGCAAAGAAGAGTTTGTTTTTTTTACCAATGAACACTGAAATCAATTTAATGCTAGCCCTATCTTTCTATGCACATGTAAAATAATGACAGAAGTTCAAGCAAGTTCAATGAGAACAAATCATAATATCCAGGAAAAAGAAAAAGGAACAGCAAGTTGTAGAAACAGTGAAGGGACAAAACAAACAATTATGGGAACGTAATGCAGGGAGCCGTGTCAGAAAAGATGTAACACACAACAATCAAACCCTAGCTGGACCCAGCATCACACTGCAAGTCTATAGAAGCACAAACGTATGCACAATTTGCTACATTGGTTTGAAAACCATTATCTACACTAGCAGTTCAGACATGATGAAACTAATTTAGGATATGATGGCAACTGATGCATGAGTCACTGAAGAAGTCAAAATGTACGCCACATCTCCATTGCACAGTATTCCTTGCAGAGCTCTACAGTTCCGAAAGCATAGCAGGGGGAGCAGAGCATACAGGTTCAATTCATATTACAATAAACAGAGCTATGTGAATTGTAATATATCAGAGCAACATAAACAGAAAATAAAGCTCCCTGGTTTATTATGAGGTAAGTGGGAAAAAGACGAGGTTAAGGGTAATCATGTGTACGTGAAATGTAAACGTAAGACATCCTGAAAAACATCGTCTTCCTACCACATTATCTACTATTTATCAATGATTGGAAGCAGAATAGTTATGCAGGCCATACATGGGTCGAATTCCAAACTAATTTTCTTTAAAAAATTGGAAATTTCGTGCATTTTGTAATCCAATTGTGCCATCATTGATTTTGAGATTCAACCAACCAAGCCTTCAGTTTCACCTCATGTTGCTACAGAAAAGAATTTTCGTGGCCAAGAATTTTCTTTCCAGGTCACAGCTCATGCTCATTTCTTTTTTGTTTATATTTCCCACACTATTCTCCCAGAATTGATTTGAAATTTAAAATAATAACATAAGTCATAAAATATCTTTCAATTATTAGGTTTATTATGTTTATTGATAGAGTGGAGCGCGGCACATATTTATTATTTTAAATCAGTTATATGCACTATTATATGCGTAAGTGTTTGGTGTCAGTGAACCACGTGTGTATCAATTTAATTTAATTGATTCATTATTGAGGCACTTTTTTATTCACCATAGTAGCTTGCAAGCACATTTTGCACTTTTAAAATTCGATGGTCACTCGAAAATCTGCCGTTTCCTTGACCCACTAATGGTGCAAAATTCGAACGAAAATTCTTAAAAAAGAATTTAGAAAGAAAATTATTTCGGAATTCGACATTGCACACTGCACACTGGATGTTTTTACAGCGGCTGTTTTTGGCTTTTAGCATTTTTTCCTACAGCCAGTAAACTACCCAGCATGTTATCCTATGTGTCCATGCACACATAGACTGTAATCAACGTTTTTTTGCTAGAAAAAACCCCCAGAACTAGTGGAATTCTAGAGGAGTTTTTTAGCTGTAAAAACACTGAGCGTTTTAATAATGCTGGTAATGTTTGCTGTGTAAAGTCACTTTAAAAACATGAGCTTTTCAGCATTTTTTTAGCGTTTTTGCATTAGCGTTAAGCTCAGTTGTTTTGCATTTACATTTTTTAGCATCTAAAAACGATGGTTTTATCGCATTTTGCTGCATTTTTCAGCGTTACAGATATCATACCATGATAGTTACGGAGGGAAAACCTGTAGTATTAATTCAAGACATGTTGTAGAACAATGATTTCCACCCAGTAATTCTGCATTGTACAAAAAAAAAAATAAACTCACACAGCACCTTTTGTAAAAAACGAGGGGACGTCCACTTGCAGAAGTCTATACAGTACAAATAGGATGCTCACCCAAATGGACATTTTTTTTTTTACAATTCCTTGCATGAACTAGACCCCACAGCAGTCGCTTGGGCTGCCATGATTGTAGTTACACCTAGTAGCTACAGCAGTCAGCAGCATGTACTAAAGAACACTAAGAAGGAAAAGGTTAAACTCAAAAGTATATCATTTGCTGAGAAAGTGTTTTAAAAAACATGGAACCTCAAATGAACCCTTTTAACAGGATGAACAGAAGTATTTACAAAAGATGTAAAGACGGGGCAATTCAAGGGCCTGTAAAAATTATCCTACAAAAAATATATAAATGCTCTCAATGATTTAATCTGATTTTATTATGGTTTCTATACATTTCTATATATTGGGTGAAATTTCTTATATAGCTGATAGTGGCTGCACTATGAGAAGGAGGAGCATATCATGAGTGTATGACCGAGGTTCAAATTTGCAGTTTTCCCTAAGGGGTAGATTTACTAAAACTGGAGAACTCAGAATTTGGTGCAGCTGTGCATGGTAGCCAATCAGCTTCTAACTTCAGCTTGTTCAATTTCAGTGGTTGTAAAGGCTGCAGGTTTTTTAACCTTCAAGCATTCTATACACGGCGGTAAAAACCTTCTGTGTGCTGTTTCTCCCACAGTCCCCAATACTTACCTGAACCTGTTTCAATTCAGTGCTGTGCATGAGAGCCTCAGCTCTCTCTCTCCTCATTGGCTGAGACAAAGAAGTGGGAGCCATTGGCTCCCACTGCTGTCAGTCACAGCCAGTGAGAAGGGAATGGGGAGCAGGGCTGAGCCACACTCACGTCTTAAAGACACACAGAGTGGGGCTCAGGGACAAGAGCACACACGAGTGCCCCCATAGCAAGTGGCTTGCTATGGGGGGCACCCAGCAAGGGGGGGTTGGAGCTCTGGAGGGGGACCCAAGAAAAAGAGGACCAGGGCTGCTCTGTGCAATGGTAAAGTTAGTTTGACATTTTTTTTTTTATTTTTTTTTTAAACTATCACTTTAAACTTTCACAATAAAACCTGGAAGCTGATTTCTATGCAGAGCTGCACCAGATTTTGCGCTCCAGTTTTAGTAAATCTCGCCCACAGTGTATCTGAAATTGTGTCATGTTTTTATGCAGGGACTGGGCAGAGGAGGTGTTGGGCAGATTTCACACAAGGGTCAAGTAAAATGAGCGCGGACACAAAAAAGTGAATTTCAAACTTCAGAGTATATCAGTTATTTAGCGTAGGGAACACTGACAGAACAGAGGATAAGAATGTAGGTGTGGATAGACAGGTATGGCTTAATATGGTATCAAACTCTCATTTAACAAATTGCCAACAAGTCGGGTTGTTATGACAGAAGAGACTCTATCAATCTCTTGTCATAAATGCTTCTCCTGTCAGCCTTAATTTACACTGAGCCATGCATGCTCATTTCAGCATGCTTTTACAGTACCGCTCTGTGTCGTGATGATGCGATGAGCGAACCCAGAAGGCAGACTGTACGAAGATGAAAGTTCCTGTGACCAGCAGAAGTAGTGACAGCTCAGCACTAGAGGGCTTCATTTGACAGGTAAGTCTGCCATAATATTCAGGATTGGAAGGTACAAATCCTGTAGCAAAAGCAATAAGTGTATTACAATGAAACAAGAACTGACAACAACAAAATTGGATGGTCTGATATAATAATATATTCTATAGAAGGCCATTATTTAGCTATAGTTGTGCTCAAAGTTTACATACCCTGGCAGAAATTGTGACATTTTGGCATTGATATTGAAAATATGACTGATCATACCAAAAAATGCTCTTTTAGTGAAGGATGATGATCATATGAAGCCATTTCTTAACAAATAGTTGTTTGTCTCCTTTTTAAATCATAAATGATAACAGAAATCACCAAAATGGCCATGATCAAAAGTTTACATACCCTGGAATGTTTGGCCTTGGTACAGACACACAAGGTGACACACACGGGTTAAAATGCCAGTTAGAGGTTAATGTCCCACATCTGTGGCTTTTTAAATTGCAATTAGTGTCAGTGTATAAATAGTCAATGAGTTTGTTAGCTCTTACGTGGAAGCCCTGACTAGGCTAGATACTGAGCCATGGGGATCAGAAAAGAACTGTCAAAAGATGTGCGTAACAAGGTAATGGAACTTTATAAAGATGGAAAAGGACATAAAAAGATGTCCAAAGCCTTGAATATATCACTCAGTACTGTTAAATCACCTATTAAGAAGTGGAAAGTTCGGGGATCTCTTGATACCAAGCGAAGGTCAGGTAGACCAAGAAAGATTGCAGCCATAACTGACAGAAGTGTCCGGGATTCAAAGAAAAACCCACAGGCAACCTCAAAAGAAATACAGACTGCTCTGGAAAAAGACAGTGTGGTTGTTTTGAAGGAGCACAATATGATGACACTTGAACAAAAATGAGCTGCATGGTCGAGGTGCCAGAAAGAAGCCTTTACTACACAAAAAGGACTGGTTAGGCATGTCTAGGTGTTGTCAGGCATATTGCAACCAGGCTTTTTTGTGGCATTGGAGCAGTAAAAGCTTCTTTCTGGAACTTTGACCAAACAGCTCATTTTTGTTCTTGGACTTCAACTCCCAGCTGCACTGTTGTGGAAAGGAAGGGGAGTGTAATTAAGTTTCTTGGCTGAGAAGAGGAAATAATTAGGACTGGTAGGAGATGCTGCGAGTGGACCGCTGCACCTGGGAGAAATAGAAACATGGTGGCAGCTATTCCAGAGCATCGTATAATATCCTGGATCCTGGCTGAGCCTGCTGCCAAATTGAGGAGCCAGGCACTGAAGACATTGACTGGGATACACTTTGCCAGTGTGCCAGAAGGAGATCCTCTACTGACATAGATTGGTGAGAGGCCAATGGCCAACCCTGTATTACACCTGGATAAAAGAGGAACAGTGTTGTCCGCAAGTGCCTTCATCAGCTCTTAATGGGACATTAAGTTGAGTGCTCTACCATAATGGCTGGGTCCCAATGAGCTGGTCAGTAGAAGAAATAGAGTAGTATATTATTGACTGCTGTACTGTTATTGAAGTATATCTCGCCCTAGTTAGGTTTTCCCAGTACAGGGTTCGAGATGGGTTGTGTTTTATAACAATTGTTTTTTTTCTGCAGCATAGAACTCCTATTGCCTAATCATTGGAGTATAGTTCTCTTACTGTTTAACCATTACCAAGTTATTTTTCGCTGTTTACCCGGTTGCAATATACGTTTTACTATTACAGTAAGTCCCCGAATTACGAACATTCGAGTTGCAAACTTTCACAGATATGAACGGACCTCGCATTACAAACATTCATAGATGCAAACAAATTGCGGAAGTAGCTCACGTGTCTGCCAGACATTGTCACAGTTGTGCTGCTGTGTGCTTATTGTGCAGTGTAGTGTAAAAGTAAAAATAGTTTATTTACAGTATTTTTGTGTGTGTTTGTTTTTTTTTATGCTTTACATTGTATATTTGTGTCAAAGGTGTATAAGACTCAGTTTGTCGGACTTACGAACGAATTCGATTTACGACTGTTCTCCCGGAACTGAACTCGTTCATAAGTCAGGGACTTACTATACTTAATCAGTTACTGCCTCATTAATGGTCTCTATACACCTTGAGTTTTTGGGATGTATATACTGTACATCCCTTTTCAACCATGTGTGTCAGTCATTGGCACAGGAACAGGGTACCCAACACATCCAGCAGCTCCTTCAGGAGTAAAGGCTACATCAGCAAATGTTAGGGAATGCTGATCAGCAAACTTTTTGGGATAGTCATGAAGGTTGCTATGAGTAATGGCACGGGAAGTCCCACAGATACTAAAGATTTAAAGTGAGATTCCCTGTAAGCCAGGAGGCTGGAAACGCTTGCATATTCCCTGTAAGGAAAGGCCTTATGTTAACGTTTGCTGCTGAAGATTTAAAGTGAGTAGGAAAACCCATCAAGTGACATTTCATGTGGAGTGGCACTTGGGCCCCAGTCAAGAAAACGCTTAAAGGTGTGTTTTGGATTTGAATGTAGAAAATGTTCCCACTATATTTGCTATCTCTTTGATGCTAATCTCTCACAATACACAGCAGAAGAGAGGGATTCCTATGTCAGTACAATTAACCTGTCTGTCATTATGCCTAAGTCTATGTGACTTCCACCTGAGCTCAGAATTCGAAGCGTAGGAGAAAGATGCAATTTTATGGTAATTCAGCATTATACCATTGAAAGCAAAACATTTTTTTCTAAGTAACCTGATGTGAAGCTTGGTATACAAGGAATGGGGACAAAACTGTTTCTTTCTTTTTGGTGTATGAAAGTGGAAATGATGTAATAACATTTTAGTTGTGTATGATAGAATGTAAAATGTATACGGCACAGTGGAGACGTATTATTTGCATTAATTTGCAGACCAAGACTTGATGAGCAGTGCCTCTGTGGAGGCCCCAAAACAGTCAAAACCTTGGGGTCTCCATAGAGGCACTGCTCATCATGTAGTGTGCACATCAGCCGCTAGATGGAGATGACCATCATTACTGTACATTACTCATATGTAAGTTGCACCAAAAATTTGTTATAAACCGACAGCTGAAAGAAGGTGAGCTTTTAACTGCTTTCTGTCCACCCTATAGCAGAAGTACTGATACAGGACGTCAAGGGTGTGCACAATCACGTATATATACGTGATTTTGCATTTCCAAGTAGAGGGCGCGTTCAAGGTGTGCACCATCATTTGCGGCCATGGCTGTCAATCATCGGGACCCGGATGGTGATTACTGACCGGCGCCTGGTGATTGCCGAGCATCTCCAACAGGGAGGAGAACTGTTTGTAAACAAAACAGTTCTCTCCCCTGTCAGCATCTGCACACTGCTTTGCATGGCTGTGCATATCACAGCCATGCAAAGCAGTGTGCTTACAGTGAAGCACACTCGGAAAGGGTAAGTCGGAGAGAGTAAGTGGAACACAATAGTGCTATATCCTTTTATAACACTGATTTATTAAAAAACATTCAAATTGGCCACTCACATTGTATAGGTGCTCCATTGCACCTGATATCATGCACATGCACATGTAAATCCAAAACAAATCACATTGTGTACACATACAGATAGCCTCCACTTCCCTGATCTATCATACCAGTGTATCGGCTGACCGTGAGCGTTGTGACATCACCAAGCCCCTCCCCTATGCGTTACGCATCAGAGTCACGTGGCTTCCTGGGGGGGATATGATTCATGCTTGTTATACTTTCTGTGGAACATAAGGGGTTCATCTTCTGCATTGTGTAAAAATGCTGTTTGATCCTGACTCCTCTGATCCTTCCCTTTTTCCAGTGTCTACTTCTTATCTCCTGATAAGACATATCATGTGGAGGCACTGCACATGCTCAGTTTGGTGTGTATTGCTAGAGAGGTTTTTTTTTTTTTTTCTTAGGAGGGTGCATGTGATCAGCACAAGGCTAGTCATCACTGCCAAGACAGAGGTCAGGGGTTCCACATCCTCCTATAGAAAACTCCTCCTACAAGCTTTAACCAGTGCTCAGCTTGACACTGATAGAAGTCACAAGACTGCTCTAACTGCTGATGAGAAAAGGTATTTAGCAGTTTATATTTACTAAAATAATTGCATTTCCATTATCTGTGTACTGTGGGAGACCAGATATAGTGAATGCAGGGTCCTGGGTTTCATAACACTTTAATGTACCTCTGTTACAAAAAAGAAAACACTTTTTTTCATGTTCTATGGCAGGAAACAGATCAGCCCCCCCACAGAAAAATTCTCCATTACTTCTTGGTATTCATCCTAATAATGTATTTGGGACATGAAAACCATTAAAGACTAAGGAAGTAATTCAGCAGTTAATCTCATTTACACACACCCTGCACCTGCACTCCCACTCCAGGAGATTGCTCCCGCCCACCAGTTACATGCAATCAATGTCAGTGAGCAATGTTTTTTCTAAATACACAACCAGTGTCTTCCTCTACAATCGATCATTTTGTACCTTAACTTCTTGCATAGATCATTCTTTTGGCAGAGTGTGGAGGAGCTGAGCAAATACATAATAGCCTATGTGGAGCAGAGCTGTAGTATTGAAACAGGAGTGTCCCTGAAAGTCTGTAAAGCAAACCATATATGCAATCTGATTGTACAATCGATCTACCATCAACAATGCAGTGCAAGGGTCTGCCTGACTGGATACAGAGTGATTTTATAGACAGGATAATTGGAAGCAAAAATGCATTTTGTCAACAAATGTGCGGTAATAATTGTGCAAACCGAGTTTGTCACCTCAAAATGAGTGTTGTGGGAAAAACACCAAAAAATGCTTGTTCCCACTATGCTGTGTGAAGTTGGTGTGTTTACACCCTCCCCCTCCCTGAGCTGGGCCTGGATTACAAGAACATTGACAATTGAATGTCTCTGTCCCATATACTTGTATAAAACTGGCCATACTCTATGCAATCTAATTGTACAATCTCTACACAATTTTCTTTAGATTTACCAAAACTATGGAATAGGAGGACCCAACTGAAGAAGCTGTTCAATTTGTAATAAAGCAGACAGGCCCTTGCACTATATAATTGATGACATATCTAAAGGTGATTGTACAGTGTAGGGCCACCTTTACAGAAGATGTAAGAAAGTGGGTGGAAATAAAAAAGAGGTGACATAGTGTGGCCCACAAAAGTAAAACATGACCTATTCTGTGATGTAGTTAGGCAGTGCATGATGGGATATGATGCATTGTCACATGGTGCAACTGGAAATCAGGTTTCAGACAGCAAGAGGGGAGGTGAAGATTCAAAGCTGCCATGGACTATGTAAGTAAGAGATAAGCACATTGGGAAAGCTTGGGCAGAAAATACATTAGAAAAATGCTTCTATTTATTATGAAAAGTGAAATTCGGATGAAAAGGTGAACCTATTATGTTCTCTTTAACCTCCCTAGCAGTATGATTATTTCAGATTTTTTGGTGCTGAAAGCGGTACCATTATTTTGCATGGAAATATGTCGTTTTTTTATTGTAGCCTGTAATTTTTAGGAATAACTCACTGAAATCTGTCTGAACAAGAGTCTATTAAACATCCCGGGCAGGATAAAACTTGAAACACGAAATCATAAATTATAGTTTAATAAATAATCATAAAAAATAATAATATAATAATAATACATTTAATTCAATAATATAATCAAACCAAAAACACTGAAATTTGAAATATAGCGCCAAGTTCGCACATCGCTGAGCAAAGTCGCAAAATCGTTTTCAGTGTCTGATGACGTATTTCCCCACGAATCATTATCAGTCAATTCTGCAAGTGGTTCTGATTTACTATCGCTGTTCTCTAGCTGGTCTAAAACCGCTTTTGACCTAAAGGGACGCTTTTTGGATGCCATGGACTTTTCTCAGTTTCCAGGCAGAAAGAACAGACAAAATGCAGGCAGGACACAGGACAAAGCACTAGGGACAAAATGTATGTGAAATGGGTTGAAACAGCAATGTTTTACTATGTAAAATTTGTTTGGAAAAAAATGACATTTTTTAAAATTTCCCGCCACCGGCAGCGCCCGTACGTCCCGATGTCACAGGAACCGGAACACAGAAGCCGGATGCCGGCATCGGCCGGAGGAGATGGCCGGGGATGCTGCAGGGGACACATCGCGGGAGCGCAGGACAAGGTAAGCTCTGCAGGGACTCAATATGCAGCGCCACATGGTAAGCCCGAGTGTAGCTCGGGGTTACCGCTTTTGGTACTGACATTTTACCCCGAGCTACACTCGGGAATACCGCTAGGGAGGTTAAAGTCTTCCATGTAAACTTTCTTTGAGTTAATTGATTTTTGTTTTTCTATCTAATGTAAACAGCTTGAAAAGCTTAATTGTAATTTTCTTTACAGATTAAAGCAATATTATTTTGATCCATTGTTGTGGGGCCTTTAAATGGCAGTGCTTACAATTTGGTAATTCAGCACTGACGATCAGCAACCCCTATACATTATATATGAGGGAGCAAGTCATTCAGCTTTTGAAGAGAATGGCTTGCAAATTTTGACCATGCAAATGTTGCATACCTCTCTTAGATATTTACAGTTGTCTCTTTCTCCATTGGGAAGCCCTAATTCTTCCCCACTCACAGTATTGAAAATTGTTTGCCCAAAGTTTTGCTTTCTTCATTGGTCTCAATAGCAGAGACACATTAAATTGACTATTGCACCATCCATGTCCTTCCCTTCCTCTCATTCCCTTTTTTCCTCCTTACACAATTGCAAACAGTTTTTATTTTTTGTATGTAGCCAGGTGCTGGCTATATCATTATGCCTTTTAGTGACATTTACAGATGCGATTATGATTAATACTTTTCCCCCTAGTGCCCAGTACTGAGACAGCTACATCACTTCCTGTTAGCAGAGTAAATCCAGTTCTTCTGACAGCAAAGGATCTTGGTACCTGTAGTTCTATAGCCAATACATTCTGTATTTCTGAGTGCTGATCGAACTATAACAGAGAGCTGGGGAACCAAAAGGTTGCTGAGAGAGAAAATATATTCTACAGCAAGGAACTAGCTCACTCTCTTGGTATGGGATTCAGAGCTGAACACAAGGGGATTGCTGTTCTCCTCCAGAGACAGATTGTTTGCCTATTGCTGCGGGACTCTGCGCATCTGCTCAGCACAGCAGTGACACCAACTGCCACTCCGGGATTGCATCTGCTTTTCTGCATCAGGACTGTCACTATCTGGTCTTCACACACGTCTCTGCATGCTGCACTGACAGGCCATCAGGCAGCAGCTCTGCACATCCCTGCAAACAGCCAAGAGTATGTGCAAGAACTCTTGTTCATAGGAGGCTGTGCTATCAATGGATTGGTGAGCGGGTGGATGCCCAACCTCTTTCTGTCATCACTCTAGAGACACTGCATGCAGACACCTTTACACCTCAGTATCAGGAGACCTTTGCTTTGAGCACTACCACAGCCACCCTGTTTAACATCATTGAATTACCACTATTCACTACTGTTTATGGGCCCCACCATTGCTAGCAGAAGACAACGGACACCAACATATCAGGAACTTTAACCATCACAGGACTCAAGTTGCAATCTCTAGTTAAAGGGACATCTTATTATTCAAATTAGGATACCTATATCTGTTTATGTCTAAGTATACATTTCTCTGCATCCACCATTGTGGCACCAGTGATCTAGAGGGAGCTGATAAGTCAGCAAGCCTTTTCTTTCCCCTCTTACTGCTGGTGTTGCAGTTTATTAGTTGAAACTTACTACTCATGACTGTATAATTTGTTAAACGCTGCTGAATATTCCTATTTTACCAGTGTACTATTTTTTATGTCTTAACTGGTGTATATTCTAAATCCATTATTTCTGTGGTCTACTCTTTTGAACAAGACTAATATAGAGGTGTTACTAAAGAAATGTGTCTCTTGCATTATTATCCTATACTATTGAAATATGTCTGAACCCAGAGTGTCAGAGTTTCTGGGAGGCTTACAAGGTCAGGGCAATCACTGGGGACAAGGTATTATCAAGTGGTCCCTGCGGGGTAGCACTACATGTACATAGTATATGCCTTATTTTCAATCCTCTAGCCTTCCACTTTCTCATTTCTCCCCTAAACAGGAGTAACATACCCTTAGAGCAACCTCCAGGGATATCAGTACTGGCTACCTGCAGATAACTATAGAAATGGGGTTGGATACCAGACCAGTCACTCACAAGTCACAAGTTGCGAGAACAGCAGTGACTGGTCTATTTACAGGAAGCTCTTGTAAAGAGAAAAGGTTTTGTGCTGATTAACAGCACAGATCTGGAAGAAATACACAAAGCGCATCAAGATTTAATATTTACTTTTCCTGGAGTTCAGTTTACAAGTTGTGAAAAACAATTAGGGATGAGGTTGGGGTTGGATACCACCATAGGTTTGAGGTGAACCTTTTGTGTTTGAGGTTCCAGTGATTTAATAGATCAAATTCTTTATAACTATAATGCACTGCCTGGCCATTGAACTTAGATCAGCTGTTTTAAAAGGACCAATAAGGGGGCCTCTGGAAAAGCCAGGGGACCTTTGAATAAAAGGTTGCAGTCACCATAGCCATACTGAAAACATGCTTTATTTGTATTAGAGAAATCATAGGGAATGTTACTGACAAACGAAATAGGTAGAGATTAGTGTAGGCACTGTAAAGTCTTGCTAAATGTCATGTAGGTAGCAGAATGCTCTGTATCTTTGAGAACTGGAGAGTTGGGAGAGATATATTTTTTTACCTTTTTTTCATTATAAGCTGCTTGAAAAGGCTAACAATACAAAACACAAAGGCATTTTGTGTCACCAATTTCATTTTCTTTAGGTGCCAAGAAATGATGGCAGTTTGAGTATACCCAAGGGTCACAACATACAGCAGAAGCTCATCTGCATTCAAGTTCATCACTCCTTGCAGGATGGGCTTGTGAATACTAGGTGGCTTCTTAGAGGTTGTGCCTTGGGTATAGGGTGAATTGGCCACTGGCATGGCATTTTAAAGACAACAAACACAGGCCTAAATGCAGAGACACAATGCAGTAAGAACATAACATGGCATGGAAGGCACAGAGAGTTCTATTCCAAAAAATGAGAACATCAGTTCTTTTTTAATGTGTTTGGGTAAATTGGACTTTTGGCAAAAGAGAAGTGGAAAGGGAAGAAGGTGGAAAGGGGCCAGGAAGTATAAATGTTGGCAACAGCAGTGGCAGCAACAGTGGGAACCTGCTATATGATATTTGTATTCAATATTTTTGTTATGTTAAATGTCTCCCATTGAATCTCGGCAGATTCGCCCATCCTTAAATACAACAGGTAGAAATGTATTAATCAGAGAAAACAGAGACAATGAGGGCAAGAGACCAGATTTCCTAAATAGTGGAGGCCTACAGGACAGGTACGGCCTATAAGTAATATTTTACCCTTAGGTTTATGTTCTGAATATATAACACCTATCATACTGTATACAGGGCTGTATTTGAACATTATGCTACCCCCGGAATAACACCTTTTGTTTAATCTCCATCTCTTGTGCCATGTGATTGATTTTTGTAAAACTAATCCTAGAAGGTTCTAATGGAGAGAGCAAGAAATCTTATTTATTTGCAAGATTATATTTCAACTAAACAGACCAAAAAAGAGAAAGAAGAATGGTTTCATGTTCCCTAGGCTATAAGCCTTCTGACCAAACATTCCTTGCACCCTCTTTCACCTACAATTCTCTTGGATAATTCAGTATCAAATGTCCGGTTATGACCAAGAGAAGGAAACACTAGGGTGAATATTTGTACATTTTGAGGCTTGATATTATAAACTGCTACCAGTCTGGGTATATTCCAGGTCACCAGCCTTGGTAGGCACATAAATAGCATTTATTACTAGTGATAATGGTACCTTAAAGTGGCTCTGTCATGAGAGAAGTATGGATAGCTGCCATTGGTGGCTTCATTTTGAAAATGCTGGTGCCTCGCTGTGTTTAACTTATATACTTTGGAATCATGAACCTGGAACAAACCTGCCCTAAGTGAGTATCAGAACGCATCAGAATTTCTTATCTCTATACCTGTTTTGAGTCAACGGTTCAGACAACACCTAATCCAAAGCATCAGCATGACAGCCCAGGAACTAGCATTCTTATGAGAAACATTTTTATGGCAGCCTTCAAAATCACTCATGACGGAGTATCCTTTAAAGTTTTACCTGTCAGCAGCATCACAGGTATGCCATTGGTGGGCTTCTTCTGTGTAGCCAAGGACGTACTTACTACGTGAAGCACTCCTGACTGGTCCAATTGTACAGGATCTGAGTTTACATCAGTAGCACCACCAATTATCTGCCACCTTGCAGTTTCTATAGCAATCTCCCATCATTCCTCATCAACATCATCCCTCCCCTGCCAGAAGTAGAAATATACAGAAAGTTTATCTTCTCCTTTCAATGAATGCCAATGATTGTTTATTCCTCTACTGCTTATCAGAAGGGAAATTCTGATAACTCATCTATTTTGTACAAACATGTGCAGCTAAAAATACAGACCAACCGAAACTGCCAAAATTGGAACTCTTTGTGTTTCCGTTTAATAATAATAGTTTATTTCAATAAGTTCTCTCAAACAAAAATGCATTCGTTTCTATTAACTTGAAATGTCCCTTGTGTCCCTCTTTGGCCTTTTGTAGTATTATATGCTGTTACTAGAGGTAAAAAACACAGCTAACACTAAGAATGTAAGTATGTCAGTTTTCCACATTGGAAAGAAAAGAAAGATAACTATTTTTAGTAACCAATGTCTCCCCTCCATCTCTCGAGTGTACCTTGAGACTGCAGGATGTCAGCTAGCAATACATATGCATCCTGAATTCAGCATTTACCAAAATACATACTGTAAATATATTTAATATTCATTGACCACTTTATATACAGATTCATAATTTGCTGTTCTATAATCCAGAGTCTTGGAAATATTTGTACGAGAACAGGAACATAATAGGAGGAGCTAGAACAAGGACAAATTAATAACCGTGACCTTGTGTCTCCTGTCCTTCCATCCATCAACTTCCATGCCTGTTACTCCAGATTAACTTTCCACTGACTTGTCATATTTAAATAGAACATTAATACATACTGTGCTGCTCCAGTACTAGTTCCAGCGAGACCTTGTGAAGGTGAACAGCAAAATATATTCCTAAACATCATTCAGTTGTAATCTAACCCTATTTTGAGAACAAATGCTTTGATTTTCAATGTGACATGCATATACTTTTCATCATCATTGCCAATTTATACAATCATTCTTATATCCCGCCTCCAAAAAATGCAAGTTTCCTACCTTAATGTAACCTCACCATGTAAAGGAACACTTCTAGCTAATGTTTACAAGTTGCTAATGACATCGATCTGAAAAACATGCATTAATATCCGATCATTCTTGGCTTGTTAGCATAGTTCGCACAGACAAAGCCACTTAGGCAAACAATTAGCAAAAAATCTTACTTTCATGATTCTTTTGATGCATTTATTCAGTCCAGCCATCCCTTTCGTTCTTTCTTCTTTGCCTTCATATTCCGTTAAGCCCCCACCTCTATCAGGCCCTTTTTACATCTGGAGTTTCAAAGTGCTAATTACTCAGTAGGAGTCCTGTGGCTGCTTTACTGCTTGTGTAACGGGGACTGTACTAGGATTAACATTCCTTCTCTGAGCAAAGCTAGCACCCATGCAATCTCCTCCTTCGCACAATATAAAGGAGACATCGGGTAAACTCACATTTGCAAATCCCCCTCAGGATACTCAAACTGCTTTTCCCAAAGCCCTCTAGTCCCTTTCGTTGCTCTGGTGTTCCTCAATTGAACAGCTTCATTAACAATGACATGGAATACGCCCTACTATTCACAGGATGAAGGTGTAGAAATAAGCGTTTCGTACATATTTGTATCTATAAATGTAAAATCTGTGCACGCCCTCTGCCACTGTATGTGCTGTAGTCAAGTGCTTAAAAGCAAATGATTGCTGAGCCACAGTTATAGCAATGAACTTCATTATTTAACAGTGGAAATATATACACAGTTGAAAAGAAAATTACTCCTTGAATTTAAAAAAAAAATATTTCACATTAATTTTTTTCCTATATGTGTGCTAAGCTTTAACAATAAGACCTTGAACAATTGACCTCTGTAGACCTAGAAGCAGACCCCTTGGGATACCTCCTATATCTCAACCAGATAACTCTACGCCATTAAAAAAGTCCCTGACTGTTCATTTATTGATTGTTGCCCAAGCCTGTATTCCCAACTTGTGTAGACAAACTTCTCCTCTGACCCTCAGGCACTGGTTTAGCAAACTTGAGGAAATTAGAACTATGGAAAGCCTGACAGCGCAAATCCACAATAAAGAGGATGTTTTTCATGACACCTGTATTACATGGACAGCATACACTTGCACCTCTCAGTATTCTGATGTCATGACAGGCAACCCCTCTTCTCTTTTGGTTCCGTGTCCTATAGATCCTGCTCTTCACCTTTGCGTTCTGCCACCCCACTGGGGAAATGCGGGTGGCAGTAGAAGGAGTAGAACACCCATCGCCCCTCCCATCCTCTCTAAATGTCTCCCCTAACACCCCCCCCCTTTTCCCCTTCTCTATTCCTTTACATCCATGACCCTTGACCCCTCTAATTGGGGGTAGGGGCTATGGTATCTCTTGAAAATGTCTATATACTTGTAGCAATAACTATTTAAAAAAAATACTGAGTTGAGCTGAGCTGGTTAACCATGCTGTACTCTTTCAGAGCATACTGGGTAGTCTTCAGTCTTAATGCCTTCTGATTGTTGAATGTACTGACTGAAACATGGTGGACCAACTATTATGATGTGCACACTGTGTCTATACTTTCTAGACCCTCTTAGCCCTGGTTCACATATATGCGGCCATGTATTTTGCTGCATGTCTTTGGTAAAAAAAATCCCAATAACTGTATATTAATTGGTTTGTGGGAAAGTTATAGCGTCTACAGACTATTGTATGGATACTGGAATTTACACAGCTTTTACTTTCTGACTACCACATTTCTTGAGGTGCTAAAATGCCAGGGCAGTACAAACACCTCCAAATGACCCCTTTTCAGAAAGTAGACACAGTAAGCTATCTGCTGAGAGGCATGTTGAGTCCATGGAATATTTTTTTTTTTCCCACAAGTTTTTGGAAAATTACAGATTTTTTTTTCTTTTTTACACAAAGTTATCATTTAACTGGTATATTGCTCACACATGCCATGGGTATCTTTGGAATTAAACCCCAAAATATATTCTGATACTTCTCCTGAGTATGGGGATACCACATATGTGAAACTTTTTGGGAGCCTAGCCACATACAAGAGCCCGGAATCCAATGACCTCTTTGAAAGCCTGAAGGTGCGTAACTTCCTCATTTCACTTCCTCACTACCTATTACAGTTTCAGAGGCTCTGAAATTCCAGGATAACACAATCTCCCCTGAAATGACCCCTTTTTTTAAAGTAAACACCCCAGACTATTTGCTGAGAGGCATGTTGAGTCAATGGAATACTTTATTTTGTACCACAAGTTTTTGGAAAATGACAAGAAAAATTGGTTTTTTTTACCCAAAGTTGTCACTTAATTAATATATATTGCTCACACATGCCATGAGTATATGTGGAATTACAGCCCAAAATACATTCTGCTACTTTTACCGAGTATGGGGATACCACATATGTGAGCCTAGCCTCATACAGAAGCCTGAAATCCAATGACCACTTTGAAAGCCTGAAGGTGCGTAACTTCCTCATTTCACTTCCTCACTATCTATGACAGTTTTGGAGGCCCTGAAGTGCCAGGATAGAACCAGACACCCTGAAATGACCCCGTTTTGGAAAGTAGACACCCCAAGGAAATTAATAAGAGGCATGATGAGTATTTTGTAGATCTCATTTTTCCTTAAAAGGTTTTGAAAAAGGAGAAAAAGAAAAGAAAAAATATGTTTTCGTTTTCCAAACACTTGTGGCAACAAATGAGATCTGCAAAATACCTCTCTATCCTGGCATTTCAGGGCCTCCAAAACTATGATAGGTAGTCAGGAAGTGTGATGAAGAGATAAAGCCCTTTAAAAGCCTGAAGATACTTATTGGATTTTGAGGTCCTGTACGCGGCTACATTGCCAAAAAGTCTCACACATGTGGTATCTCCATACTTGAGAGAAATAGCAGAATGTATTTTGGGGAGTAATTCCACATACCCATGGCACGTGTAAGCAATATATCATTTTTGTAATTTTCCAAAACCTGTGGTAAAAAAAATAAATTCTTCTATTGACGCAACATTCCTCTAAGCAAACAGTTTGGGGTGTCTACTTTCCAAAAAGGGGTAATTTTTTTAGGGGGGGCATTTTATGCCCAACATTAGAATCTTATGCCACACATCACTCACTCTTCTAAACACTTGAAGACCAAGCCTTTTCTGACACTTTTTGTTCACATGAAAAAAAATCTGTATTTTATGCTAAGAAATTACTTTGAACCCCCAAACATTAAATATTTTTTTAAAAGCAGGCACCCTAGTGAATAAAATCGTGGGTGTTGCAATATTTTATGTAACCTAGTATTCGAGCAGCGATTTTGCAAACACAATTTTTTTTTTTTAAATACAATTTATGCACAAAAACATAATATATTGGCCAACTTTTTTGTAAAATATAGAAGATGATGCCATGTCAAGTAAATAGATATCAAACATGACATGCTTTAAAAAAGTTCACAAGCCCCATGCAATGGCAACAAACTGCATACATTTTTAATATCCATAGGTGATGCTTTAAAAGCCTTTACAGGCTACCATTTTAGATTTGCTGTTTGCAGCAATACCTCACATACATGGTGCGACTGCTGTTTACATACTGACATGGGAGTCAACGCTTGCACACACAGTTGCGTGCATGCGGGAGGGGCAAGGGTGCTTTAATTTTTTTTTTTTTATTCGTTTTACGCTCAATTAAATTTTTTCTTTTTTTATCATTTTTATTGTTATCACAAAGAATGTAAATATCCCCTGTGACAGTAATAGGCAGTGACAGGTATTCTTTTCTGAGAAATCTGAGGTCTATTACACTCTAAATCTCTCCTCTGCCCTTACATTATCTGATCTCACCAAGATCGGTGTGATCAGATGCTTTCCTAATTTAAAAATGTTTATATCCTGCAAAACTAAAGTGATGAAATGCTCTTAGCTTCCGGTTTCTTAGACTATAGAGATGATTGGTGCCATTCCGGTCTCCAGTCAGCTCTATGGTCATCTGGCAGAAACACCGGATGCATTCTCAGGTTCCTCCAATGGCACGGGATTGCCCGAGAAAGCCGTGGAAGGCAGCAGGGGGCACCTCCTCCCGTTGCTTGTAAAAGCAATCCTGTGGCTAATTAGCCACTAGGATTGTTTTTACATGAAAGCTGATCGCCAGCTGAAAAAAAGTCCACTCATGTACCAGTACATCGCTGGTCCTTGTTGGGTATATATGTATGCTATGTTCTTTTTTTTATTCAGCCTGTGGGAAGAAATCTCTGCTAGAAAAAGTGTATGGTATTCCCACTATTAGAATATACTGCCCTGCATCCACCCACTTCTAATGGTGAGTACACATGAAATGATCCTTTTTTTCTTTCAGCCCACAGAAAAAGAACCAGATTCCTCTATTCACATCTATGAATGTGGATGAAGAAATCTCTACCAAAATTTTTTTTAAGTATATGTCGAAGCATAGGGGCCACCCACCCACTGGCCACCCTATACCCCCATGCTTGGGCATATATGCTCTTTTTTGAAAAATGAAAAATCTCTTCCAACAGCATTGCACGCCCTGACGTATATTCTGAGAGCAAGATCCTGTTGCTATCAGAATAAACAGATCAGTGCTGCACCTGAATGGCATTCCTGAAAAGAAAACAGCAACAGTTAGCAATAAAACAGAGGCTCAATAAAAAATTTTTTTTATTGAAATCTGTGCCAAAAAATATAATGAAATATATATGCTGAAGCATGAAGGCCATCCACCCACTGGCCACCCCAGGCCCCCATGCTTGGGCATATATGTACTAGTCCGCTAGTGCTCGCCAGTTCATCAAAAGGTAGAGCAGCACTAGTACTGACATTCTGATGCATACCAGAATAATCAGGCAATTCTAACATCTCAGCAACCTTAGAACCTGGTCGGATATGCCTGACCTTAGCAGGGACCTCTGCTTCATTGTCTGAGCTACCTGTCAGGGTGCTGCTGCTGTCTACAGGTTCCTATTCTGAGCCTGATTCTGTCAGTGAGGCTTCCCCATTGCTCTCATCTGACATGATCAGAATCCTGTAGGCCTCTTCACTAGTGTACCTTTCTTTGGACATTTTGGCCACTAAATTTATAAGTACCTAATGCGAGTCACGGGGAAAAGAGCACCTGGCTGTCAGGGACTGCTTGAACCGCTACAAAACAATTCACCTGCTAGTGAAAGCAGAGATCCGGTCTGATTCTGCTAACACTGCAGTTTTGTGTGCAATGTATCAAGTGAAAGTGGTCTACTGACACTGCTCTTGCTAGGGGAGAAAGAGGTGGGGTTCAGTATAGCGGCTAAACACAGGTGCTGGCAGGTGCCGGGGCTGATCCTGCTAATGCTGCATTTTTGGGGCCCCTATACTATTGTGAACGCTGGTATAGTTCTGATCTGATCAAAGATATTGATCCGTTCAGATACAATACTAGCAATGGAGGTTTATTGTGTATGTGAGTCCTGGCAATCAGAGGGTTAAATGTGATGAGTGATGTAGTAGCGGGCAGTCTGATGCTATCTGGGAGGGACGCTAACTGACATTAACACTATCTGAAGTCGCCTGTGACACTAATACATTGATCAGTAAAAAAAATCTGTACACTGTACTAATGACACTATTGACAGGACAGTGAAGGGGTTAACTGGGGGGCAATCAGGAGGTTAAATGTGACCTACCAGTGCTTTTACTGTAAGGTGTAGTGCTTTTGACTCACGTGGATCTGCTTTCTTCTCTCTCTGGAACAGAATGTGCTCCAGGGAGAGAAAACACAGGCACTGGAAGATCTGTGATAGGGCAGTGGTCATTCATCACTGGCCTGAATCTTCTGACTGATCGGTGCTGCACCGAATCACAGCACACCCGGGTTAGTGCTCGCGCGCCCCCCTACCCACAACCATGGCGAGAGACCGGCTCATGTATATATACTGTATGTGATTTTACGCAGGGAGTTCTACTGCTATAGGGTGGATGGCAACTGTTTAAATAAAACACCTGGGGTATGCCCTGTCCCTGCCTGTGAAGAGCCACATCTGTGTGATGTATACAACCTACTGCCCTAAAAATGAGAATGACAAAGTAGAAAGTGTGTTTAAATTGCCAGCATAATGACAGCTTACAGCCTCTTTGTTTCATTCATAAACAAACAAAATGAGGATTCCTTTCATCAATATCAGACCCTTATCTAGATGAGGGTATAATTTAGATGGTAATGGGGACACCCACACAAAAAAAAGTTGGTGTAGCGATTCCCCATATAATTTTGCTCTGGTGGGCATTTTAAGAGGGGAATCCCACTCAATAATTAAGAAAAAAGCATGATCCCCCCAAAACTCCATACCAAATCCTTATTTGAGCATGCAGCCTGGCTGGTCAGGAAAGAGGGGTGGTTCAAGGATGTGCCTCCTTTACTGAACCTTACCAGGCCACATGATCTCAAAATGGAGGGTATCTTTCCAGGGGGTCCCCCCGGGCAAAGCATCCTGTCCACCTTGAGGAAGACACAGTCCTGTTCTCCACATCCCTGGCCTTGTGGTTGTCGAGGTCTGCAGGCACAAGGCTTATTGGAATCTAGAAACCCCTTTAACAACATGTGAGTCCCAGATAGTGCCCCCCACATGTGGACGAGTACATGGTACCCTTAATCATTTACAACAAAAATTTAAAGTGTAAATAAGCACACATACACTGTTTTTGACAAATCCTTTTCTTAAAAAAAAAAAGCTCATAATATACATCCATGTCAACCACGATGTTTGTGTAGCGCCATCTAGTATACATAGTTGTTGAGAGTAGATAGAGGCTTGCTAGAAGCCTGGGTTTAGACAGAGGGTTACTTCAGGTGAAGCTGGATGGCTCTACAGGTCATTCCTCTGGCATCTCCCCCTGCCCTAGAGGCTTGGAGGAGCTTCTAAAAGTCAATAGATGGAGGTTCAGAGGGGCCAATCTGCATACTTATGGGAATCTGACCAGCCAGTATGATATTGTGGCAGACCAGCCCATAAATACGGACCCTGGGCAGCAGGAGAGTCAGGTGGAAGATGGAGTGGTGAAGTTTTGCTGTGGCCTGGGAGGAAGCCCTGGAGAATGGGCATTCTGCCTCAAGGCTAAAGGTTGTAGGAAGGAAGAAAGATGAAAGAGGGAGCTCCACTACCCTGCAGTCCACCAGGGAAGGACAGCCTGCATAGCCTGAATAACAACTAGCCTAGAAGAAGGCCTGAAATCAGTTCTATACACAGCTGCAGGACAAGGACAGTGTGAGGACCTCTGCACACCCAGGGCCTATAAGGGAGAGGTCTGCTAGATGCCAGTTCTTGGCAAGTCTTTAGGGGACAGTTTATAGCTTACCCAATCTGTTGTCCTGGGATCAGATGCCATAGCCAGGTGGGCTGGTATGCTGTTCACTAAAGGGAACAAGAGCTCCTACAAGTTGTCATGTTGCTAAAAATCCACTCAGAGGACACCAAACTCCTAGGAGGGGATTACTTTGCTAAAGACTGTCACAGAATGCAGTCAAAAGTCTGTCATTTTGCAGTATGCTAGAGAAGAAAATTGTCCTCATTTTTTTATTCTACAATCAAGTTGAGCATTCCATCTTTTTACACTATCCAAGTTGAACTCCCTAATAAATCCTGAAAAATGGAAGTTGAATCAAAGGAATTTTACTTCAGCTAATTCCAGAACAGAGGATGTTTTCCCAGTCTTTTGAAGTGTAAGATGACAATGATTTTCCTGAGACCCGTCTCTTCAAGTAACAAACATTGACAGAGGGAATGTTGAAGAAATGGGGAGGGTTTAGCTAAGACTAATTAACTGGCACTAAACAGGAAGGGAAGACAGAGGGAGATATTAAAAAATCCCATAGTAAACAAGTAAAACTGGCATTAGATGTCAGCATACTACAGAGAAAAATGATAACCTTATGCAATACAAGACATAAAAGTACATGAAAGTGGGGCAGAACATAAGTGTTAAATCTGACCACACAGCCATAAATAATTCCTAGAATAAATATGAAAATGAAAGGATCAGTCCATGCAAAAATAAGTGGAACCTGGTTGGCTGAACCTTTGGCTTCTTATATGACTTTTTTTTTTTAAAGAATAAAGCTTTATGAAACAGTTTTATTGAACAGTTTTCAGGCACATAGGTACAAGTGACAAGCACATATTTGAATACTTTTCAAAATAACCAAGATTGTGCACGTAAGCATATAAAAGATTACACCTATAATGTCATAATAAAGCATAGAGCACAGTTAGATCATGACAACCTTACAAAAGTGGGATTGTGCACAAGCCATCGTATCCCCTGAAAACAGACCATAAGAAAAAGAACTTTAGGGTTAAATGGACCCAAAAACAGACATACCACACCCACATCTCAGGGCATCAGAAGGCACAAATTCAACCCAAACAGTGAGCTTTTCCATAAGTATGATGTGATTCAGTTCAGCCACCCATTCCCCAATGCTAAATATAGGAGTGGAGTTCCAGTGTCTAGGTATGATGGCCTTCTTATATGTCTTAGATGTTCCAATAGTGAGCTCTCCCTGCCATGATTTCCATCCTTGTCTTGTTCCATCTTGAAGATTTAGATGTTCTCAACACCTGTGTAAGTTCCATCACTTTCTCTTGTGTTCCCCATAATATCAAATAGAATTAAAAAACATTTAACAGGTAGAGTGGGTCTCTCCTCATAATGGTCACAGAAAGAGCTTAGGAAATTATGTACAGAGATCTCACCAATAGAGTCCCCAAGATTTGTAACAAGTTGAATTAAACTGTAATTGAAAATGACTAGACTCTGTAAACTAGTATTAAAAAAATATTCCTCAGCTTAAAAAAAATCTAATACAAGTACCCTGCACTTGTACTTACCTCTCTGGCAGATGGCAAATCCTCACTTCACTCTTTTGAAAAAAGACAGTTTCTGGTATAATATTCACTAAGAATTGTGTCAGATGCCTGGTCCCCCACTCTACACTGTGATTCCTTCCGCTGGCCCCGTTGTCACTATTTTGTACTATAGGCACCATATTGCAATGGGGATGCAGGCACCCAAAATTCCTGGAAGTGTAGTACGCTGAAGATTCTTTTGGAGCCGGTAGCTTTCTAAGGAAGCTAAGTGAAAACTAAATTTTCACCAAAGAGGTACTGTATGTATGTTTTATTGTATTGTGCTTTAATTAGAATTTTTTGCAAGCGACAGAGTCTCTTTAAACAGTATCACCATTTTTTAACTTTCTTTTTATTGCTTTAAAATCTGTGTGCCGTGCATGGCAAGTTGCAGAGAATGCTTTCCCTCACAGAATCACAAGGTGCAGATACATAGCAATTGCCTGACCACAACAAATAAAAGGTGAGCTACTGTACAATGAACATTTTTTTCTATGGTAAGGAGGGGGTTACATACAGTGGTGTTAATTTACTAAAACTGGAGAGTGCAAAATCTGGTGCAGCTCTGAATGGTAGGCAATCAGCTTCTAACGTCAGCGCGTCCAATTAAGCGTTGACACAATAAGCTGACTGGTCCCTATAGAGAGCTGCACCAGATTTTGCACTCTCCAGTTTTAATTAATCAACCTCACTGCCTGATACCTGTCATCTGGACAGGAAGTTAAAGTGGTTGTAAAGGCTGGACGTTTTTTATCTTCATGCATTCTATGCATGAAGGTAAAAAACCTTCTGTGCGCAGTTCCCCAGCCCTCCTAATACTTACCTGAGCCCATTCTCAGTCCAGCGATATGCAGGAGAGAAGTGGCTCTCCTGGGTCTCTGCTTCCTCATTGGCTCATACACAGGAGTGGGAGCCATTTGCTGCTGTCTTTCACAGCCAGTGAGGAGTGAGCAGGGGGAGGTGGGGCAGGGCTGAGCCGTGCTCTGCTGTGACTTATGGAAGTAGAGAGCAGGGCTCGGACCAGTGCCCCCTTAGCAAGCTGCTGGCTATGGGGCACTGCTTGAGGGAGAGGAGCCAGAAGAGCCAGCTGGGGACCCGAGAAGAGGAGAATCATGTCTGCTTTGTGCAAAACCACTGCACAGAGCAGGTAAGTATGGCATGTTTGTTGTTAGAAAAAAGTAAAAAAAAGAACCTGCCTAGTGATGACATAGACAACAATAAAATCTTGACAAAGTTAAACTGTTCTTATTTGCAGTTATTTCTGCTTGTGTGCTTGGTGGGGGGAGTGAAGATTGCCCCTCACTTGCTATTCTGTCTAATACTTGTCATATAGACAGGAGGCAAAGAGAAATCTCCCAAATAGGGTCCCTGACAGCAGCAGAAAGATCAAGAAGAACAGAAAAAAAAATAGTTTAAAAGCAGGGAGACAACAAAGTGTATTTTAATCAGAAAACGTCAAAAATATAAGCCAAAGGGCCTCATTCATCAGAACATAGAATTGCTAGTAAGAATCTGGATGGTCTCGGGTATGAATTGGTCGAAAATTCAATAAAGATTTATTGTCCAGAAGAATAAACCACAGAGATGTTGAATGCTAAAGAGTTTTGTGAAGGCTGTAGTTATGAAGCGGAGGGAAAGTAGAAAAATGGGTTGCTGGAGAGAAGAGTATACTGTAAATGCTCTTTTATTGCAGATACCTTTAATCTGGATATTGTTTTAACCTGAGAAGATTCTTTAAATCCAACAGTGAGTTTTTTTAAACCAGTGCATAACTACTGAAATGTCTAATAAAAAATTAAAAACAACCAGAAAACAGCAATCTTTAATGCATTAAGGCTATATAGGATAGAATAGATTCACTTATTTATTTATTTCAGGTACTTATATAGCACCATCAATTTATGCAGCGCTCCACATATATATATTGTACTTTCACATCAGTCCCTAACCCTCAAGGGGTGTACAATCTAAAGTCCCTAACTCACATTCATATACTAGGGTCATTTTAGACAAGATCCAATTCACCTACCAGCATGTCTTTGGAGTGTGGGAGGAAACCGGAGTACCTGGAGGAAACCCATGCAGGCACAGGGAGAGCATGCAAACTCCAGGCAGGTGGTGCTGTGGTTGGGATACGAACCAACGACCCTAGTACTGCCAGGTGCAAGTGCTAACCATTTAGCCACTGTGCTGCCCGCACAGCCCTTTATCCAAGAAGTCCCTTGAGCCAGTAGGAAAATAAAATAGTAAAATGTCCTATGGAAATTCAAGTTATAGAGGATTGCTTTTTTTCATTATTATTCCATACAATTGTGCAAATTCCAGGAAATATTATATAATATAAATATATTATAATTATATAATAAAAAATATTTTGTTGCTTCTTAATATAGGGTCTACCTACACGAGCAGATCTACAACAGATGTATGTATTCTTCTTACCACAGTCAGAAAACTGCTGTTTGGAGAAAAAGGACAATTAAAATATTAGTCACTTTGGAAAGGATACCAACTTAAAGTGAATTTAAGAAAGAGTTGGCTGTAACTTTAAACTAGATTTAGCAGTCCAGAACCCAACATTTTCTTTTGGTGCCCTCCTTTTTTTGCACCATTGGATGGAAAACCCAGTAGCCTGTCATGGCTACATTACTATAATTGCATAAGATTTCCAGTAGCGTGGCCTGGCTATGTTTTTGTGTCAGGCTTATCTGTAAACACGCTATCTACTACTAGAGTTTACTGTTTGGAAGCAATTGATCTGCTTTGCTTTGTGCTGAATCTGTAACCCATCTTCCAGGCAGACTTTTTAGATAACAGTAGGATGTACTCAAATGTCAGGAGGCAGACTTTCTGAAACTTTGACCCAATATATT
Organism: Staurois parvus; assembly: GCF_062004578.1. NCBI lineage: Eukaryota > Metazoa > Chordata > Amphibia > Anura > Ranidae > Staurois > Staurois parvus. Next base: position 8,846,609 of record NW_028317810.1, read on the forward strand.
GTTTCAGTGGTTTGCTGAGACAATTGCAAATGTATAACTTTTAGTAAAAGTTAATTTATGCTTTAAATAATATATTGAGTAATATATTAGATAAAAGGGCAAATGACCCACATGTTCTGGGCAGTTTTTTAAACACACAGGTAATTTTGTAAACATACAGTATGGGCAATTTCCTAGAAATGGGTAAATGTTGGCAACATGTGGTTACCATTTACCTCTGGTAACACCCGATTTGCTGAAAACTGATTCTGTACATTAGTCTGGACATTTACATACTGCACTCCACTGGGACACTTCTGTGTGCATTCACTAATTTTCTTGCAAGATCATGACTGCACGCATATGCTTAGCTATCTCAGCTCTTCTATTTTGCATAATTATGTATTAATGAAATGACACTAATTTCAACAAGAATTTAAACTGACAAATAATAGCTCATGTCCTTTGTGTATACCCTTGACTAGCATAATCCACACTGTGCACATTAAATGACCTCGATTTTTTCTGATGTCTTGTGAAGCTTGTTTGTCTTCCATGTCACCTTCCACTACAAAGACTTTCTAATAATCTTTGTGATTACTGTGTTTTTTTTAATTTTTAACACAGTCAGTGAAATAATTCAAAAGCACCTAACATTGGAGAAGGAAGATGTCAGCCTGAGAATTTTAGTAATCCCTGTAGACAACTGTAAAGAAATCTCTATCCACAAAAGCCATTTGTACACACATCATGTACATTTCAAGGACTCCACTATCATGGAAGTTAGTCTGTTCAATCCATGAAACCCATGAAGAGAGAATAGAGAGAATATAAATAAAGAACAGAGAAAATCAAGCAAGCTTACATAGATCTGGAGTTAAATCTGTAGTTAAATTTGGTGTTAATGATCGTGATCTCCCCGATTCAGGTATGGAGCAGGAGAGGATGTGAACAAATTTTACCATATTTTTTTAAAATGAATATATATGCTCATCTGAGAGAGTGTAGCTTTCTTTTGGGGAGGGGTATGAGAATTGGCCCTTCCCAACAGGGTGTTCTGCTAAACCTCTAGGTAAATAAGAAAACCAGAACCTTTGCTAAGTGGAAAAGTGGGTTTGAAAATAAAGTTGCCAGTGCCTCCACCAAGGACATGGCCTTTGTGAACAGAGAGTTTCCTTTCTGGGAGATAATTCAGTTTTCTAAACAAATTAAATGGGAACCGAGGAATTGCTGCAATCAGCAAATAACATTAACCATATGTTTATAGATGCACATTAGTATGGAAATAATACAATGTTTATATAAAAAAGAAGTAATAATAGTACATACATTCAATATACAACAGATATTCTTAGCAAAGGGCCCAACAAGAGTCCTGGTGGAATTGTGGACATACTCCAGGGTATTTAAAGCTATTAATAAAGATATCTCCAGTTGCAGCTACGTTTATTTGCAGGGACCTCTTAAGTTGATCTTGATGTGGTATCCATCCTGGTTTCAGAGACCTGGAATGCAGCTTCTCAACAGCAGAAGCTGTGATGTGAATCTGCCTATCTACTCTGCATCTCAGTCCCTAGTAGCTTCTAATCTGTCATGAAAACCAGATCAGTGATTACCAGGTGGCTATTGGATGCCTAACCTGGCTCTAGCCTATGCTGGTTAGCTGGTTAGTGAAGAGCTAAAACTAGCTATAGAATCCCAGCCCAGAAGGGACAAAGTTAAATGTGGAATTGTGGAAGCTGTCCCCATAAAGACCGGGAGAAAGCATAGTACTAGTTACCAGTATTGCCAGCAGGCTTTTTACAGTTGATCATTTCCCAATTTCAGATTTACCATTCTTTGTTCTGCACTCTATCTCTGTGTGTAGGTGGTCATCTTTGTGGAGGCAAGGCTTTGCTTTCCAAGATGAGAGCTGCTTCCCTGAAATCTTGTGAGACTAGCAGTCAGAGCAATCAGTGCCCTATGATCTCACACTGCAGATATAAAGCTATCAGGCACAGGATTGCAAAGGAACCCTTACATACCAGGAGTGCAGTGCTGTTTTTCAGCTGGAATTTGAACCAAACATTGCTCAGAGTACTGGTTACAATTAACATTTCTAGATGTTCCCTATACGATAGCAGATATTCAATACTTAATTTAGGGTCCACTTTGATTTTCATTTTAATTTTTTTACCTATTATTATATACCTGTTTTACTACAGTATATATACACAATATTTACAGCATGTGTATACATTACATTCTTTTTTTAATATAAGCATAAAATAAATGTATACTGTCCTACTAACGGTTAGCCAATAGCTAACTAACAAAACTGACAGAAACAACATTGTGTTTCATTCCAAAACTGAATTTACTTCTGTGAATAGTTTTGTTAAAAACTGCAGTCACATAACTTGAAATTACAATATACCTGTACGCTCTGAAAAGAAGTCCATGAACCTAGACAGTTCATGCCCAATCTGTAAAAGAACACACCCACTGTCAAAATTCTGTGGATTCAGAAGCAAACACAATGATGATCGTAAAGTTTACCTGAAATAAAATGCTATCTGCTTTAGATGTTCATCCACCAAACACATTGCTAAAGACTGCAAGGTCAATATACTGTAAGATGCAGAGAGTGTAGTAGTGACCAGCATACCTCGACACTGCATCCAGGTCCAGCCCTCTGCTATGATCCATGATCCCCAATCAAAGATCATATGTTCCTTGATGTATTTGAAAAGGAGATGTTTGTAGATAAAGCAAACCACTGGGTAGCACCCCTACCATTTCACTCACCTTGCTCTAGATTGCCAAACAACAGGGAACAAGCACAGAAGAGACTCCTTGTTCTACGGTGCTTGTTTGCAAGAAAACACAAAAATTAAAGAACATTTTGTTAACTTTATGCAAAAGATCTTTGACCATGACCAAGCAGAACCTGCCCCACTACTGAAAACGAGTAAGAAAAGTTGGTACCTACCAATCTTTGATCTCTATCGCCTCAAAAACTAGGGCAGATAAGAGTAGTTTTTGATTCTAGTGCTCAGTATGATGGCATCTTGTTGAATGTACTTCTTAGTGGCCCTGATTTGAATAAAACACTGCTATGTGTCCTTATACATTTCCGCAAACAGCAAGTTGCAGTTATTACTGATGTGTAGCAAATGTTTTATTGTTTTGTGGTTGCCCAATCCGTGAAAAAAAACACCCACTGTCAAAGTGCTGTGGATTCAGAAGCAAGCACAGTGATGAACGTAAAGCTTACCTGAAAGAACATGCTATCTGCTTCAGATGTTCATCCACAAAACACATTCCTAAAGACTGCAAGGTCAATTTAAGATACAGAGAGTGTAGTAGTGACCAGCATACCTCGACACTGCATCCAGGTCCAGCCCTCTGCTATGATCCACAGTTCAGCCTGGTGGTGGTGGTGGTGTAATGGTGTGGAGGATATTTTCTTGGCACTAGCAAAGTGTATCTAATAAATTGGCCGGTGAGTGTATACATTCAAAGTAAAACAAGTTCTCAGAACTTTCAATCCTTAAAAGTTTATTGGCAAACTGTGTACAAATATAGCTAACATGATTTGGGGTTCTCCCTTTCTTCAGAGAATAGTGTTTTTCAGTACATTACTCAGCGTGTTTCAAATAGATATACAGGTATCGCAAATGTGTACTATCCCAAAGCACTAAAACACATTGGCTATATTTGAGAGCTTTGAGACCTTCCTTAATGGTGCTCCTCACCCATCTTAAAGTGGAATTGTATCCACAACTTGATAAAAAATAATTTTCTTCAGCAAGGAACATACATTCCACAATAATTGTGCTACCAAAATTAGTGTGTGCTATAAATTGCTGCTAGCAGTTTTCATGTTTCTTCTTGCTGGAGGCTGCCATTTTGCTGAAGTTCAGAGTCCCTGAGCAGCAGTAATATTTTAGGCTGTTAGCAGACCGGCCTCTAGATTTTTTGCAGTGCCAAAAAATAGAGAGAAACTGGACATGTGCAGAGCAGGGTGAGATAGTGTATTACTGGATTTAAAAATTATAAGCACTTATTTTTAATTTTTTACATACCTATACCTAAAAAAAGGGCCAGCCTGAAGTGATCTTGCAGGGTTTAGTGTTCTGACTAAAGTTCCACTTTAACATTGCTTTGCACACAACTGACAGGGTTTAGGCATACTGTATATCATGCTGCAGTTTTTAGGATCACACACATCTGCAGCTTAAGAAGCCAAATAAATTAGGGACACTTATCTAACCAATACTGGCTGAATATTCACTTTAAGGACAGGTGTCAACAGTCAACCAAGTATTGCATTCCAATACACATCTAAGGGAATGCAAGACCTGCTTAAAGAAAGGCAAATGCAAGTCAGAAGAGGGCAACTGAAGGTAAAATGTACCTGTCAATTAATTCTGCATGATCTCAAATGTGTCTCAACTGCTGTCAAACTGATACTATCAACGCCCAAAGCCTGTTGACGCAGGCTACAACACATATATTCCTCACTCCAGGCTTCCTTCCAATACTTTGTGCAACTGTTTCCCCGGCTCCTTTTCAGCCAGTGGTTGCACTCTGATATCAGGGCAGGACCAATGCTTCAGCTCTTTTATATATATATATATATATATATATATATATACAAAAAAATAGTTTGTATTGCTATTTTCTTTATGTTTCAGGCTTTGCCTCACTTTGTGTCTGGTGAAACCATTGTCACCATGACAGTAAGAGGAGCAGTAAAAACCTTTCAGAGATTCAAATCCTTCCAAACTCTATCCAAAACTAAAAAAATATGTTTCAGCTGAAGTACACTTTAATATATCCTGGCATGTAAGGTTTTTCCTCTCTCTTTCAGTGAGCATAACACTGGGATCATCAGCTGTCATCCAGTAAAGGTCTTCTTTCCTGAAGTAGTATGAAACTTTCATGACAAAAGCCTGTCTTCCCTCTAGTTCCATGTACCTAGCTGTAAAACAATTTTTTTTATTACTGCCTTTTACACAAAACACTGGCATTTCCCTTTTTAGAAGATACCTGTGATGTGTCCCTCTGCACTGTGCTTTTCTGATCTTCTGGTTTCGTAAAGAACACTGTACAAGTCAAACATTAAATAATGCACTGGGACTACATGTCCCATGATTCCCTGTGTGCTGTCCATAAAGCACGTGTGCCCTGAGCACAGCACTGTGGATTATGAGCACAGCACAGAGGTTTACATAATGATGTGGCTAAAATGGCTAAGCTGGACCTCCAGGAAGACCCTGCAAAGTTACATAGCCAGCCTACAGCCAGAAATTAAATACAATGAACCTTTAGAGGCTCAGTGTGCTACTGAAAAAGCACACAACAAGGGGACAGAAAAAGAGAAATAGCATAAGGTATGTTGGCACATTTATTTTTTTCTCATGGAGAGTTTAATAACACCATTTATGTCTGATAAAGATCACTGCAAGGTCTTTACACAGAGGAACAGTTATATAAAAGCCAGCACCGCTGGGCTTGCTTTAGACGACTTTCAACCAGCCTTTGATCACCAAAAAATGAAACAGAACAAGACAGCCTACTACCCGCAGACTTGTTTTACAGTTGTGGTTTCTAGCCTACTAGTATACCTATTATATTATACTAAACTTGGCTTGTGGAACCTTTTTCCTAGCAGGCTGTCTTTGAGGTATACTGTTGTTTTTAGATAGGAGCCAGGAGGAGTTCATGCCTACCAAAGCAATCAATTTAAGCTACAAACTTTCTTTATTATTATTTCTGCTTATTTTATTCTTAGCTTTTTTCAGTTGCTAGGAAACAATTTTTGCTTTGTGATCCCTTTAGCTATTAATTTATATCGACCACCGATCTATAAGGATAAGTTAAAGAGCGTATAACCCATGTGAAAAATAAATGCTATTGTCACTTTTAGGAAAAGCTTCTCCTAGAATGTGCTGCTGTCTGCTCCAGTGCTCTAAAAGTCCAACACCAACCAAACATAACCAAAAAGGTTGAGTAACTAGCTGCTCATCCCTATATGAATGCATATACCCAAAGAACCCCCAATGGGACTTTAATGCATCAATAGGATCATATTGAAAGAGACATTTTGTTAAACAAACTTTTTATCAACTTTATTACATACACATTTCCATTGTAATATTAAATACATAGTTTCTAAAAAGAATATTGTTCTGACAGTGTTCTTACAAGAGAACTCTTAATACAAAAATATGAAACTACACAGAAAGAAAGAAAATACCCCGACGCGTTTTGATCATTCCACATTCTAGATCTTCCTCAGGAGGCATGAGAGACAAAGGGCTTTCTATTAAATATATAAACAATTATAAATGAACATATCAAAAAATAAATACATAATCAAAAAAATTTGATAACATAACCAGAAAAAAAAATTTACTTTTTAAACTTATGTCGGAGCAAAAGAAGAGATGACATCCAAGATAGGAGTCTGGACACCATGTTCTGGCTGGATGCCTCATCCAAGAGGGCAAGAGTGGTCAGATGTAAGTCACCAGACAACAAGGACTGACAGAGGGGCATCAAAACCAACCACCAACCAAACAAACATTTTTTTTTAATGTTTTGGATGTGTAGAAGGGTTACATTTCTCATGTATATTTTGCTGTTGATGCTCCTGTAGAGTTGATTTCTTTCAATTCTTTCTCTGGTGACACCCAAGGATTAGAACCTCTGTCAGGATTTTTTCCCATCTATGTTCCCTGGGGATAATCTTCTCAATGTAGATACAGGCAGCAATAAAAACCTGATAGGTTTCTATTGAAAAAAACATATTTTGTTAATGGTTTGGCTCGAGGCCAGCTTTAGAACTGAGTTGATTATAACCTATCAGGTCAGTTTTGTTAATGTTTGTTGGGTTATGGCAGCCCATTCATTTGAATAAGCTTCAAAACTCATAGAAATGCACCACAAAGGTCTGTGTTAGGGTTACATCACAAGGCAGGATCTGACTGCTCTCAGATAAAAAGGGAGGTACTGTTTTTAGAAAGTTATTATGGAATGTAAATACAGAGACCAATAGTGTATGACTATAATGAAGAAACCCAGACTGCATACATGTATAAAAAAGTTATAATGTACTCAGAAGGTATCAATAATGGTATGGCATTGAGAATGCTGATGGAAGGAAGCCACAGTGAGCATTCTTGCTCTGGCCAGCAGTGGGGCTTAGCAAAACCACTAGGGCCCTGTAAGTCAAAGCCACACCAAACATAGCTTAAAATGAGCTGTATGACAGCAAAAGAGAACCAAGCTTGAGGTCCACTTGATCAGATAGTTTTATTAATGGTGATAAAATTCATGAAGCAAGAATATTTAGAGGGAAGAAGGGAAAAGTAGAGTATTCACTATTGTACCCTTAACATGCATGTATGTCAAATGTGAAAGCAAAATCAAGTGCTGAGGAATGTGCAGGTAGTGCAGATGCTTATCTGTCCACCTGTTTCTGGCAGTAAATTGACTGAGGAACATGTCATCTTATTTCTTTGAGATGAGGTGATTGGTTTGCACCCATGTGACCTTTATTGCTCTGAATCTGTCTAATCCTCAAGAGTTGACACACTTTTCCAGTAAGTTAAGCCCACACACACACACATATATATATATATATATATATATATATATATATATACAGTATATCTTAATATGTATTCTGCCATCGTGCGCAGTAGGACCCATGGCACCCATATGTGCAGACTCTTTTATGGCAGTGTGTGGTTGCCATATCTTTGTAAATTATGCAGCTAAGATTATGTGATGCAAAGACACTGACTGATCACTGTCTCTGTCTGAGCAGCCAATTAGTGTCTTTGTCTTACACAGACCCAAAGCTAGGCGACAGAAATGAAAGTAAAGCCATATCCACCGGCACATAGATGGAGCATGCTGTGGATGAAAGGTTATTATTTCAGTCTTCTAATAGAAATTTTCTGAAAAGACTCTTTAGCCTAGAGCAGTGGACCTATAGAGAATGTATGGTGATCCATGCATTGTCTATTGTCTACAGTGGACACTGTAGCCTCAGTTTTGCTTTTCTTAGCTGACAGAAACTTCAAGAATGGAATGATGTTCTGCTACTGTAGGTCATCCATGTCAGGGTTAGACATGCAGTGCTTCAGAGATACCTTCTTTCAAAGCAATGTTTTAAAAAGTGGTTATTTAAGCAGTTTTGGAGTTTTGTCTGCTTGAACCACTTCTCTCATGTCCTCTGTCATTAACAGTGGTTAAAGCAGAACTATTAAGCAGAAGAGACTCTGGGCGGTTGGTTTACTAAAGGTAAAGTGAAGCTTATTAGCTTACCTTAGTGAATGTGATTGAAATTCACTCTGCAAAATAACTTCAATCACATGCAAGGAAAATGGAAAAAAACCCTTTATTTTTGTTTGCACATCTTTATTTTCAATAATTTTTTATTGAAGGATTTTATGACAAAACATAGCATGTGAATACGGTTCATTGTCAAGTATAACAGTATAACTTAGTGTCATATTTATTCACTATAGGGACACTATAGACGTATATAGCGTTAACATGTGGGGTATGCTCGGTTTGGTCTGAACCATGTTGAGGTGAGTAGGCTATGTAGAAGCGGTAAAGAACAGGGGTGGAGGTATGGTGTAGGAGAGGAAAGGGAGGGGGGTGGGGGTGAGTGCACCAGTCTAGGGATAGGGGTCTTGGTACTTTACAGGCCAGAGTACTGGGTGTCATTCTGGACTCCAACCTATCCTTCCAGCCCCAAGTCCAATCTTTAACAAACTCGTGCAGACTCCACCTCCGCAACATCGCCAAAATCCGCACGTTCCTAACCCCATAAACCACTAAACAGCTCATCCACTCCCTCATCATATCACGACTCGACTACTGCAACTCCCTCCTCACTGGCCTGCCTCGCCGCTGGCTATCCCCGCTTCAGTCGATCCTGAATATGGCTGCCAGACTCATTCACCTTTCCAACCGCTCCGTTTCCGCCACCCCCCTCTGCCAATCCCTCCACTGGCTTCCAATTGCGCAACGGATCAAATTCAAAATCCTAACGCTGACGTACAAAGCTGTCCACCATACTGCCCCGTACTACATCTCTGACCTAATATCCAAGTACCACCCAGCACGCACACTCCGCTCCTCACAAGACCTCCTTCTCTCTAGTTCCCTGGTCTCCTCCTCCCATGCCCGCCTCCAGGACTTCTCCAGGGTGTCACCCATCCTCTGGAACTCCCTGCCCCAACCCATCAGATTATCACCTACTCTCCTCTCCTTTAGGCGCACCCTGAAAACCCATCTCTTCAGGGAAGCCTACCCCACCCGCTGCTAACTTGCCGACCTCCTCCACTCTTCCTACCACTCCATCCCCCACAGCTATCTCCTCCTGTGCCACCACCCCCTCCCTCCTAGAATGTAAGCTCGAAAGAGCAGGGCCCTTGATCCCCTCATGTTTTGCATTGTATTGGTATTGTTCTGTCACATGTTCTGTCCCCCTTTGTAATGTACAGCGCTGAGCGAACTATTGGCGCTTTATAAATACTGTATAATAATAATAATAATAATAATAATAATAATAATATTCCCCAGCAGTTGGCTGGGGACACTATAGACGTATATAGCGTTAACATGTGGGGTATGCTCGGTTTGGTCTGAACCGTGTTGAGGTGAGTAGGCTATGTAGAAGCGGTAAAGAACAGGGGTGGAGGTATGGTGTAGGAGAGGAAAGGGAGGGGGGTGGGGGTGAGTGCACCAGTCTAGGGATAGGGGTATTGGTACTTTACAATTAGATTATCAGAATTTTACGGAACAATTTGGATTCTGTAGCCATCAAGACCATTGAAATTTAAATGTGTAGTAGGGGGAATTGTTGATGGCTGATCTTCTTTCCATGTCACATTGGAAGGTAAGATCTATTATCAGTGAGGTGAGGGAGGGGGTTTTAGAAGTGTTCCACAGTTTAGTAATGTTGATTTTAGCTGCCGCTAATGTGTGGATAATAATGGTATGAGAATCTCTAGGGAAATTGTCAATTCCAATGTGGAGGAGTGCAAGAGCAGAGTTTGGGGTTACTGAGGTTTTAGTTAGTGTTGAGAGCATTTGGAAGATGCTATTCCAGAAAGATCTGAGTGATTAACACGTCTATAATATATGGAGTGTTGAGCCTGTTTCTCCGCATTGTCTCCAGCAGGAGGAGGAGTGTCATGGGTAGTACAGTGAGATTTTAACGGGTGTTAAGTACCATTGATGTAAAATTTTCATGTACGATTCCCAATGGGAGCTACATCGAGAAGCTTTATAGGTCATTTTAAAGGTTTTTTCCCATGTGTTTAGTGTTATTGGTTGTGAGAGAATTTTCTCCCAGTTGATTAGGGAGGTAGTTTGTAGGGTAAATTGTGAATGTATTGTGTGTTTGTAGAAAATTGAGATACCTTTTCTTGGGTATTTTGTTTTGTTAAGGAATTGGTATGCGGTGGTAGGAATTTTCGAGAAATGCGGAATGTTTACCGTTTGTAGGGAGTGAGCTATTCTCAGGTAGGTGAAGTATTCAGTGGCGGGTAGGTTAAATTTCTTTTGAAGAATCAGAAAGGATTTTAATTTGTGGTCTGTGTAAAGGTCTTGTATATTGGATATGCTGCAATTTTCCCATTGCAGCATGTTTAGGGAGGGAGTATTGAGGTGGAGTATATTGATTGGGATAGGTATCTGTTTGGTATCTGTAGAGTTAGAGGTTAGGAAATCATACCAGGCTTGAAGGGAGGCTTGAATACATGAGTGTTTAAGTAGGTGTTTGGTTTGGGTGTTTGTGGTAAGAGAAGTATGTTACGTGGTGTGAGCGGGAGAAGTGGGAGTGTTTCCATGGTGGACCATGATTTTTCTTTAGTTGGGTGCCACCAAAAATAAATTTGGTCAAGAAGGGTGGCATTGTAGTATGATTTTAGGTGTGGGAGACCTGCTTCTCCTCTAGATGTTGGACATATTAAGAGATTTGTGGTACATCTAGGTTTTTTAGAATCCCAGAGGAATTTGGAAAAGGTTGCTTGTAGTTTAGAGAAGAAGATATTGGGAATGGGAATGGGGAGTGTGCAGAATATGTATAGGATTTTGGGTAGTATGTACATTTTCAGAGTCGCTACGCATCCCAGTTTAGATAGTGTTGATGTGCGGAGATTGGCAAGTTCTCATGGGATGGTTTCGAGTAATAGTTTGTGGTTCGAGGAATATAGCTAGTCTGTTGTAGTGGTGAGTTTGATTCCTAGATAAGGAATGCTGTGTTGTTCCCAAGAGAAGGGGGAATTGTTTGGCTAGTATTGTTTGGGTTTCAGTAGGCGTATGGAGATTTAGAACAGAATATTTGGGTTCATTGAGTTTATAATATGAAACTTCCGTATGGTTTTGAAGGTGTGAGAGAATTGTCTGGAGCGATTTGTGTTGGTTAGTTATCATTAGTATGATGTCATCTGCAAATAAGCTAATTTTGTGTTCTGTTCTAAGGTGGGTGATTCCTGTAAATGTTGGGTCATCTCTGAGTTTTGAGGCTAAGGGTTCAATGAGTAGAGTGAATATTATTGGGGACAGAGGGCAACCTTGTCTAGTGCCGTTTGAAATGTCAAAGGGGTCTGAGAGTGTGCCATCTGTTAATACTCTGGCTGATGGGTTGGAGTAGAGGGAAAGGAGTGCAAATAGCATCTAGCCTGTAATGCCGAATTTTTGTAGTGTTAATTGCATAAAATGCCATTGTATTCGGTCAAATGCTTTTTCTGTGTCCAAGGATAGGAATAAGGAGGGTTGTTTGGTGATTTCTAAGTTGTGGAGAAGGGATATGAGTCTTCTGGTTGTGTCAGGTGCTTGGCAACCAGGGATAAATCCTACTTGGTCTGGATATATGTAGGGAGATAGGGGAGGAGTCTTTGGGCTATTATTTTGGCATAAAGTTTTATGTCTGTGTTAGGTAGTGAAATCGGTCTATAATTCTGGACAATTTGGGGGTCTTTGCCAGGTTTTGGAATAGTTTTAATTATGGAATGCAACATTTATTTGGGGAATTCACCTGTAGAAGCAGCATGGTTTGAAGAGTTTGGTCAAATGTGGTGAAAGGTCAGGGGCAAATAGTTGGTAAAATTCGTTAGTGAAACCATCGTGTTGGAGTGATGGAGTAAGTTGGGGGAGTTTCGTAGTGCTTAGGAATTGTTGTATGGATGGGTCTGTTGGTTGGGTTGTGTCTGGGTCATTTTTGAGGTTGTATAGTCTTTGGTAGTGGGTCGCGACGGCAGTAGCTATGTCTTGTGGATTTGTGAGAGAGGCATGGGTAGCTGGGTGCTGAATTGAAGAGATTTTGGATTTTAGGCATCGTTGTTTGATCAATTTCTTTAATAATAAATTTGCCATATTACCTAGGGAATAAAATTGTGCTTTCGTTTTTGGTAGGTTAAGGTCATATTTGTAAAGTAGGAGGGCTCGGAGTTTATTTCTGTCTGAGGCGAGAGATTTAGATGTGGAGGGATTTGAATTTTTTTTTGTTCATTTCTTCTTTTAGTTTTATGGATGTTAGGAGTTGGTCAATTTGTTGGGTTCTTTGTTTGGTGATGCGGGAATTTAATTGTATGAGGATACCTCTCATGTATGCTTTGTAAGCTGGCCATAATGTGGTTATAGAGATAGCAGATGTGACATTAAATTCGAAAAACATGTGCGCCTCTTGCAAGCGCTTCTTGTCATCTGGGTTCTTCATTATCGACGAATTCAGTCTCCATATGCGAGGGATTGAAAAATGATGATTGTTGTCCAGGGTTATGTTGATTGGAACGTGGTCTGACCATGTTATGGTGCGAACTTTGGAGGATGTTACGTGTTGTAGAGTCCATTTGTCTGTGATGAAGAAGTCAATTCTGGAGTAAGATAGGTGGGAAGGAGAGTAGTAGGTATAGTCTTTTTCTGTGCTATGTTGGCATCGCCAGATATCATAGAGATCATGGTCGTGTAAGAATTGGTTGAAGTTATGTTTGGAAGATCGTTTGTTGGAGGAAGAGTCCAGAAGTGGGTTGCCGATGATGTTAAAGTCTCCGCCAATGAGGAGTCTGCCTTGTTTTTGAGAGGAAATGGTTGATTGAAGTTTGTTGTAAAATTGTATTTGATTGTTGTTGGGACCATAGACATTAACCAGAGTATAGGGAATATCGTTGATTTTACAGATCAAGATATGATAGCGACCTTGAGGGTCTGCTGTTTCTGAGATGTGGTGGAATCAAATAGAGTCTTTTATGGCTGTAATGACTCCATTTTTTTCTTGGGGTTAGTTGCCATGTATACGTGTGGGAATCGATGGAGATGGAATTTGGGAGTCTTGGTTGATGCGAAGTGTGTTTCCTGTAGGAAGAGTACGTGTAGTGAGCGGGTTTCTTTTTGGAGTATTGATCTCTTGAAGGGGGAGTTTAGGCCATGAACATTAAGAGATGATATGTTAATCATTTTGTAGGTTGTTAACTGAGTAGGAGAGTTGTTTCTTGACTCGTTGAGAAAAGTGGATGGATTGTGGTCGTAGGTGGCGTTTTTCCATAGATATGGCGGTGTGGTCTTGGTTCAATCGTTGGATCAAGTGATGTTTTCTTTGTTGTATTGGGGACTTCAGTTGAATGGTGGATTTGATCGGTCGACTGGTGGTGCATGAAGGGTAGGAGGTTAAAGAAGGTAAAAAAAAGTGCTAAAAATGCAAGTAATATGAGTAGCGTGGCTTGCTACTTAAAAACAGAGGGGTATGAACAAGCATTGACCATGAAAGAGGCCATGCCATAAAGTATCATGTAACTTGGAGATATTCGGTACAGGGCCGTTTGCCAGCAAGTAGTGGGTTAAGGTATAGTGCCCAAGGTGATGTGTCTTAGGTGGATTGAGGATGTGGTGAGTTAGGACCACTCTGCATCAATTTGTTGTGTATTGGTGGAGATGGAGGTGGAGTGGTGAGGTTCCACAGGTAATATGTTCCAGGCCTTTAAGAGGTCGATGCCTGCTTCTAGGTTTTTGATGGTGTAGATTTTACTGTGATGTTTAATGGTAAGTTTTGTGGGGAAATCCCATTGGTAGTCTATTCCATGGTTTCGCAAGGCTTTGGTGATGGTGACAAGCTTTTGGTGGTTGAGGAGTGTGGCTTTAGACAAATCAGCAATCAATGTGATATTTGCATGTGATGGTGATGGTGGGAGTGATGGGGGGTTTCTGGCTGCTGCCATTATTTTTTCTTTTACGTGGTAAAAGTGAATGTGTGCCAGAACATCTCTGGGGATTGAGGCTGAAAGTAATGATGGTTTGGGTATTCTGTGTGCTCGATCAATGGCGAGCTCCATATCTGTGAGTGATGGAATGAGGTGTTTTATATATTGTTGGATATATGGCAGTAATGTATCGTTGGTAACGTTTTCAGGAATACCTCTGAATTTAATGTTGTTGCGTCTGGAACGGTCTTCTAAATCCGCTAATTAAGGTTTATTTGTTCAGTATCAGCTTCATGGTCTGTGTTTGCGTCAATCAGGTCGTTATGCGCTGTAAATATTTTTCCCATTTTGTTTTCAATGTGGCGTAGTCGGTGTTCTTGTTTTTGTACCACATTTGAGATCTGGGATAGTGATGCTGTCAAATCGCTGTGTAGTGTTTGTTGCAGAGAAAGAAACATGTTCTTCATGAATATTTCAGTGATAGGTTGGTCAGAAGCAGGGAAAGATTCTATCAAAGATGGAGTAGTATTGTGAGGTAGCATTTGTGAGAGGAAAGGCTGACTGTCAGGTAGGGAGTCAGTCTCCAGTCTGGGCCTGGATTTGGCCGGGCTGCTTGTGGTGGGAGACAGGGAAGGAGAGGACTCACCCTGGTCTCCTGGGTATAATGGAGCTTGTGACAGAAGGGAAGAATTTAGTAAACTTCCCTGGCTGGCCTGGGGCTTTTCGGCGATGTGGCATGCTGTGGTGAGGGTTCTGTGACCCTTATCTATCGTTCCGAGTGGTTACCATGCCTTGGGGTTGGGGTGAGCCAAGACAATGCTAGCGGGTGGATGGAGCTTGTCTCACAGTGCATCCATCCCAGAGCCAGCTGCGTATGCGCCCTTCCCTTTTTCTGTTTGCACATCTTTAGATGATGAAAGTCAGCAAAGCTTCAGTTTAATGCTCTTATACTAAAGGAAATTCCCTTGCAAAGTGAACAGCCTATTTTCCTCTGTATGTCTCTTCTACCATAGAAGCTTCTGCTTGCCTGCATTCATTTTTTTCTGATTGAACACTGGGCCACGCATGTGCAGCTCAGTGTTTAGTCTTAGTATGCCTTGAATGCTTGAAAGAATTATGAATGCATCTGGTTACATTATCTGTGGATGGCCAATTAAGGTGGACGAAGATGCAGAACCTGGAAGAATGTACAGTATATTGCCGATGTCACAATGCTGTAAAGGGAGCTTTGGCAGATAAGTGAGCCATAATGTGCAAGTATCCTGTGCATACTTGCATATTACAATAGGAGCCCCTACCATGGTGTGAACCTTAGATCAACTTTATGTCACTTAAATCATGCATCTTCTCCAGACATGCAGGAGTATCTACACATGTAACTAATGAGCCTAGTTATAAAGCAATGGGATGGGCTTGCCAAGGCAATACCACTGCCAAAGGCACATTTATAAAGGACAGCACTATGCTTTACAAATATGACTTGCATATTTAAATGGAAGTGGGTAATCCTTGGAGGAGGGGCTTCTTCTCCTGTCACAGAGTGCTTTCTGCAGAATTATGCAGAGAACACTCAAAGGGACACTGCAGACTTCACATCGCAACCTGAATTTAACAAATTGCTCATAAAGCCCATGTTTACTTTGTGTTTAGCCCCAGGGCATGGGGCTCTGGCATTTAGCTGCAGGCAGAGGGCACACCCAGCCCCACTGAAAGCAACCTGTCAGACTGTATGAGAGACTTCCAGATTCTGTAGCTGGATGGGTGGATAGTGCACCTAGTGGTATGTATGTTTAGGGCAGTATGCACTCAGGAACAAATACTCTGAATGCAGACTTCTTGAGAACCAGGCATTACTCCCAGGGTGCATACCACCTTAAAGGAGATGTGTGGGATAGCAATAAAAAACAAATATACATTTTCATCTATATGACTGGAGCACCGGTGCGATGCTGCAGCTGTCCCTGTCATCTCTAAGGCCAAAAAACTGAGCAATCACATATCCACTGGGTCACAGGAGTGCAGAAAAAACGGCACTCCTTTGAGCCAGTAGAGAATGGCCAAAAAGCTTTGGCTATATTTTTCTTTTAAACATTCCTTAATGTGCATGGGGCCTAAAATACAGGAGTAGTTTAGAGTAAACGCTACACTATGCAGAAGAAAACAGATATATTACTATTGTAAGTTTTATTTTGAAGACAGTTAGGCATAAAACCTTTAGCTGAATAAAATAAAAATATTTAAAGCAGAACTCCGGGCAAAAACGTCTTTACATGTCATTGTTACTGGTTTCCTACCTTCACTGAATATGTCATCCATCTTCTAGTTCACCCAGTAGCTGCTCTGAAATAGCCTATTCATTTTCAAATCAAACTGTTAATTTTCTTTGGTTTCCTGTTTCCTGTGGCTGCTATGCCTCCTATTCCCCCAGGCCACTCGTCTTGGCACATCCCTTCTGTAGTTCTTTCTGCAGGAAGCAGTGGTGTAATTCAGCCCCTTTTGAAGTGGTGGGTGGGCTGAGACTCTCAGACACATTCAACATGTACAGGCCTAGTGTACCCACCCACATTCAGTGCAATCCCTAGTAGTTGATGGGAACTGTAGTTTCCTTTTACTGCAGAGAGAGAGGCAAGGATATGATGCAATCCCTGCTGTTACACCTCCTCCTTGGCAGAGATGATGCTGTTATCTTTTTCTTGTTCAAACATTTTTATTAACAAAGAGAAAGAAAACCGTAACGACTCAAACAAGGAGACTTTGTTGATATACATTGGACATTGAAGAGGCAGTAGGACATTGAAAAAATGAATGAGGATCACATTACGAATGTCTATACATTTCTGGCGAAAACAGGTACAGAAGAGTCGACAATAGATGACATTATTGTCCCAGCCAATCAGAGTAGCGTCTCCCAAGTGCATTAAAGAAATAGGGGGAGGTTTGGAGGGGGTCAGATGGAGGTGGAAGGGAGGGTAGGGGAAGAGGAACAACAACGATGACTCCATGAGCATTCAACAAGTTTACAGCAGACCCTACGTGTTGTCTACGAAGGACTATTGACAGTATCCTTGGCACACAGTATATAAATCAAGGGAGAAGGAGTGATTCATCAAAGTTAGGCGGGAGGAAGCGCTCTAGATGCTGTTATCTTTTTAATTACAGAGATGAAAATTCAATTAGACTTTGCTCCTAAAAGGTAAGAATTTTCAAAATTGTATTAGCTGTTTAGTGTTTTGTTTAGGGGGTGTACTAATGGGTGAGTTCTTCTTTAAATTTGTACCATACCATAGGTGGCACAGATTTTCACTGTTAGGGCAATACTGTTGAGGTTTTATCTAATGAGCTTTTTGTGGAACTATTTAGGGCAGCCAGGGTGTACATTGTATTACATAAATAATTAGAGGTCTATTTATAAATGTTTTCACAACTTTACACAATTTAAACTAGGATTCACACATTTTCCAAATTGAATCAAATTAGAAAATGTGTAAATCGTGGATGAAAGTTGTATGAAAAGATTTATAAAAATGTGTTTTCCTCTTATACTAGTACTAGTCAGCAGTTGTAAAACAGATTGGCATAAAATAAGTGTCATTCTTAATAATATACTAATTTGTTCTAAGTGTGAACAATAGACATATTGTTTGATATACATAGGTCTGTACTCCTAAATCCTGGCTGTTCATATGATTTTGTTTTTTGTGCTAATTAAACAACTTGGCTGTATTAGCCTACAGCTATGCACACATGACATGTGACAAAGATCTCAAGTCACTGTCAGCCTTTATTACAGGTTACTCAAGCCAACACAAATTGGTCGAAAAATTATTAGAAAGCATTGGCAGATTTTGAAAAGGGATGATGTCCTTGATAAAGTTTTACCCAAAAGACCAATGTTCATCTACAAAAAACCACCAACATTAAGAATTAGATTGGTAAAGAATGTTCCTGATACACCTAAGAAAGTGTCTACTTTCCTTGATAGGGTGGGTTTCTTTAAGTGTAGGAGTTGCATAGCATGTAGAAATATGAAAGGAGATGAGAAGAGAAATTATGACAGCTTCACTCCTTGTTCCAATGGTTCTTCTTACAAAATGAAGAGGTTTATATCATGTGACAGTCCTTAGGTTACCTATGTGTTGGAATGTTCTTGCCACTTCCAATACATAGGGAGGACCACTAGAAAACTTTCTGTATGTCTAGGGGAACATATTAGGAATATAAAGAAGGTCTACAAGTACCACAACCTCTCACATCATTTTAGATTATACCATAATAGGGATTCGGCGTGTCTTAAATTTTGTGGGATAGACAGAATTAATGCTCCATGGAGGGGAGGGGATATGGTCAAAAGCATATCGCAAAATGAGACCAGGTGGATTTATCAAATGGGGACATTGCACCCTAGAGGGTTGAATGCGGATATTGATATCAACTGTTTTTTGTCTAATTGGTAGGCAATTGGAGTGGGAACTTCAAATGACCCTTCAAAATACTTTATATATATATATATAGATTTTCTATTTTTCTTATTTTTTTCTTATTTTTATTATAGTATTTTAATTTTATTTATTTTTATTTTTTTTTAATTTTTATTTTCTTAAAGTTTTTATTATACGTTTTTTTAAAATAATTTTGTATTATTAGTAAAATTTAATATTTTTTCATTAAAGTTTAAAAAGGTATAGGAGTTTATTTGTTTTGTATCGGTCTATTAACAGTGATTATTACCAGGAAATAATATAAATATTAAATTGTGAAGATCGTTCAAAGATGTGGCTGTATGAATTGTTTAGGTATGACACATGTAAAGGAATCCCAGGGCATGAAATAGAGGATGACAGGGGGGTTTTCACACTTGGTAAGAGAATCGACCTATTGTAAACGAGGGGAGGGTTCTTGAAATGCTATTTAAGTAGTTGGAGACTAGAGGTGTGAGTCTTGAGAACGCCCAGTGGGAGGGGTGAAATGCGTTGGCGCACTTCCGGTCCGTTGTTTGAACATCATACGTCACTTCCGGTGAGTGGAACGCACGCCAAGCGGTGCGTTCCAGCGGCCATTTTGGGATCTGTCTGTCACACATACTGTCATCCTCTGCACAGCAAGTTGTGGGATTTCTGCAATTGATCCTGGATGGTATTTGAATGTGTTTGGCCGATGGAGGCTATATAATAAAAAGCCTTTAATGATTTTGTGAACCATGAGTGACCTGTCATTATTATTATAGACTTAAGAGGAGGTCATTAGCAATATCACACTATATGCAATATTTTCTTCTTTGGCACAACCGTGGTTCGGGTTTGGCGAAAGGAGGTGGAAGAATCATCCTAGTCTGGTGTGGTGGAATGGAGGTCTGGAGGCTATAAGAGGGGGTCCATAAAATTCCTACAAGGCTTACTATTCGCCATTATCTGGTGAGTGCGATTAATGTTGGTTTTTTCACAGGTGGAAGGTGGAAGCACTTATCACAGAAGGATAACCACAATATATATTTATTCGTTTTTGGTGAAGCACTCTGAAGTTGGAGAAAAGTTTTTTATATTTTTTATATTTTATATATATATGTATTATATTTTTTATATATATTTTTTTTGGACACATTAATTTTAGACACTTTCAATCAAAATATGAGTTTTTCACTTTATTCCTCTATTATGTGAAATTTGTTGGGTATTGTTTTGCACATTTAAAGTTACAGATGCCAAGGAAGCACAGCATATAGTTACATAGTTACATAGTCTGGTTGAAAAAAGACACAAGTCCATCTAGTTCAACCAATAAAAAGGAAGAAAAAAATATATATACAGTCCTATATAGTGTACACAGTCCTATACCCACAGTTGATCCAGAGGAAGGCAAAAAAAACAGCAAAGCATGATCCAATTTGCTCCAGCAGGGATCCCCCAAGAGGCAATGAGATATTCCCTGGATCAACTTTACCTATAAGTTAGTATCCAGTTATATTATGTGCATTTAGGAAAGAGTCTAGGCCTTTTTTAAAGCAATCTACTGAGCTGGCCAGAACTAGCTCTTGAGGGAGTCTATTCTACATTTTTACCACCCTTACTGTGAAAAAACTTTTCCGTATTTGGAGATTAAATCTCTTTTCCTCCAGACGTAAAGAGTGCCCCCTTGTCTTCTGTGATGACCTTACAATGAATAACTCTAAACCGAGTTCACTATATGAATCACTGATGTATTTATACATGTTGATCATACCCCCCTTAATCTCCTCTTCTCAAAAGAGAATACATTCAGTTCCTCTAATCTTTCCTCATAGCTGATCTCCTCCATGCCTATTATCAGTTTGGTTCTATTTTCTGCACTTTCTCCAGTTCCCCAACATCCTTTTTGTGAATTGGTGCCCAAAACAGAACTGCATATTCCAGATGAGGTCTTAATAATGATTTGTACAGGGATAAAATGATATCGCTCTCTAGAATCTAAGTGCATAACTTTACATTTATCAGCATTAAACCTCATTTGCCACACTGTTACCCAATTAAAGTAAAGGTCCCAACACTGAACCTTGGGGTACCCCCGCCGTTAAAGAGTCCCTAACAATTAGAAACAATGGCTTTGAGATAAAAGAGCTCAATTATTTTAGGACTAGTGGGTGTATGCCATCTGGTCCAGTTATTTATGCACCTTTACATTTTCTAAATATATCTAGACTATATCAGTTTTGAGCCATTGTGGATCATTTGGGGCTGTGTCAATACTATCCCCATTATGAACATGAGCTCCCCCATGCTCCTTTGTATACACAGAACTAAACAAGGTATTTCATGAATTTGCCTTCTCTTTGTCACCCACTCTAGATTATTTTGTAAAGGGCATACATGACCTTTTTACTATTAATATATTTGAAGAGTTTTTGAGGATTTTCCTACTAACTTTTACAATCTGTAGCTCAGTTTGAATTTTTGCAGCCCTGATTTCCTTTTTACATATTCTGTTATATTCTTTGTAACAAATCAATTATACTGTTTCTTCATTTTTTATTTTTTAAAAGCTCTTTTCTTATTATTGATAGCTTTTTTTCTTTGGCTGTGGGCCATGTTTTATTTTTAGCCTTTTAAACTTATTGCCTATGGGAATATATTTTGCAGTGAGTTCACATATGGTCTTTTTGAAGAGTTCCCATTTCTGTTCTGCGTTCAGCCATGTCAATATTCCCTCCCAGTCTAGCCCTCATCTTTGGAAAATTTGCTCTCTTAAAGTTGAGTGTTTTTATCTTTCCAGTATGTGCTTGTTGTTTACAGCTAACATTAAATGAAATCATGTTATGGTCACTGCTACCCAGATGTTCTTTTATATGAACATTAGTAATAAACTCTGCATGGTTTGAAATTACCAGGTCCAGCAAAGCATCATTCCTAGTGGGGGCCTCTATAAACTATATCATAAAATTGTCTTGTAATAGGTTTATAAATGTTTGCCCTTTAACTGTTTCTGCTGTTCCATTACTCCAGTCAGTTTCCGGGTAGTAAAAATCCCCCATTATTATCACTGTGCCAGCCCTTTCAGCCCTTTCTACATGTGCAAGGAGCTGAGTCTCCCCCTCCTCATTAACACTGGGAGGCCTATAACAAACTCCAAGGAATATCTTTGTGGTACACACACCCATGTGTAGTTCTACCCATAATGCTTCAGCCTCATCACACTCTCCATCAACTAGGTCCTCTTTTACACTCGTTTTGAGATCACGTTTCACATAGAGACAGATGCCACCTTTCCTTTTTAAACTGTCTCTCCAAAAGAAAGCATAGCCAGAAATATTATTAACCCTGTCATGTGAAGAACAAAGCCAAGATTCAGCAATGCCAATTAAATTGTAGTTCTCTTCATGCACCAAAGCTTCCAACTCATCTATTTTGCTTGGCAGACTCCTAGCATTTGTGAACACTTTAATTCAATTCCACATTTTGCACATTAATTTTGCATATATATATATTTTTTTTTAGTACAAATAGAACCATTTCCAATGGTTGTTTGTAACATGGGAACCTTCTTATCACCTGACCTAGGAATAACCCCTGGTTGACTGTCTGCCCCATTATAATCTAATTCTCCCGCCCCCCTCAATCCTAGTTTAAATATTTGCACAGCCTTCCCATAAACCTTTCCCCCAGCACAGCAGACCCCTTTCCATTTAGGTGCAAACCATATTTAGCATATAGGCTGCACCCCAATGAAAAGTCATCCCAGTGCTCTAGAAACCAAAACCTTCCCTCCTACACCAAGACTTTTCTGTTGTGCATGACACAGGCAATATTTCCGAGAATATCTCCTTGAAGATCCTGCCCTTCAACTTGCAGCCTAGTTCTTTAAATCAATTCTTAAGGAGCAACTGCCTTCCATGTATTCTGTCATTGGTTCCAACATGGACCACAACAGCTTGCTCCTGCCCAGCCCCTCCCAGTCATTTATCGACCCAGTCCACTACATGCCGAACCCTGGTACCAGGGAGACAGGAAACCATTTGGTTGAGGTGATCCTGGTGACAAATTTATTCCCGTCCTTCTGATTATAGGATCCCCTATTACCACCAAATGTCTAGGCCTTCCTGCACTACCCTCATCACCCGTACTACATGGGCTGCTCTCCCGGCTGTTAGGGATAGCAGTGACATCTAGGACTGCCACCTCTGAGCTTGCCAACCCTACATCTTCACTGAACTTGGCAAATCTATTTGGGTGCTCAAACCCAGGACTGGCCTTCCTTTTTTTGTGAGCCCCTATCACTCCCTCTGACTACAGTAACCCATTTTCCTACCTGATAATCCTGACTTACCCCTCTGCATCAACCCCGTTACCACCTGCTCAGTAAGCAAAAGACCCCTTTCAAGGTTATCAGTTCTGCCCAGGGTTGCAGCTTGCTCCTCCATATCTCTAATGTGAGCTTCAGAAAGGGCAACCCGCTCACATCTGTCGCAATGGCATCCTCAAGCTATTGCTCCATTTTTTTATACATGCGAAACACTGTGCACTGCAAAAAACCTTCAACCTTGCTAGCACTATTTTCCCAGTTACAATATTAGTATTACTAACAGGAAATTTCAGATGTTACTTACAAGTAGAAGACTCCTGTTATATTCTCCTTTAAACTCCTACTTTGTCAAAGTTTCAGGAAGCAAAAGGTGGGCAAGCTTAAGGATGAGCAATTTCAGAGTGAGTTCAACAAAGTTATATAGTAAAAACACAAAATAGTGCTGCGCTAATCATGTAAGCGTGTGACATACATTGTGAGATTATAGCAAATCCCATATACACATATTACACAACATGTACGACAATGAGTCTTGATATGTATAGATAAATGTCCAAATGTTGACATAAAACAGCAGCCTTCCAGTTTGAGACTTCATCCAGACTTTCCACCTCCATGTTACGCATGCATGCAACATATATTACAGTGCACCGCCGCCACCAGGTGTACTCCCACTTAGTGTTCAGTCTATCAACGCTTTGTGTTCTTACAACAGGACCAGATCCTTCTTTCCACCCAGGTCTACAGCTTCAACCTCAGATCACCTCTTCCAACAAACTCCACTTAGTGATATGACCTCCCACTTAGTGTTCGGTCTATCAGTGCTTTGTGTCTTTACAACAGGACAAGATCCTCTTCCTATTTTGTGTTTTTATTATAGTTTGATGGCTGGTATGAGAGCTCACTGAGTGCATTGCAGCTGGTTCACATTTGATTTTTTATTGTTTTTGGTGTATTTTACACTTATATACATTATTATGGCACAGATGTAGCACTATACACATGCAATGTGAGTTTTTTTTGTGTTTAAGCACAACACATTGGTTAATTTTTATTTTTATTTTTTATATTTGATTTTTTCAATACACGGAGTTGGGTAGATCTGTAACATCGCACAAGGATTAGATTTTTGAAAGCATTATATAGTACATGGAGCATCTGTGAACAATTAACCACTCCCCTTAATTAGCAGACTGAAGGAAGGAAAGAAAAAAAATGCTAAAAAGTGTCAGAAAAGGTGTTTTAAAAAGCTGCTAGCAAAGACCCCAAAGCAGAAAATAAAACAAATGAAACCACAAGCAACCACCAGCAGTCAAAAGCAAAACTGTTTTTCACTCTCCACTCAAATTTACCACTCTTCAGCTTTCACCCAGCAGAATGTGAAAAACTCAAATGGGTGCTCTACAGACAGTTATAAAGTACCCGGAGCACCTGTGAATAATTAAGTAATACTTTTTTTCAAAGTGAACTGGCACTTTGCCCATGCAGTGATAATAGTTTAGAGAATTACTGTAAAGGGTATCTTGGGGTATGCACCAAGTTTACTAAGCTTACTCCCTCAGGCAACGTTTGTGTGTTTGTCATTTTTTGCCTATCCGGTCATATTTTTAGTTGTTTTATAATTTTTTGCATATCCAGCCAGTTACATTGTCTCCCAGTGAAGTGAACTACGATTCATGAAACGCATTGAGAACATTTATGACATCTTTTCATTGTATCTACTATGAAGTTCTTCAGTTGCCTCTGTGCTGATTTACACTCTATACATTGCGGAAAATAATTATTTTATTCCCTGCAGATTTTGTAAGTTTGCCCACTTACAAAGAAATGAAGGGTCTATAATTTTTATCATAGGTGTATTTTAAATGATAGAGACAGAATATCAACCACAAATCCAGAAAAAAAACACGATACAAATGTTGTAAATTGAGTTGCAGTACAGTGAGTAAAATAAGCATTTGATCCCCAAGCAAAACATGACTTAGCATTTGGTAGAGACCCTTGTTAGCAAGCACAGAGGTAAGACGTTTCTTGTAGTTGGCTACCAGGTTTGCACACATCTCAGGAGGGATTTATATCCACTGTTCTTTACAGACTTTCTCTAAATCTTTAAGGTTTTTTGGCTGTCACTTGGCAACTCAAAGTTTCAGCTCCCTCCATACATTTTCTATAGGATTAAAGTCTGGAGACTGGCTAGGCCACTCCATGACCTTAATGTGCTTCTTCTTGAGCCACTCCTTTGTTGCCTTGGTGGTATGTTTTGGGTCATTGTCACGCTGGAAGAATCATCCACGACCCGTTTTCAGTGTTCTGGCTGAGCAAAGAAGGTTCTCATTCAAGATTTTACAATATATGGCCCTGTCCATTAGCCCCTCAATGCAGCAAAGCTGGCCTGTACCTTTAGCAGAGAAACAACTCCAAAATACAATGTTTCCACCTCCATGCTTGACTGTAGGGATGGTGTTCTTAGGGTCATAGTCAGCATTTTTCTTCTTCCAAACACGGTGAGTTGAGTTAACACCAAAAAGCTCAATTTTGGTCTTGTCTGACTACAGCACTTTCTCCCAATCCTTCTCTGAATCATTTAGATGTTCATTGGCAAACTTCAGACAGACCTGTACATGTGCCTTCTTGAGGAGAGGGACCTTGCAGGCACTGCAGGATTTCAATCCATTGCAGGATATTGCATTACCAATGGTTTGTTTGGTGATTCTGGTCCCAACTGCCTTGAGATCATTCACAAGCTCCTCCCATGTAGTTCTGGGCTGATCCTTCACTTTTCTCATGATCATCCTTACCCCATGAGGCAAAATCTTGCATGGAGCTCCAGACCAAGGGCGATTGATGGTCATTTTATATTTCTTTCATTTGCTAATTATCGCTCCAACAGTTGTCTCCTTCTCATCAAGCTTCTTGCTGTTGGTCTTGTAGCCCATTCCAGCCTTGTGCAGGTCTACAACATTGTCCCTGACATCCTTTGACAGCTCTTTGGTCTTGCCCATGGTGGTGCCCAAGAAAGAGATTCTGTTGACAGGTGTCTTATACACATAGCGAGTTGTTGTTAGGAACATCTTCTTAAATTGACAGGACTAATCTATGTACCACATGAGCACATAGCCAGTCTGGGAGCTAGAATTATTGTTGATGGTAGGGGATCAAATACTTATTTTACTGAACTGCAACTCAATTTCCAACATTTGTATCGTGTTTTTTCACGATTTTTGGTTGATATTCTGATGATAAAAATTATAGACCCTTCATTACTTTGTAAGTGGGAAAACTTACAAATCTGCAGGGGATCAAATAATTATTATCCCCATTGTATATTCTCTAGAATGTATATTTAAATATCTTTGCTTATCAAAGAAAATATTTATTGTTTTTACCTCTTCATCTGTTTTTATCTTTTTGCTTGGTTTATTTTTTAGGTTTCTCATGAAAGTCCCATGGGCTCTGTTTCTTATATATTTGGTAATATTAAAGGGCAGAGAAACACCATTCTATGCATATGACCATATATCTTGTGATCTAGTATGTTTCTGTTTAGCAAATAGACCAGCTCACTTTCCTGGTGCATTGAGTAATTATTAAAGTCTATCGAAAAGCAACATTTTTATATTAGTTTTGGATAAAGCAGTGAGAGGTTAGAATTTCTCAGGTTTTAGTTACTGTCTACATCCCCAGTGGGAAGATTTACCCTTTCTAGTTGTTCTGGTGACCAATGACACACAGGTGACCCTAGAAGGTTTTTAAGCCTCCTCTATAAACTGAAAAAAAGTTTTGACATGAGATGAGGGCATTTTTTAATTCAGTAAAAATTCTGTTCTTTACAATAGATAATAAATTGCTAATTTCCTTACAAAAAAAAAGAGATGCGTTACTGAATATCTGAGTAGCTGTGAAAACTGTTCCCAATTAGAACAGCAATTCATCTGGCGGCATGGACCTTTTACAAATGATCACTGACAAGTCATTAGTTACATTCTAGTAGTGCCCACAGTTTGAATAGCTGAGAGATAACATGTTCGAAACACACCCAAATATACATTGGCATTATACATGTAGTGTTTTACAATTTTTAAAACTTATACACAGTGCTTGTTCTGTTACCAAATCAAACACCAACATTTCATGTGTGTAATCCTTTTGTGAAATAAGTGATAATAAACAGTTATGGACATCAAAAAATAAAAAAGCTGCAGCCAGTCTTAGGTATGATGCAATCCCTTTCAAATTCTTTATTG
Source organism: Staurois parvus (assembly GCF_062004578.1). Lineage (NCBI taxonomy): Eukaryota > Metazoa > Chordata > Amphibia > Anura > Ranidae > Staurois > Staurois parvus. The sequence continues at coordinate 8,873,811 of NW_028317810.1, forward strand.
GCATAAGTAATAGAAGACAGCGGCACTTTTACGAAACACTGCATGAGAAAACACAGGTGGGTAGGAGGAAAAAAAAAAACACATTTCAAGATCAATGCACTGTCTTAGCACAAGGCAGCTCTGTCACTCATCAGATTTGCACTGAGCTGTCGCCATGCCCTTAAATTTAGCTCCCATCTGAACAGCGTTTTCTGCAGTTTGACATTCAGCTTAAAATTATAAATACTTTTTGAAAGTGTAGAAAATGTTAGAAATGTTTTCTGTACAAAATTTACAGAACAAGACCCCTTTTATCTAATCCTGCCCTCCCCCAAAATTGATTCATTATCACAGTCTATAGCATTGTTCTTTCATGACTGCACAGCTAGTGATATCCATCTTTCACCACAATATAGGAAACTAAATATTCTACAATCTAAACAACCACATACAAATCCATTCTGTCACATGAAGCCAGAACTGACCATTTTATCATAAAACTTGGCAGCCATTTAGTGTGTTCAGCTAAAGTGACTCAAATTCTCGTCATGCCACTGGTTCCCAGTCAGCTGAGGCTGATTGGTTTACTGTACAAAATGGCTGTCTGTACCGTGACAAAGCAAATGGTAGACTTTAAAGATGTGAGTACAGTTTTTAGCAGACATTTGCAGATGGAATAAAAAGATTTACTTCATTTGAACAAGCACATAAAAGCTGTGTGTTTGGCAAGTGTATGGATGTCAGAGAATTCTTTGCTCTTCTTAGCTGGAGGAGAAAATTAAGTTACTGAACTGATACCCAGCTGAGATAATGCATGTGAAAATAACTGAAATTCTAATACAAGGCAAAGGAAAATGCTGCATGTTTCAGATAGGCTATGGAAATCTCTTTCAGCTGTATGAAATTAGTTTTAGCAGTATAATGTTCCAAGGGGTGTTCCGGGGGGTTCCTCTAAAACCCGATTGCTCTTGATTTTAGTATGGTGGGTCATGGCAGTCCCTTCCATTTTGTAGGTAGAATTTAGGGAAATAAAAAGATATCTCTACATGGAGTCAGCAATAAAATAACACTAAAAGCAAAACACATACAGTATTCTAGCAGGAAACCAAGAAACCTACATTGTAATATGGCCCTTTTTTTCTAAAAATGTTATTTGCCTGGATGTCATAGTGGTCCAAAGACTGTATTATTTTCTGGGTCACTGACCTGGAACAAGAATGTACATGGTTTTGATGTCAGTTTTACTGTCAAATCTGCATGCTTCTTCTTCGTCATTGGTTTAGAAGCAATGAAGTGAGGAAAAGCCAGGCAGCTGCTACATATCTCTCTCAGTTTTGTTTGCTTAAAGCAGAAATGCACCCAAAAGGGGAAGTTCCACTTCTTTGCATCCACCCCCCTCCAGTTTAACTATTGGCACTTTTTTGGGGGGTGAGGGGAGTGGATATCTGGTTTTGACAGGTACCCGTTTCCACTTCCTCTCAGATTGCCGCGGTATGCACAATGGGAACAGGCTGTGAAGCTGCAAAGCTTGACTGCTGGTTTCCCTTACTGAAAATGCAGGTGCCAGGGACCCAAAGCCAAGTGAAGAATTGGCTCGGGTGAGGACAACGCTGGATCCTAGGACAGGCAAATGTCTTTATATTAAAAGTAAATATACCCCCCCATCCCGTGTTCCCCCTTTACCTATACCGTACTACTTTGCAAGCATGGTTCACAACACACCGAGTATACCTCTCATGCAAATGTGACATAAGTCTACAGTTTCCCCAGCCAACTGGTGGGGATCCTTTCTCTTTTCATTTCTATCAACTGTATTTAACAACTGTGAACCTTTCCCATGTTAATGTTAGTATACTCCTATTTGTATGTTAAAATCCTTCAATAAAAAACATTTGAATATAATAGTAAATATAGCTGCTGACTTTTATTTTTTTCTGGTGGAGACTGGAGCTCCTCTTTAACCATCTCCATACTAGCATTGTGCTAAACTGGACACTAGAGGAAGCAGTTATTGGATGTTTACTTTTTTTTTTTTTTTACTGTGTTGACGTGCATGATGCCTATTATCCCACCCACATTATACAGGGGAGATCATAGGCTAAAAGCACAGAGCCAATCAGAGTGGTGAAAGCCAATTAAAGCAAACACAATTGCTTTAATTGGCTTTAATATTTATACTTGAGAGCCTGTACCTTATTTCTCCAACTGAGGAAAAGGAAGATCAGTGCAGGCAATTGAGGGTATGATACATTTTAAAATGCCACTGACTACCAGTGATTGTGGGATTGTTTTGGGTGTTACAGTGCCAATGATCACCAATGTTGTGGGATTGTTTTGGGGGGTATTAAAATGCCACTGAACACCAATGATTTTGGTGGTGAGGGGGGATAAAATGGGTTTATCCATGATATCTAGCCATTACACACATTGCACACTTTCTTCAATATAGGGATTATTTTGAGGGTGTTTGTAATGCCCTGGCATTTTTTATATGTTAATGTAAGTCTTCCTTCCTTTATTTAGTAACATATAAAAATCCAGTGATTATTTACTACAGCCAAAAAAACTCCATAGGTCTCAAAAAATATCTAAACAGTTATTTGGGTACAAGTTTGCCTGATCACGTAATTGTCATACAAATGATCACAGCATCACTGAAAACTGAAAAATACCTGGAAAAAGAAGGGGGTGTAACATGCTGGTATTGAGGCGGTTAAGCGCAAATCACACTATTGTGTGCATGTAAAGGCATTAGTTAACTCTTCTTATCATGTGTGAATGTTGTTTATGCACATTGTGGTGTGTTAACTTTTATTTTAAATGGTGCCATAATATACATATAAAGTATCAAAACACACCTGCCTCACATGCATATTCTTGTAATGCCTTGGAAAAAATAAGGCAAAAATAAAGAGGCAGATGCATTTTTTGGTCTTTGCACATGTATTACAGGCCCACTGCAAATGAATGGACAACACACTCCAATGCATGAAAATGTGTGCAGAAGAGGGAGTGGACTTTTAAAAAAGAATTTCCTACCCATATGAAATTCTTTCTTTCAGTAATATAGGGACTGGTCTGTCCATCCCCACAGCTCTTTTAACTGAATTGGAACCAAGTGTTAGAAGTGAAATATTTATACCACAGCATCTATGGGTTTTGCGTCATGCGCCGTGGACAGTCACAGAACTAATAATTTGTAAAGTGCTGTAAGTACAGATATAAAAAGTACTCTTTTTTTTCCATTTAGTTTTAGTGTGGAAAAAAGGAGGTTCTAAATGCTATATGTTTCAGAAGAACCAGTGAATGAAAGGAAATGTGTGGAAAAGAAATCCTTCTATGGGCAGTTTTAACTTAAAAATCTTCCATGCTGATACATATATATACATACATACATATAATTATATATATATATATTATCAAGAATTGTTTTAGGTACGTTATCTTGTATTTAAATTTAAAGTTGCATTCATTTTATCCTGGCAAAACCTACCCTAATCTTCTGATCATCATGAAAAAGTCTGGAATGTCTCTCTTTGAGCTTGAATAATCTCCATCTAGCATAAGCTAAATAATATTCAAGCCTGAAAATGTTCTGTCATTTTAAAGCCAGAGGCAATAGATATATTTAGTGGGAAAGGCAGTCTACCTGAAAAAAATCTTTTCTCTGTGTAGGTGTTTAACTGTAGAAAGAAAAATAAGTCCTGGAATCTTTCTATTCTGAAAGCTATGGCATGAAAAATCAATCAGACTGAATACATTGTAGTTATTGTATAGTGCTCAGCAATAATTGATATTAAGAAAAGATCCACATGTGTATTTGTGGGGAGTTTAGATGAGTGGATGAATATTTTTTAGTACAAAAAGGTCCCAATGAAAGTTTAAAAGCATGGGTTGTATTATTTTATACACAGATGCATTGAGAATGTAAATGCAAGGTTTTTTGTTTTTTTTTAAATGAACTCTTTATTCCAGGAAACTAGATACAGTATATATATATAGTGTGTTTATATATATGTCTGCAGTACAGTATATACATACACACCACTGATCAGCAATAACTTTATTACCACCCACCTAGTATTTAGTAAGTCCGCCTTCTACTGCCAAAACAGCCATGAGCCATTGAGGAAGCTAGACTCACCACCACGTCTTATAATGTATCCTGTGGTATCTGGCACCAAGCTGTCAGTAGCAAATTCTTGTATCAGATTTGTTTTTCCAGCACATCCCACAGATACTCTATGGTTTGAGATCTGGAGACTTTGGAGGCAAGACAACACCTCACACTCATGTATTGTTCAAACCATTCTTGAACCATTTTTGCAGTGTTGCAGGGCGCATTGTCCTGCTGAAAGAGGCCACTGCCATAAAAATATACTATTTCCATGAAGGGCTGTACTTGGTCAATGTCTTGTCTTGGTTTTGTACAATGTTTGGGTAGGTGGTACATGCCAAGTAATATCCACATCAATGGAAGGACCCAAGGTTTCCCAGCAAAATATTGCCAAAGCATCACATTGCCTCTGCTGGCTTGTCTTCTTCCTATAGTGCAAACTCTTCCCCAAGTAAGTGACAGACACACACCTGGCCATCCACATGATGTAAAAGAAAAGTGATTCATCAGACCAGGCCACCTTGTTTGATTGCTCTATTGTCCAGTTCTGATGCTCATTGTAGGTGCTTTGGACTGTGGACACGGGTCAGCATGGGCGCTTTGATTGGTCTGCAACTGCGCAGCCCCATGTAAAACAAACTACGATGCCCATTTTTTCTGCTTTTAACACATCAACTTTAGGGACCAAGTGTTCATAATCACTATTCACTGTAAGTGGTCATAAAGTTATGGCTAATGGTGTAAATGTGTATGTGTGTATATAAATAGAGAGAGAGAATGAGAGTGGAGAATCAGCCTGGGGCAGGGCTAAGGGGGTAAATTTGGGAAAGCAGATGTGCCTCCTTCAGCCCCCTTCAGAGAAGTGTAGGAGTTAACGGAGTACAAGACAAGGAAAGCTCTCTGCTGGTGCTAAGAAGCAGGAGTACCATACTGACAGCCACAGAAATTCTAGGAAACACCTGTACACGCACAGGGCAATGTAACTTTTCTGTTCGGATCATCCTACTACTTTGGATTTTGTGCTGAAGATAAGCCTGTTGCTTTACTAGCTGAAGTAAGTAATTTGTGGCTGTTTTGCAAAGAAAAAAAGGCTGTATAATCTAATGCACCTGCCCCAAGACTGGCTGCAAATTGAGCAGCTGACCCCACTAAGATTGTGGAGCAGTTTGCCCTAGACCATTTTGTGTGCAATTTTCCCAAGGAACTGTACAAATGAGTGGCCCAGACTGAATTCCAGTCCCTAGGTGAGATGGCTGCTGCAGTGGAACAATTCAGCTACATAGAGGACTTCTTAGGGTGCCCTTCATCAACAAGGGAGCTACTCAGGAGCAACGAGGCACCTCCTAGAGTCAATGTGTTAGTGGATGACTGGTGTAATACCCCTGCTGAAACCAGACCACAACCTAAACTTCCTAGGAACTGGCAGGTTGATAGAGAACTCTGCCACATTCATTGCTAGGCCTGCCACCAACTCATTCACCTGGCATCCCAGTGCCCAAAGTATGATCCAAAGGAATTTATTTGGGCCAACAACACCCCATGTATTGGTATGTGCATGTACTGCTAACACTGTAAATCTTCATAAGTGTGTGATGCGGGTTAATGGACAGGAGTTTTTTGCACTCCTCAACACTGGGAGTGTCATTACCCATCTCCGAACTGACCAGTTGCTGGGAAAGCTGTTACCTGGAGAACAAGTCCGTGTCATCTGTGTGCACAGTGATATGAAAGACTATCCTGTGGCCTGTGTTACCTTGTCCACCCTGAATAGCAGAGGTAAGGGGTTAGCAATGTTTGGAAAAGTTATACAGCTATATGACATATAACTATATACAACATTCCACTTTGGAGAAGATGAAGGATGAGTATTGCATTATGTAGAATATGCACATATGAAAGAATGGTAAGTTTAGCTAACCCATATTAAGATGTTCAAACTTACTAGGGTTAATTAAATCGAGCCAGGATGAACAGAATTTTTACCAAATAGCGAGAGTATAGTAGAATAAGAAAAGCCAATGGAAGTTCAACATTATTTTGAAAACAGCATAGTATAATCCTAATGTTCTGTACCCAAGCATCAAAAGAGAACAGACTCCACTGATTCCTCATGTGGTGTATTGAACCAAATACCTCATATTTTACTCTGAAGATTACAAGTGATCCTCAGATAAATCAAAGGAACATGATGGGCATAAGTGTTGCAAATTCTGGACTGGTACATAAACATGTCTACAAAATGAATCAATGTAAAATGTTCATGTAAAAGCATGTGTTTATGTAAAGTGTATATTTATGATAGCCCATGCAGCATTAACACAACAAATGCCTTGCGTACTTTGACAATTGAATTTTCTACCACTCAGTATCAGCCAGTAAATCCGTGTTTTTCAATTTCAAAACTGCACCTGTCCCTCTGCACTGCTTTGCTACTGAACGTATGGGATCTCCACATTTTGCAAGCAACATTTTGCTTGCTGTATACATGAAAATTGGTAAAAACAAAATCAATTTAGAGCATACTTCTACATATTAAATATGGTGCTGGCTGTGAAATGCAGTAACCTTCTACTAGCCGATTCCTTCTTGATGGAGTTAACCATAATGACAGGAGGTGCATTCTAGCTCAAAAGCTTTATAGAATAGAACCTCAACAGCTAGGTAACATGTAACGGTACCCCATATTACATGTTGAAAACAGTTTGAGTGGAGAAACATGCCAAAATTGACCAAACCTGAAATAAAACTTGATATATATATATATATATATACTGTATATATATATATATATATATATATACTGTATATATATATATATATATATATATACAGTGTGTGTGTATGAGCATGTGTGTACATGTGTGTGTATATATATATATATATATATATATATACACATACACACAAACATACAAATTAACCCCTGCCTCATAATGTAGATCCAAGAAAGTGGGGTTAAACAAGTAAATAATGTACTGTATTACTGCTACCAACACCCGGCAATATTATATACTTGTTCTTAGATGTCTTTATCTAATTCAAATAGTTTATCTGCTGTAGTGGTTAGTTTTAACAAGTGTTCAAGTATGAAGAGTTATGCTCTGTGTACATGTCTTTTGTACTGCATAAGATAAGCAGCATGCTGCCAGTAACTTAATCTAAAAACACAAATAGACACAGATAAAACACAATAATTCAAGACATTTTGCAATCATTCCAATCACCAATGTACAACCTTCATTCAGTCAGTCAAATGCCTAAAACTGTACAAAGTCTTCACATTTCCAACTCAGGTTAATTCATCAAAAAATCATCTTAAAAAAATAAAATTGGTGTTTTGGAATTCCTAACATTTATCCCTTTAGATAGTGAAGGGCATACTCAAGGAATTTTCCTTCTCGACGACAAGATTTATTTTTCCCTAATACATTAACTGCTAGAGAGGACTGCAAAGCCATGATGTCACACTGTTGTTGAAACACACAGGCTGTTTCTAGCCTATCGAGGTGCATAAACAGGGTCAGTTTTAGAATTATGTGCATAACTGACCCACACATATCGATACAGCGCATATAATGACCATCGAGAACGTCAATTGCTCCAGACAAATCATACATTTTCTACCCTCCTTCTAGTGCTCCAGTCTCTAAGGAGAGTTGATCTTCCCTTAGTAGCACTTCCATCCACTGGTTGGCTAAGGCGGATGAGGCAGCACTGGGCTCGCTCTCGCTTTAGAGTGCAATACTCCCACCTGCTCTTAATCTTCACTGCCTTTCCTACAATTTCTTCCACCTTCAGATTTCCCATAGCTTGAGGGGAAGAACAGTAGTGTTCAGGACAGGGAGAAGGCAGATGTAGAAGAGGGGATACCGAGATGCTAATGTACAACACCCGATATCTGTCACAGCCTGGAAAAAGAAAAGTTATAGTTAGTCTAGTTATACAGAGTAGAATATGCAGAAAAGAATACGGAGACTAAACTTGCCAGTATATAGGCAGACAGGGTTGCTCAGTACTGCTCTATCATCGAACCCCTTGCCCAATCTATAAGTGATTTAGCCATTGATAAACCCTGAAATCCCAAAAGCTTGATTACTTTACCAAAATGTAAGTCGCTTTGCTACTGAAAATAACGATGGCCGCCAAGCAAGGTATGGTCTATACCTTGCTTCTGGAAATCTCCCCATCTGAATCTTGTTGCGAATAAAAACAGAGTGACATCTGCTATGATTCATGCTAAAATTTAAGCTGTCATCAGGGATAAGGTAAGGAAATACACTAGATTTTGGCAGCTGTGGGTGGAACATTATCTCCCCCCACATTTTAATTCTACCCTTCTACTACCCTGTTGACATCTCTCTATCTTCTGCCGGCCATCTGCTATGGCTTACCAAGCACCTCCAAGATCCCCACCTCCCCACTTTTTCTTCCAAGGACCCTCCCCTCCCTTGCTATCCTTCCCTTTTCTCTTTTCCTTTCTCATGTTCCTTTCTACTTTCATTACCCCCCTTGCACTAGGGCATGGGTGTCAAACTGGCAGCCCTCCAGCTGTTGCCATGCTACAAGTCCCATGAGGCATTGCAAGATTGACAGTTACAAGCATGACTCCGAAAGGCAAAGGCATGGTGGGACTTTCGCAACAGCTAGAAGGCCGCCAGTTTGACACCCCTGCACTAGGGGGTTGATTTACTAAAACTGGAGAGTGCAAAATCTGGTGCATTTGTGCATGTTAGTCAATCAGCTTTTAACTACAGTTTGCTCAATTAAGCTTTGACAAAAAATCTGGAAGCTGATGGGTTTCTCTGCAGAGCTGCACTACATTAAGCATGCTCCAGTTTTAGTAAATCAACCCCAAGATGTCCTTCTGTTGATCATCTCTGACTAACATCAATGCGTGCTCCAGCCTATGAAGCTTGACCACTTCAACTTATAGACTCCGTTCTTGATTGCTTAAGTCAGTCATGAATGTGACTATCATTAGGTTTGCTTTTGATGACTGCAATAATAATTTTGGCACTTTGATGTGAACACTGTTATTAATTTATTTTGACCTATTCTCAGTGCGTTGTATGCACCATGCTAAGTTCTACGAACCTATAAAAATTGTGTTAGTATTTTGAATTTTGTGAAGTGCCTGAAACTCAATAAAAATAAGCCTTCAAATCATGCACTAGATATCATGAGCAACCATGTTTATAAGCTGCATACATAGATGGCAATGTGATACTAATGTGATGCTAATGCAAATGTATCTTCTCAGTTTTTAAGTAACTAGATAGTAGATATAACTACATTCAAAATAGGGGAAGGAGTATACACAGACCGACAACTGGAAGAAAAGGACTAAAATGGCTTTTTCTATCAATAGTTGGCTCATGTATAGGCACCTGAATAGTTACGTTTTCTGGACAATACTCCTATTGACCTATGGCTTGGTCAAACATTAAGTTAACCCGTACATTAACAGATGCCGTCTTAAAAAAAACCCTCTATTAGATCATTAATCTACCCAAAGTAAGGCAATGGAGTGGATTTACAAAAGACAAACAGGCTATACACTTTGTAAGGGAATGTTCACTGGTGGAGCTCTGCTGATTTCCATTAACCATCAATGTGCAAGCAAATATGCATTTTTTTATTTTAATGTCCTTACATGTGAACAGGGTATTCTTTGCAAAGAGAGTTTTCTCCGCATTCACTAACCAAAGGGAAAATTTCCTTGCAAAGTGAACAACCTATTTACCTTTAGTAAGTCAACCCCAGTGGGTTTAAATAGGTCAGCTACAGTTAGGCTATATTAAGACAGGTGATTAGGGGCAAAGAGCAGATGTTGGAGGGTCAGACATCTGTCCCTAACTGTAGGGACTTGCTGGATGTGCAGGTACATGTAGCTCCTATCAGCCTGCCATTGCTGTGTGCAGGCTTCCCAGCAGTTTCTCAGGCTTCTGCAGTTTGCCGCATAGGCCTGTGATCACTTCAGGAATCCGCGGTATGTTCCTAATCACCCGTGTAAATGTAGCCTTACAGACCATTGACATATATACACTTGGCATATAACCTAACGCTTTGAATTCAACAATGAATTTGGCCTTATACCTACCTAACTGCAAAATATTTTCATGTTTTGTTTTATAGGATGATTGCTTCTATTAAAATTCAAAAACATGTATTACATTTTAAACATCCTTGTATCTGTAGATTCTTTATTTAAAGTGTATTCAGACAAAATATATATTTTTTGTTCTTTTTTTAGTTTTGGATAGTGTGGGAGAGAGTAAGAACCTCAGATTGGTTAATAATACTATACAGGTTTTTAGTATATAGATTTCCCCCCACTAATTGACTTGCTAACAAAGTTTTGCCAGAGAGGAAGTGAGGGAAACTCTCCACCAGCAACACCGGTAAAAATAAAACAGAATAAAAGAAGGTTAGAAGTCCTGTTTTATTTCTGCCTGTGTCTTTGCTGCAAATTTGACCTCACCCTGTCTGGTGAAATTTTCACTGAGGCAGAAATTGAGACAAAATCTCTTTAACAGAGCCTGTTCAAGTTTTTGGCTCGGCATATTCCAGGGAGTTGATTTACTAAAGGTAAATCTGCTGTTTGCTGTACCAGAGAAGCTGCATTTCACAAGGGAATTTTCCCCAGAGCTTAGCGAATCTGGTGAAGTTTTACTTTGCGAAGAATACCCAATCAGGTGCGCGGAAAATAAAAGAAAACAGTATTTTTCCTTGCACATGATTGGATGATGGAAGTCAGCAGACCTTCACAACACTAGCAATTCCAAAGCGATTTTTGAAAATCATCTTTGGAGTGTCTGACTTTACACTGTTTACTAGAAAGTTGGAAACTTTTGGACAGTTTCAGAGTTACAGTAAGACAATGTTGCACTGAACCACTATGAAGAGATTTTCCAGCATGCACTGCTAAAGTTATATATTTAATGGGTGCAAAAGCCACATCTTTCAGTGTAGAATAAACAAAACATTTTGTATTTGGGTGTCTTTACACTAGCAGTATATATGGTACTTTCTGGAACTGAGGGCTAACATAAAACACTGATCTTTACATGGCTACTGTAAGTTATTGTAACAAAAATGACATCTAATATCAAACTAAAAACTAGTAAAAACAAATAGTTTAGGCAAGTTACTCACTCGGCTGATTTCCAAAAGTGACCTGGATGAGAGAGGCGTCTGTTCCGCTTTGGCAGTTTTTCCAGCATCTCCATCAATTTGGTAAAAGTTGGTCTTTCCTCTTGCTCATAGGCCCAGCAGAAAAGTAGAATGTCCTAACAAAGGATGACACAATTTTATGAGATGAGACACTGACTAGAGATGTTCTGATATAAAGAGAAAACATTTAATACAAACAAAATATAACAAAATCCAAAACTTATTTCATTTTAGGTGGAAAAGGGAAAGGTTTTTTTTCCATCTGTGTCCCAATAAGGAGATTTCTTTCTACTTCCTGTCCTGTATATGCAACAGAAAGTGAGAGGTAATGTCTCCAATATGAGTGAAATTCCTCCTACACAGCTGTAACCAGAACAAGTATCCCTGTTGGAAGGTTTCCCTTCTATTTCTGTTCCAGTGGCAATTCAAAATGAGCTTTTCTCTCTTATTTTCAGCAGTGATGGTAGTCACCAAGGAGAATAGCTTGAGTGTAGCTCCCTAAAACGGCAATAAAAACATGGCAGGGATAATAATGCCCCACCACTCTATGCAAGACAAATATGTTTGGATTTAAAGCTTCCTTAAATTACATATTAATCATCCTTACATTAAACATAGAAATGTGCAGCATTAAACCAGCTAACAGTTCTTAGATCGTTCAGGGGCTCTACACTTGAAAATTTGGGTCTGCACACCAGCCACAGTCATATTAGATTTAGATTTTTATTTGATGTAATATTATGGAGAATGCAATAGGATGATTGGAATATCCCAAGGTGAGCTATTCCCCAAAAGCCAAGGTGATTGAGAACATAGCCAGTATGTACAGTAGATCAGGCAGAATTTCTCATTCTAGTATCCAATAATTCAGTACCAGTCTTCATGTATAACAGACATGTCACTGTTGGTGGTCTTACCCTTTAACATATTTAAGAAATCATTTTAGACCTGAATATTGCATAAACCTCCATAACATTATATATTTTCTGAAAGCAAAATCCCTAAAGAATAAAATAGATATTACTTCAAAGGTCTAGGAAATGCAACATTTCGGTAAAAAGTACACTTAAGTTAATTTTAGGGCACACAAACACAATAAAGCATGCAACATTTTGGTAACATAAAAGATGAGAAAATGAGTAAATAAATACCCAACATGTCAAACCTTATGTTTGCGTGCGCCCATGAAATAGCAACAAACTTCAGTACCTTGTATTTTCCATAAGCAAAGCTTTAAAAGCTTACTATAGTTCATAAGTTTAGCATTACAGAGGAGGTTTGGTGCTATAAATATTGCTCTCAATCCCGTGTGTGTGGTGATATGTAACATGTGTATCGCAATCAATGTTTTCATTCAAAGGCGCCCCCCCTACCCATGCGTTTACGTTCGTATGTGCGTATATGTGGTGGTGGAGGTGACTAGGAGTGATGTCTTGCAAGAATGTAGTCAGTGGGACATACCAATTGATGAATTCAGGCAGCAGGCAGAGATGTGGTCAGCTAACATGCCAAGGATAGGTCCAGGTGGCAGACAGAAACATAGTCAATTAACAGGCCAAGGTCAGTACAGGTGGCAGGCAGAGGCAACACTGCTGTTGACTACACTGGCTGTGGAGACATTTGCACTGGTGAGGCAGGGATCAGGACACTGCTGCTGGCTTACACTGGTATGGTTCCACTGGGACTGGTACGGCGGTGATCAGGAACACTGTTGCTGGCTTAAAGTGGTCTGGTGCACTGGTTTGGTTGAAATCTGAGACACTATTGCTGGCTACACTGGCTGTGTTGACACTGACACTGGTGTGGCAGCAATCAGAACGTTGACACTGGTCTGGCAACACTTGTCTAGTATGGTGGCAATCAGGAGCATCGTTCATGGCTGCACTGGTCCTGGTGATACTGCACTGATGTCATGGATATTGGAGACACTGTTTATGGCTGCACTGGTCTGATGACACTGGCACTGGTGTGGTTAGCAATCAAGAACATTGTTACTGGAATCTGGTGATTGGCTGCACTGATCTGGTAACACTAGCACTGGTGTTGCAGTGATCGTGAACACTATTGCTGGCATACACTGGTCTGGCAACAGTGAGACTAGTGTGGAAGTGATAGTAAATACTGTTCCTGGCTTATACTGGTCTAGTGAAACTTGGATTGGTGTAGCGGTGATCAGGAAAACTGTTACTGGTTTACACTGGTCTGGTGCCACTGGGACTGGTTTGGCAGAGATCTGAGACACTGTTACTGGCTACACTGGCTGTGGTGACACTGGCACTGGCGTGGCAGTGATCAGAATAATGTTGACACTAGAACTAGTGTGGTGGCAATCAGGAAGACTGTTGCTAACTGCACTGGTCTGGTACCACTGCGACTAGTGTGGTGGCAATCTGGAACACTGTTTCTAGCTACAATGGCTCTGGCGACACTGACAGTGATGTGGCAGTGATAAGAACGCTGTTGCTGGCTTACACTGGTCTGATGACAGAGACTGATGTGGTGGTGATCATGAACACCGTTTCCGGCTTACAATAATTTGTTGACACTGCAGCTGGTGTGCAAGCAATCAGAAGCACTGTTGCTGCCTGCAATAGTTTGGGTCACTGGCACTAGTCTGGTGGCAATCAAGAACACTATTGCTGACTTACACTGGTCTGGTCTGGTGATATTGGGACTGGATTGGTGGTGATCAGTAATACTGTTGCTTTCTTACACTGGACTGGTGACACTGAGACTCGTGTGGTGGCAATTAGAAGCACTGTGGCTGGCTGCACTGGTCTGGTGACACTGGGACCTGTGTGATAGCGATCAGGAATACTTACTGGCTTACACTGGGCTGGCGACACTAGGACTTGTGTGGTGGCAATCAGGAATACTTACTGGCTTACACTGGGCTGGTGACACTGGGACTTGCGTGGTGGCGATCAGGAATACTTACTGGATTACACTGGGCTGGTGACACTAGGACTTGTGTGGCGGCAAACAGGAATACTTACTGGCTTACACTGGGCTGGTGACATTGGGACTTGTGTGGTGGTGATCAGGAATACTTACTGGCTTACACTGGGCTGGTGACACTGGGACTTGTGTGGTGGCGATCAGGAATACTTACTGGCTTACACTGGGCTGGTGACACAGGGACTTGTGAGGTGGCAATCAGGAACACCATTGCTGGCTTCACTGATGTGGTGTGGCATGATCTGGAACACTGTCACTGGTTGCACAAGACTGGAAACACTCTGCCTGGTGCTGTGATGATCAGGGACACTGTGGGGTTGATTGACTAAAACTGGAGAGTGCAAAATCTGGATCAGCTCTGAATAGAAACCAGTCAGCTTCCAGTTTTTTTTGTCAAAGTTTAAAGTGGTTCTAAAGCCTTAAAGTTTTTCAGCTTAATAAATTCTATGTGGCACAGGATCGGGTGGGTGGGGCCACCCCGTCTGCTCTGTGTCAATGGACGCAGATAGGCTGGCTCAGAAGTGAGCCTGTATGGGTGCCCCCATGGAAAGCAGCTTTCCATGGGGGCAACTGCCGAAGAGGAAGGGTCAGGAGCACTGGTGGGGGACCTCAGAAGAGGAGGATTGGGGCTGCTCTGTGCAAAACCATTGCACAGAGCAGGTAGGTATAGACATGTTTGTAATTTTAACTTAAAAAAAACCCAAAAGTTTAATGTCACTTTAATTGAACAGGTTAAAAGCTGACAGCTGGCTACCATGCACAGCTACACCAGATTTTGCACTCTGTTTTAGTAAATAAACCCTTGTGGATGGCTTCATTGATATGGTGACAATGTCCTAGTGTGGCTGGCACTGACTGGCTGCACTGAAATATGATGACAGTACAGTGTCACCATACTGGCACTGTACTGGGGTGGCTAGTGATCAGGGACACTAGCTGGCTGCTCTAGTGAAACTGTAAAAAAAAAAAATCACAAAATGTTTCCTACAGTCCAGAGTACCCTGCTCTGTGATCTGGTGCTTTTAGACTGTAAAATAAACCTGGGCTTTGTTTTTGCAGGATAAAACAACAGGCTTACATTAATTAGTCCTCGCCAATAGCTTTTACTTACATTTCTATATCAAAGAAAAGTCCTTCGCACCACAGTTATAGATTACAAAGCACTATGGACTAAATGGCCCACATGAAGTGAGTCACAAGGAGTCACATGCTCCTCCAAGTACCAGGTATTTTTTTCTGCACCAAGCGCTGAACAGAGTGGCAGGGGAACAAAGGAACTGTAAGTATATCCTGGAGTGGGGTTGGAAATTAAAGCAAAATCTGTTGCTTTGTACTGAATGGGCAAAGTATAGGTTTACTATAGTCAGGCAAGATCTTGAACCATTGTTACCCATAGAAACTAACTAGACCTCACCTTTCTGCACTTTAGTACAATCAGAATATCTGCTGATAGGTGGTCCTGGGTTTTGTAAAATATTATTTTTCTTTATAAAATGAGCCAGTTAATTTGCTATCTGCACAGTTGTTTCGGATAAGCAATAACAGCTATGTATTGCTACATTGAAAATAATTTACAGCCTCTTCAAGCTCATACTTGTACTGTATATTTAACTTTATTGAAGCTGTTTAACATATCTGCTGGCAGGACCTCTTAACCATTCCACTTCTGAGCATAACATATATTTTCTTTCTCATTAAAAATGGACGTATTCCCTACTGGTGAGAAAGTTCCAGAGAGAGCTATTAAGGCTGAATTTAGAACTACATCATGAGGAATTTTACATTTGCTCTCTCATAGGAATCTTAAACAAATCATCTGTTAGCAAATGTCTTTAGGTTTTTATAATTTTTTAATACTAGTAGAAAGGATACATGGATTATATTGGAAGCCTGAGTCAGCAAAAAACATTAGTGAATAGTTCAGTAAAACCATTAAAAGTGCTTGACCTGGTCTCTGACACTATGCATTTTATCAGGTTATTAAAGGAACAGTACATTGCACTGTCAATGAGCACCTATTTGGAATTAATAATGCCATTTTTATGAGTTACCTTTAGGTAAATTATGCTACAAGAATCACATGTTTACATTCTTATGATTCCATACTTTTGTGTAATAAATATAGGCAGTTGCAGAATAGCCACCAGTGGGAAATTGCATTGACTCTGTGCTCACTTTGCTTTTAATAATCGTTAGAATAAGTTAGTAGCCAGGCGGACAGTACATTTTTTCAGTTTTGCAGAGGCAAAACTGGAACTTGCATAGGTAAAGAACAAATATGACTGACCCAATATTGATAAAATCAGAAAAACAAGTTTTTAAAAAAAAATGACATTATCATTCATCAATAAGATTATTTATATTGAATTGATCATATTTACACGTTTATCTAATGATTAAACTTTCCTTTAAATAAAAAAAGAATTGTGGCTTATTGGTAAGTTGCAAAATATTCCACTGAGTAGTAATAATTCAGCATATTTTTTGTGCTAATGGAGTTGAAAAGATTTCTCTGTGTATCTCCTGAAACACTGTACATAACACTTAGATGGAATATCTATAAAACATCTATGACTATTTTAGGAGAGGCTGGAGTCACAAGCAACCACTGAAAAATTCTGCCAGTGGATTCTTCAATGATATAAAAATGCTGCAGATATAATTCAACAGGGTATCATATCAGTTTTTAGTGGTTTGGTCAATCACAGTATTGATTACACACAAGCAAAAAAAAAAACATAATCTCACCGATATTTCCTTTCCCATTCCAATTTGGCTAAGATTTGGCTTCATGCCTGTTCCTACTTGCCATATAATCGCTTCTGCTGGCTGACTTTTGAATGGCCATTCTCTGGCATGTAACTCATACCAAATAGTTCTGTGGGGTAAGAAAAGATGAGAGTGTTATCCTACCTCAGGCTCATGCCACCAGCAGAATTTGTGTTCAGTCTTTATTTCATACAAGCTCATGAAAATACTATAGATTATGCCCAGGGCAATTAGTCCAGGACAGATATTAGACATCATTGATAATTGTAATGTCACACTATTATTTACAGTACATTTATCTGCAAGGTGTGGAAATCATTTATCTATATGTAAATCTCAATGTCTTCTGTGTGTCCAGAGTTGTAAGTAAAATGAAGCTTGTAAAATATGCTTAGGAGATTACTTAATTATACATACTGTATACTGTCCATATCTCTAAAATAAAAAAAAAGGTTAAATAAATTGTATTTCAAGCATAGTGCAAGAGAAAGTAATTATCTGGGGACAAATATAAACTTATCTTCCTTTTTTTTCTTCTGTGCTTTGAAAGCTACCTTCACAAGTCCAATCAATTGTAAACACTGTTTTCCTTAAATTCAGCCTGTCTGTAGACTGCAGGCTGCAGTGTATAGTGCAGAGACATGTAACCAAGCCTGATATGCCAATGAAGATATACATTACGTTCTACACTGTTTGATACAATGAGGTTGATTTAATAAAAGCATTGAGATTCACACAAAAACAAGAGAAGATTTGCTTCCTTTATCCAATCACATGTAAAGCAAAATATTTTTTATTTCAGCTGCACATGATTGGATAATTTAAGTGAATCTTCACTTTTTATTTCATGTGCACATTCTCAACTCCTTTAGTAAATCTGCCTCAGTGCCTTTATTTCCATGAACTATACCCAGTCACTTCTTTTTGACTGAAGTCATGTAATCACTTCATAGGTTGAACAAAAAGTACTGAAGGCTGCCCCAGCATAAGCTTAGTTAAGCCCTTCCCAGTGTTCTACCCCCTGTGATTCCATGATTCCAGGCATTAATGTTAACAATGGTTTAGGCCTGTGATTGCAGTGCCGAATGCACAGGGAAAGAAAAGCAGGAGGTAATAAGTTAAATTGGCAACATTTCTTAGAACTCTACTTACCCAAGTGCAAATACATCTGAGTGCTTTGAGAATGGAAGTTTATCCTCCTCTGTATCAGGAGACAACTGCCGTATTATTTCTGGAGCCAAATGGCAAAGCCAACCATTAGGGATCCGAAGCTTGTCTTCTCTCCTGGTCAAAAACATAAGAGATAACATTGGCTATTTTGTTGCATTTATATTATTTAGCTACTCAAATCCAACCCTTTACTGGTCTTGACAATACGGTTAAGGACCCTATTGTATGTGATGTATCCTGGGAACCACATCCCTAATCTCATTGTTTGAAACCAGAAAATTAGCTATCATTAATTCCCTTCCTACATTACTGATGGTACAGAATGTATGGGACATAAAACTTCAAAAACAATGCTAAAATATGAGGGTTACTCGATGTATACCCTTCCACTACAAAATGATACCTTGTCAAAAATTCACCAGATTTTTGAAGACAGTGTTTTGATATCTTTTAAATAATTGCAGGAGAAATTCCACATCCAAAGGGTCTGTTTCGAGCAATACTTTCAGCTCTGGCATGCAATGCACACCCAAAAGAAACTGAGCCAACTTAAACTGTATAAGGTGACAGTATTCAATGTCACTTCTCCTTATCCGCTTACAGGAGATTAACATGGCTACACATGACACATAGAAAATATAGGATGCCCAAGTGGTAAATTCAGACGTAGAGACTCTCCACTCTGCCCAGATGTCTTAGAGATGTTGATGATCTAATACATATGTTATAGCTCTGTCACAGATTTTTAGATTTTGCCATGATATAGTTGATATAAAAACATGGTGTTTAATGTCCAAATCTCTTTCACCCTCATAATTTGTATTTTGGGATGGCTAGGTATCCCAGAGGAAAGAACTTTGTTGACAGTGGCTATTAGCTGACTTCTGTTTATCACAAGGAAACTAACGGCTATAAAATGGCTGTCACCTTTACCTCCTATGGTTGAATATCGGATCAAGGAGGTTAATACTTCTCTTCATTTTGAAAAATTAACATATCAACAGCGAAGGTGTCCCAACGAATTGAAAAAATGTGGTCAGCCTGGTTAAGCACACCTAGGGTGATCCCTGTGGAGCTAGTCCAAGATGGGTTGTTATCTTAATATTCCAAACTGTTATAACAACTACTCACTGGAAATTACTAATAGACCTGTGAACTCATCCCTTGAAGCAACAGCATAAATTCTGGAAAATAAAGGCTGAACCAAAAAGTTTGTAATACCCTTAAAACATGTAGCCATATTTATATAAGATGGTGGTAGAAAAAATGTTCTCTTTTCTCATGGTTGACTTTTCTTTTTATTTTGTTTTGTTCTTTTCTTCTGAGTCATATACTCATTTTATTCCAATGTAAATTTAATATTCAGTAGCTGTAGAAAGCTGTATCTCCACAGATTGTGCCCTTTCATGTATGACTTACCTTTTTTATTTTTCATGCAGTGGTATTGTATATCAAAAATCTTTCACAATAAAAATGATCTGATTATTTGTTCTTAGCTAAATCCATATCAAGTGACAAGTTAACTGCTATATATATTGCCAAACTCATAATGTTTTAGTTTTATGCTCTTTATTCTGTGCCAGTTCTAGGGAACTCAGAGAACATACTTTGATCAAGAGTAACCTACTGTCTTCATATGTCTTCCTTTTCAATCCCAGAGTTATCAAAATTTCCACTATAACACCCACTACTACAACACCTACTAAAATAAGGAACAAGGTTTGGATTTGGTGGGACATCAACCCATCATTTTATGGGGTTTACATAGATCTTACAATCACATACAACATAATTCAGAAATACAGCATTTTTGCATTGCTTCTCCTCCTCTTCTACATGCCAGTGCTAGAAAAACTATTATAAGATTTTAGTCTCTACTTTCAGCGGTCTATCTCTTTTCTTCATTTAAATCCCTCTACTCGTAAAATGTGCAGACATCCCATTGCACAGAGTATTAGACTAAGCTATGCAAGGCCCATCAAAGGTGTGAGGTATTGCAGCTCACCAAAGGATATGTAAACTGCAGTTATCTAAACTATGAATTATAAACCTTCATTTTCTTACACATATTTCAAGATATTTTATCTGCTTTTCTTTCTATTCTGCTCCTTCTTTCAAAAGTATCCAAATATTTTAAAATGAAAATGTTTACGTTCAGACTCAATATATATAGAAAGGTCAAGGCACAGAAGGGAAGTGCTGATATGTAATGCACACTTTTAGTAAACCATAGTACTTTAATAAACACTCAAACATATACCAAACTAACACTGTATTAAAATAGGCACAGTTTGTTCTACATAATTCAATACCCTGTGTAAGCTAACGAAGCACTCCAGAGCTGGTCATACACCAGAAGAACTTAGTTTAAAAAACAAGTTTTGTTTTCAGAACATTCAGTCAATTGTCTAATGGTTAGTGCTAAATTGACATTCATTTTTGACCATAGTGATGAGAAAATTCAAAGGAGTAGGATGGAATGTTTTTTCTCAAATTAAATTCTAACTGTGAATGTGTGTGTTTAGAAAAATTATACATATTTTAATGAAACCCATTTAATACATCTGGGATTCCATTCAAATAGCAGGCCTGGATAAAATTTTAAGGGCTTTGATGAAATTGCTTGACTCAGTGTTGACAAGAAAGAATGTGCTAAGTTTTTTTTACTGAATTTTTGAACGTCTGATCAAAAATGTAATCATGTATGGCTAGCTTAAGATGGTCTCTTACTGACCGTGTATAGCCAGCTTAAGATAGACCCCCTACTTGTCAACTACACTGGAGGTATTTTGCATATTTTAAACAACCAAAAAATGTAAAAGCAAACACCACATCAGCTTAAAGTACAACTAAAGACAAAACTTTTTCTTTTAGTTTTGGAAAGAGTGGAGAGGGATTAGAACCACTATCAATTTTATTGCTTTCTGTGTCCTCTTTAGAGAGATTGACCCTCTCTATTTGCCATGTTTACCATTATCATTGAAAGTAAAAGTAAAAGAAAATCACAAATTTTGGGTTGTCTCCAGAAAAATAATAGAAGGGAAATCTTCCAATTGGGACACTAGTTATGATGACCTGGGGGTCCCCAAGGAATTACCTTAATTTGCAGGAATTTTGTCTCGCTTCCTGTTTTGGCTATGGGACAGGAAGTAAAGGGAAATCTCCCCAACGGGATAGAGATGGAAAATATAAACTGATAGGGGTTATAACCCTCCCTTGGTCTATCCAAAATGAAAAAAAGTTTTGCCTATAGTTCTACTTTAAGTGTTAAAGCCCATTGAGAAGGAACTTGACTGAGAGCAGAGAAGTTTATTAAAGGGTTAATCTATACAGTGTCAAGGATCCCTTCTAAATGAAAAACAGAAAGAAGGGCGCACCACCCTAGTGCATTACCTCAAACACCATTTATTGATTAAAACAAGTGAAAATTAAATAAAATGAATCATAAGACAGGGTCTTTTGGCTCCTCCAAGACCTGGCTAACCAATGTAGAAGATCTTTGCAACACTACACTGCACAAAGCAAATATGCTGATGCATTTCAAGGGATAAACTTTCTTCAGCAGAGGTTGTTAGACTACTTGACTTTAAATGTTCTCAAGGCAGAGATGACTCCCTTTATCAACAGGGAGGGGCTTAAAAAGTGATTTGACCCATTGGGAACCACAGTATGCAGGCACAACAGACCTGTCTCAAGATTGTGACACTAAAAATAATAATAATTGATGGTGACAGGAGTTGGGGTTCATTTTTGGCAGTATCAGGTGTGGAGTCAGAAATTGAGACAGTTCGTCAATTGTGGAACCTAATAAGCAGTTTATGAATTGATTTGCCAATGTGACATGCTATATGTGTGCCTCTCTTCTCACAGGTAAATCCAACATTTCATATTCCTGATATGTGCATGCTGTACCATGTACTTGTATGAAAATGTATCCTGTCCTCTTTGTATTGCTTCCTTTGTGTGAAA
The DNA here is from genome assembly GCF_062004578.1 of Staurois parvus. NCBI lineage: Eukaryota > Metazoa > Chordata > Amphibia > Anura > Ranidae > Staurois > Staurois parvus. Next base: position 8,895,946 of record NW_028317810.1, read on the forward strand.
TACCTGGTGTTTCTGCCAGTCCCTTTACTTTCCTATTAAAAAAAAAAACTGACCACGCTAAGCAGGAGAACACACCGTGGTCAGTTCTCTAGCTATGCTGGAAACTCAGCATGCTCTCCTCCAATGATCAGACTTGTCCTGACACACCCCCCCTTCACAGACATTCACTAGGAAGATTAGTGTTCTGCTGTTTCTCCTGCCCTTACAAACACTTTAAGGTTTATGTTAGGGGAACATAAAAGGAATATTCTCAAGGGACTTGGGCATGCAAGAGGGAAACCTATTAAATCTATTGTTTGGGTAGCTTGGCTGCAGTGGGTCTAAATGTAGATCTGGAGGTTCATTCAGTTACTGTAAAGTATGTGATCAGACCATTGTTGGGACAAGGGAGGGCAACTAAAACATGTTACATGTTACACCCTGAATACTAGCATAACATGTAACATGTTCTAAAAGGTAAATGTGTCCTTTAAGTTGGTTCTTGCATCTACACAAGCTATGTGGATGCAGGAATCCCCCCTGATGGGACATTGTATTCTGACAGTGGGGACTCCCTACTGTCATAATACATTTAGTGCTGCAGCAGATTGGCTACAAGCCGCTGAGATTTTCCAGCAGTCCTGTTCAACAGAAGCTGATCTAACAACTGGCTTCTGTCTAGGAGCTACACACAGATTGAAATTCAGCCAGTCCCTGTTGAACTGGACAAATCTGTGTATACCCAGCTTTACCTTACTCCTTGCTCCCTCCAGTGCTGTGACTTGTGTAAGTAGCTGACTGTGATCACACCCCAGCCTCATCCTCGTACCATACAGGGTTAATATTCTTGTATGGTATGTGATGATGTCAAGACTTTGTGTGGAGGAAGGAAGCACTGGAGCTGGCTGGAGCTTGGAATAGGGTAAGAGTAAGAGACTATTTTTTTTTACTTTTCTGGAGTTGGCTCTATTATGGAATCACACTCCTTGCTGTTTATGCTAAGATTTTTTGATAGGTTAGGACTTACTGGGACTTCTGAGGTGCTACATAGATATGTGACGTATGACGCAATTACGCTAGACCGGAAGTAGGTGTGCGGCCATCTTTGATTAGGGAAAATGCGATTTTCTCCAGGAAAGTGCCTGTCCATGTGCTAAACAAGCCGAAAGCTGGAGTTTTTTATGTAAGTGGATGTAATAAAAGTGTTGTACCTTTATTACTCAGTCTCTAACTGCCTGTTTCACCTTATGAGGGATATGGAGATATACCGAAAGGATATGGGTATACATGTAATGGAAGTTTGAGAAAATTGGAGGTGCAGTTATCTACCATTCCAGAAAGCGGGTTATTACCTCCATAGGGTAATTGTTCATTTGCAGCACCAGTTTGGAGTGGTCACCTTTACACTGGTTGATTTGATTCACATTTTTTGAGTATTGGTTGCAGTGTGCTGAGTTCACTGTCACATTATATAGATGCACTTGGTATGTGCTTCGAGATATATTGTTGGTGCACATTTAGAGTATATTTATAGAATATTGATAATTTTTTTTTTTTTTCCTCTCTTTCACTGCTTTAACACTTTGTGTTGGAGTATGCATGACACATAGTGCACAAATAAATTTTTGTTATAAGATAATACACTATTTGCGATTTATATTTTTTTTGAGGTTTGTTCTACTGGATCATCGGATTGGAAATTTCATATAAAATATCACAAGGAGAAGTGATTGAAGTGAAAAAAAAGTGATTTGGACTTGTTGTATATAGAAAAAGGACACTTTTTGGACACTAAGTTTATTTATTTATTTATTTTATTTCAATTTACTGTATTGTATTTTTATTTATTTTATTTTATGTTGGTTGTTGAAAGATGTGTATTTGGGGTAATTAAGATTGCATATTTAAGTTTGGATATAGATTTAGTGGAGAAAAGGTATAGAGGGGAAATGAAAAGAATTGTTTGCTGATTATATCACTTTCAAGGGTGAAAGTAGTTTATCTTTTCTGGTTAGGCTATTGTTTAATTTTGGGGGTGTTCGTATTATTCACAGGCTAACACTAAGGCCTCGGGAAAATTTACTTACATCAATATTATTTTTATTAGTAACACAGCAAATTATATATATTTGTATTGTCATTTTAAGTATTACTATATTGTTCTTACCATCACTATAAATCCTTTCTGGTCCTTGGGTCCCATAGCTTTTCTATAGTCGTTAGTGCATTTGATGAGTGGGTGTGCTTTACAGTTATTTATTTGTTACAGGTACTTATATAGCGCCATCAATTTACGTAGCACTTTACATATATATATATATATATATATATATATATATATATATATATATATATATATATATATATTGTACATTCACATCAGTCCCTAACCCTCAAGGGGCATGCAATGTAAGGTCCCTAACTTACATTCATACATACACATATGAGGGCCAATTTAGACGGGATCCAATTAATCTACCAGCCCATCTTTGGAGTTGGGGACGAAACCGGAGTATCCGGAGGAAACCCATGCAGGCACAGGGAGAACAGGAAAAATCCAGGCAGGTGGTGCCATGGCTGAGATTTGAATAAATAACCTTAGTACTGCCAGGTGGAAGTGCTAACCATTTAGCCACTGTGCTGCCCATTAAGTTATGAACTTGCACCCTTGCACTGGGATTTTCTATAAAAATATGCGTTAATATTTATGTGCATTTGTTTATATACAGTATGTATATATGGGTGTGTGTGTGTATAACATTTCTCTGCATGCACATGTATGCTCAATTACAGACACTTGCACATAAACATTTTTTTTAGAAAAAAAGTTCAGAGAGTTTTTTTTTTATTATTTTATGTTATTTAATTACTGTATGTTTTATCTCTCTGGTCTTTTGTCCCATAATATTATTAGCATAGTTACCTTGAAGATGCTCAAGTGCTTTTCACTGTGATTTGGGATTTTATCTACTTGCTTTTTAGTGTCTGTAACAATTGAGATGTGGAGTCCATTATTCAATAATGCATTAATTTTTCTTGTGAATCTTCATTTTTATTCCATTTTTTAAAATCTGGATTATCATTAAATATATCCTTAGTTTTTTAATATCTATTTCAATTTATGTAACTTTTTTTTAATATGGAGTTGTGTAATAGGTTTTGCTTTGTGCCCAGACACTCTGGTTTTGAATAGTGGGAGATCAAGGAGGGCATTTCCACCAGACGCTGTGATATAGTTTGGCCATTAGTATGCTGACTTCCACTGCCATTCATTCTCCCAGTGGGAATGAAGAGTGGGGGTGGCTCCAACACATACCCATGTGTGTGCTCCAGTGTAGCTTCCGCATTTGACATATATGGCATCATGCTTGACAGCGAATATCAACCATCACACCAGTCAGAGGCATGTACAGTAGGTCGAAATTATTAGTCAGTCACAATCCGCGCAACCCAAATGATTCCAAAACATTTGAAATAAATATAATACCAGTTATGTTGGTAGCTAAATACTTTGAAGTTATTTCACAACTCCCCTTTAAGTAATCAATATATAAAAAATTAGTGTAGCGCAACCATCGCAATACATACAAAATAATCAATCCTTTGTGATATCCACTCCATCCTCGTTTAAAAAACAAAACTGAAAATTAAACATGAAAATATATATAAGTCTAGAACACCCCAGTGGGATTTAGTGATCATCTATCTTCATTTCTTTCTTCAGTGACTTGTGCACCTCCACCAAACAGGCAAAAAATCTGCTCACCTTAAATAGACTTAAATACTCTCATCTGTATTATCCAGGTGACACAGCATCTAAGGCATAGATTCTTCACTTCACTTCTACTTCAGGGTACCCATTTCTTCTGCTATCAATTGTGCTCATATATCACCTGATATAGATCACGTGCAATAGAAAGGCACAAACATAGTGCTCTCCATTTCTCAAATGTTTTCAAAACCCAAGCAGATTCACTGACAAAAATGTAGTAACAGTGCGCTTTATAAAAAAACTGTCGTCAGCCTCATCATCACTGCTCACCTGGATGGACATTCAGGATGGTGGAGGTGTGACGATACGAACTTGGCTCCCCCTATGGGGCGTGTTGAAGGTCCTCACTTAGTCCTGCACCAGTTTATTAATTATGATCATATAAAGCGGCCATTAGTGTATAACTATATATCCATGCCGGAATCTTTTCCCATACGTCTGTATCATAATTTGCCCAATGCTTGAGTTAATGCAGTTCACTCAAGGTTTTTGACTACAAGAGCTGTAAGTGTTACTAAAAGCAGAGTTCTGCCCCCCCCCCTTCCAAAAATTTAAACTCAGCAGCTACAAATACTGTAGTTGCTGACTTTTATTAGCAGGGCACCTACATGTCTAGGCATCCTTGTGGCTTCACAGCTGGTCTCTTACTGCAAATGTGTGACACGCGCTGTGCTTTGTGAAGGTGCAACAGTCTTCTGGGACCTGTGAGGTGTCCCAGCAGGATGGGGGGGGGGCAAACTTTCAGCTCAGTTAGCCGTAGTGAACTGAGTCGGATTGGGAGTGGGTACCTGTCAAAACCAGGTTCCCACTCCCCCCCAAAAGGTGCCAAATGCGGCAGCTGAGAGGGGGAGGAGGCAGAGAAGTGGAGCTTCCTCTTTTGGGTGGAACTCTGCTTAAGCTACAGAACATGAATAATCAGGTCTTATAATGTGCTACATGAGGCTGTGCTGTGTGGCAGATCTGGGTAAATCTCAGGAATGCTTGGAAATACAAATCTTTTGCCAGGTAAAACACAGATAACACTTCCAGATATCACATCTCACAGAGATATGGGTGTAGGTAGGTGCAAGTTGAACTCCCTACATAGGTGCAGTAGGTTCAAGGAGAGTGGAGGACAGGAGGAATATCCAATCCTTTTAGGCCTCTGTATGTGTCACTGGGTGGGCTGCTGTCTGCTGCTACCCAGATGGCCTCTGTGGCCATCTTTAGTGAGGGCAGAGCTTACAAAAAAGCCCTGGCTCACCGCATTTGTTGCGCAGTCTGCGTGTGGCTAGGTGAGAGACAGGAACCTGCTTGACAGGGAGAGTCTGCCTAGCGGGAAGATAAGTTTCCAGAGGGGGTGGGACAGCATAGGGATTATTGCCACAACACCTTGGGGAACTTGTCTACTACTTGTGCTTACTGTATCTGCCTTCCAGCTGCTCCCTGTGCCAGGTACTGTCAGCATTTGTGCATCATGCTCTCTCTCTTTCTTTCTCTCTCTCTCTGTGAGTCCCGCATATTGCTGTGAGTATTGCCACTTGTTTCTCAATGTTGGAAAGATTCAGTTACTGTATTTGGAATGATTTGAGAATTGTGAGGGATTAGAATCCCTCACCATACATTTTTATCACTGTCTGCAGGCCAGCTAGGGAGATTCATCCTATTGGGTAGCCACTGTCACCTGGACTGAAATAGAGTAATAATTCAAAATTATGAGCTGTCACAGGAACTGAGTGGAAATCTTCCAATAGAGGTGCTTGTTTTGGAAACAACTGTGATTTACTGTCACTAGGACAGGGCATGAAGGAATATCTCCAAATAAGAGACAGATAGTAAAAAAAAAAGATTGTGGCTTAATATACAGTATACTTTTAAGGATTAATTAGCCCCTATATGCTTAAGTGTTGAGGGTTGCCTGATTAAATTACACTGCATTCATAAAGTATTCAGACTCCCTTCACTTTTTTCAACTTTGTTTGTGACAAAGTGGAAACTGAATTTTTTAAATGTATGAAAACATTGAAATATCACTTTGGCATAAGTATTCAGACTCTTTGCAACAACACATGAAATTTAGCTCAGGTGCCTTCCATTTCCCTTGATCATTGCTGAGATGTTTCTACATCGTGACTGTAGTCCATCTGTGATAAATTGAATTGATTGGACATAATTTGGAAAGGCAAATGACTCTCTATAAAAGGCCTCACAGCTGACAATCCATACTGTATTAGAGCAAAAGTCACGAGGTCAAAGGAAGTGCCTGCAGAGCTCAGCAACTGGATTATTCTACGTAACAGATCTGAGGAAGGCTAAAAAACTTTTTGCTGCACTTTAGGTTCCCAAGAGCACAGTGGCCTCCATAATTCTCAAATGGAAGAAGTTTGGCACAACCAGGACTCTTCCAAAAGCTGGTCGCCCAGCCAAACTGAGCAATCAGAGGAGAAAGGCCCTATTAAGAGAGGTGACTAAGAACCCAATGGTCACTCTGACTGAGCTCCAGAGAAATTGTGAGGATATGGGACAAAATCGATCCGGACTTTATGGCAGAGTGGCTAGAGGGAAGCCTCTCCTCAGTGCAAAACACATGAAAGCCTGTTTGGAGTTTGCAAAAACCACCTGAAGATCTGTTAGTGGGCGTTACACTGATTTATTGCTTTCTCATGTGCAATTTTATGAAACTGTCTACAAACAAAAAAAAGCAGGAGGGTTCGGATAAATTCTTTATTAGAGAAACAATCTGCAAGGGCTGAACAATATATTTTCCTACTATACACATAGTGCCTCTTGGATTTTATGTTCTTTGGTTCCGAATGGATCCCAGATACCATGACCAACGGAATCAGCATCCAGCAGTGGTCAGGTCACAATGACCTCTGGGCTCATTTATCTATCTACTATTACGCAAATCATGGTAGCAGATTAATGAGGCTTCCTTCAACTAATAAAACATTATGCTGACATTAGCTTTACTTAATTTATTTGCCAATAGTGACTCTAGACAACAAGTTATATCACAAATTGGTTAACTATAAAAGCTGTAATTAAAGCGAGGCTGATTGTAGCTATACAGATTTAAAATTAGAACCAGGTAATACAATTCTGTGAATTCCAATTAAAGGGTACTTATAATGCTTTTTTGAACAATATTACTTGAAGAGTAGCATCTGCACAAACACTTTATACAATTTACAAATGCCTTCAATAACCTGTACCATTCTAAATATAAAGAAAATCAAATGAAATTATAATTCTAAATATTGTAGAAAACAAAGTACATCAGCTATACAACAATACACTTTGGCCCTTTGGGTTAAGTGGCTTGACTGCTTCAACAATAACTGAAGCTTTGCCTTTAGCTCTTCACTTCCTGCCTATATGAACTATATTTTTCCAAGGGTTGAACAAACCTAACTCAATGATCCATTCGCCTCAACAAGAGCTGTACATAAGGGATCTCATCCAATTACAGTGGCTCTATGAGTTGTTCACACAGCTACAAGGACAATAAATTGTGAATGAAACATGTGCAGTCATTTGGATCAGGTGTTCCTCAGTGCTATGTTCTTTTCACTGTAGTCCTGACTCCTCATGCCCACCTGCATTCATACTTGCAGGATAGTAGATATGAAATGATTGTCTTTTTATTGGCAAATTGAAATGCAATCAATTTGTAATAGACTTTGGAACCTCTGTGTTGAATATAAATTGACCTAAAGGTATTGCTTGCAAGATTTTCTGGCACATACAGCTCTAAAAATATAAATTTCATACAAAACGTACAAGATATGGAATGTCTGTGCTGCTAGGTCCAACAGCTACTGCTTTGTTTTCCATGGATATAATTTCCTTTTACATTCATTATATGTAATAACGTTAATGGACGATACAAATAGCTTCTTCTCAATTACTACCAACCGTACAATGCCTGTAATGCATTGTAAAAATTACATTACAACTAGAAAACTCTCAAATTCAAGAATTATATACAGTATGAACATATTTATGAATGTTTCTTTGTAGCCACAAGGGGTGTTGCTAGGATTGTAAAAGATCTGGGTCACCCAGAGGAGGGGGTAGTAGGAAGCACGTTTAGCATGCAACACCAAATGGTATGTGTGGCCAAACTGCGCTAACAGAGGGAGAAGCTTAAAGGGACATGAAACCTAAACCTGAACCTACTCACTGTATATTCAGCACACATATGTCACAGTCTTTGTACTTACAAATATGCTTTAATTTCTGTGCCATGAGAGAGTCTCACAGACATAGACAGACACAGAGTTTCAAGTATTTGGAAGGAGAGAAACACAACCTAAGGGGGGCTGCTTGTCTCCTTAGGCTATCCTGCCATGTGCTTGTGAGGAGCTGAGGCCTCAGGTGGGCAACTTGAGGGCCTGGTGTGCTAGAAGCTTCAGAGAATTGAGAGGGGCTGTCATCTGAAGATCTAGTCTGGTGTCACAGGAGAAAAGTGTTGCATGGATGTTGGAAGGAGGCAACCAACTTTCCAAGGATATTTTGTGAGTACAAACTGCTGTGAGAGGTCTTTCAGGCTTTTGGATTGCTGCCACCACACTTGTGCTAGAGAGTTAGCTGTGTGTGTAAAAGGGACATCAGCTGGCGTTCTGAAGAGCTCTGTCTTTCTAACTCTTTGTGAAGGGACTCTGCTCTAATTGCTCTAAAGAAGTAGCTTTTATACTTTTAAGTGCTTCTACTACAAAGCAAAGTCCACAGTTTGCTTTTGGAAGGATTTTTCCTTCAGTTCTACAGAAGGAAGTTCTTTTCGGAGTATCCTACTCAATTCCCCAACTCTATTCAAATTACCCCAAAAATAAAAAACACCAAAAAGAACACCTTGAACTTATTGAGCCAAAGTAAATAATGCAGCTCTAAAATTCTTAAAGTGACTGATGTGAGCGCTATATTACGCCAAAAGTGATCACAGTATGTGATAAAGTTTACCTTCAATTAATGACGCATAGATTTACACAAGCAACATGACTTCAGTGTATAATAAACTGTAATTTTGACATAAAATCAATAAAATCTGGAAAGACATCAAAGAGTCCAAATTAATCTGTGGGATCAGTGCACGTGACCTCTGTGATAAGAATCAGTAATGTGATTGCACTCACCAGAAGTGCAATATTAATGCGCATGTATATATGTTATCCTCTGTGGTCATCTGGGTTTGGGCAAGGATTAGGAATCATCTGGCACACAGACAGCGTTCAAGGCACAACTCCAGATCTCAATCACAGGACCCTCTCAGTATCCAGGAACAGCTCCTCAATACTCCATCACCATTGAATAATAAAGCTCAAAATTGGGATGTTTCCACCTGAAGAGGCTCGTATTATGGCCTTTAGGTGGTCTGGTTACTGTTTTCTTGCAGAAACTGCATCATTAAGTGATGAACGGTAGTTAAATGTTTTCTGTCGAAATTGAAGCTCCAGTCTGCAGCCAGATGCCTATCTGAGGCTGGAAAAATGCCTTTTTTTTGAGCCAAAGAGTGACTGTGATCGTGTGCCTGGCTGCGGGGCAATCACTAGGAAAAGGAACCTGGGTACATTTCCAGCAGCTCCCACAGGGGTAGTGCTACATTAGTAACTAGCAACTAATGAGACAATAAACATTTTGAACAAGAGTATGTAACATACAATATAGCATAAAGAGTGCATGCTTCAGATGTATATAATGTACTTAGTGTAAGTGTCAGGAATATGAAATGAACTGAGTAGGGATGCACCGATACAATTTTTTCATCAGCTAGTACGGACACCGATACTTTGATCAAGTACTCGCAGATACCGATTACCAATACTTTGCGGTGCGATAAAAAGTGTATGGACACAAATTGCGTGTCAAATAATAGCATGCAATTTGAACAGGAATGTGAATTCTCGTGTGATATCCCCACTGCTCCTGTGTGAACCTAGGCTGTCATAGCCTGAGTTCACACAGAAGCGGTCCGGGAAACCTCCCTGCAGGGATCCCATGCTGAGCAGAGAGTGGGTGTGTGGCGATGTATATAATGGAAGCAGATGCTCCATATTCTCAGCAGTATGAGAGGAGAGAAAGTAGTGTGGATTTGAAATCCCCGCTGCTTTCTATTCTCTCCTTGCAGTGATGACAGTTCGGGCTAGAGTGCTGTTAATTTGTCAGCACCATCACACGGACGGTGCTGACAATCCATTTGACAGTGCTGACTAATCAAACACACTCTAGCCTGAACTGTCATGCCTGCAAGGAGAGAAGAGAAAGCGGCAGGGATTTCAAAACCCCGCCACTTTCTCTCCTCTCCTACCACTGAAAATATAGAGCATCTGCTTCCATAGTATACTGTACATCGCCACATGCCCACTCTCCACTCAGCATGGAATCCCTGCAAGGAGGTCTCCTGCACAGCTCCTGTGTGAACTCAGGCTATGATAAGCCTGGGTTCACTCAGAAGCAGTGGGGAACCTGCATGCCATTTGAGCAGGAATTGCATTCCTGTTCAAATCACATGCTAATCTTTGCGGTGCAAAAAGCACTGCAAAGTATTGGTTTCCAGTTCACGTGAAAATACTCGGTATCAGCAAAGATACTGATACCAGTATTGGTGCATCCGAAGTGTAAGCTTTAGGTATAGTGTATATTTTGCCAGGAACAGAAGTAGGTAATACACAGTTGAGTGCAGGGTTGAGAAGTAGGTAGCGCGTGGAGTGCAGCGGTTGGGAGTAGATAAACCAAGTTGGATAAAGGAATCCTGGCGAAGCTGGAGTACGCTTAACGTCAAAACTGAGCGATGTCACAACATATATGAGGTCACATGTGGTCATGCCCATCCCTAGATGCCTCACAACTCCCAACAGCTATGTAGAGTGAGCGGGGAAGGGTGGTACTCGGCACTGCGAGTGGAGCAGCGGAAGAATGAAGGGAACCAAGCACTCTCATGACGGTTGAGCAGTGGTCCCCACATGGAACCTGGACTAGGTAATACTACCATCTTGCATACACCCTATAACAGTACAGAGCTGACCAGTGCAATTGGGTTGGGTGAGAAAGAATCCATAAGCCGACACACAATAAGGATGGACTGATACTTGCAACTTGCAGCCATAAATCCCAGTACTAATACTGACCAGTGTGTTGCTATATATAGTGGGTGTGAATACAATCATTACATGACTGGAGGGTCTTGTCCAATGCCACTCACTATTGCTTTTCTTCATGTGGAACTGTCAAGCTTGCTTTGCCCTGCCTATTTCTTGTCACACTGTTCAAGTGCCACACATACTTTGCTGAGATAACCCGTGTGCAGAGATTGGGTCTAGACTGAAATATGGAGGTGATGGCTTTACGCAATTAACTTTACATACACCTTGTCAATGTTAATGGCACCCATCCTGTGACTCATTGGATCTGCTCATGCTGCTTTCAACTACTTTGCTGCAAGTAGTATAATGCTGTACTTTGCTTACTACTCATACTGTCATTCCCTGTAAACTGACAATACAGACAGATTTCTCACACAAGCTGGAGTGGTGGGCTAATCACAGTAAATGTTTGAACAACACTTGACATGGTAGCCTATGCATCCACACCTGCCTGCTTACTATTCTAGCCTATCTATATTATTATTGGGCTCTAATGGCTGATTGTGAGATATACTATAACAATAGAGGTATTTTTATCTTCTCGGGAGGATTACATTAATGGGCAATTGGTAGAGTTGAGTTGGTTTTGAGGGAAGAGGTTCTTGATACTTCCCCCCAACATACTTTCACCATGTGGCCACGTAGTGATGTTTAGGGGGTTTTAGAGCTGATCCACACATCTGCAGTGTGGAATGAAGCTCAAGTTTCACAGCTAATTGATACAGCAGTTGTTCACTGGTTCATGTCAAGTTTACATCAGGTTCAGGACAGGATTATCCTGTTCACACATATGCGGTTTAGAAACGGTTCCCATAGAAGTCAACAGCCTAAAATCTGCAGCTGAACAGGACCGCACTGCTCAGAAATCGTACATGACTCTTTTTCAAACTGCACTGAATCCTCACCGCCAGTGCACAGGACATATGTGAACAGACACCATAGGGAGCAATGTTTTTTCACATGTCATGCTGATTGGATGCGGTTCAAACCACATCCAATCTGCATCTAGTCAACCAACCGACACATTGCTTAAGACAACGTTGTCTTATTGATGGTGGTGAAAGATGTTTGTTTATTTTTGTTACAACTGATGAATTATAATGTTATTTTAGATGTAATGAATAAATGTATATTTTTATATTCTCTGGATTATGCTGTTTAATCTATGTAGGTAACTTCTTTTTGATAGATAGGACCTCCTTACCTATATATCCAACTTTGTTTAGTCCAGTGTTTTGGTTACAGGAGATTGCACACCAAGTGTTTGGTCGGCTACCAGACATTAGATTGCTCCTTTAGTTAATCTTATTAAATTGTTGGGAGTATGTAACACAAAGTTCTGGGATCTAGGAGAGGGGTCTTGTCAGCACTCTAAGCCAAACAGGGTTCAGTTAATTTGCATGCACCGTGCCCTGTCAGTCTGTGAACATGAAGACTGTGTGTGGTTGCTAGCTCATTGCTGAACAGGCAAGCTAAGGTGGGTCATTGCTTAAGCTGTACTTTGCTTAAGTCCTCAAATTCAATCTCTCTAAAACAGAGCTTGTAATATTTCCTCCTCCCCGATCTCCCACTCATGATTTTACCATTAAGATCAACAGCACAACCATTGGTCCCTCCACCACACATGCCAGGGTGCTAAGTGTAATCCTACACTCTGGCCTTTCCTTCGGGCCCCACATCCAATCACTGGCTAAATCCTGCCACCTCAACCTCCGGAACATTTCCAAAATATACCCCTTCCTGACTAACGCCACCACAAAATAACCTATCCACACCTTGGTTATATGCCACCTTGATTACTGCAACTCTTTCCTCAGTGACCTACCTTTACATAGGCTACCCCCCCCCCCTTCAGTCTATTATGAATGTTGATGCTAGATTTAAACACCTTATCAACTGATCAGTGACTGCTGCCTGCCCCATTCTGCCAATCCCTTCACTAGCTTCCACTAGCCCAAAGCATATAATTCAAAATACTAACCACAATGTACAAAGCCATCCACAGCACTGCCCCTAACTATATCAACAACCTTATCTACAGATATCATCCAAATCATCTGCTCCACTCCTCTCAAGACATCTTGCTAACTAGCTCCATTGTCACCTTCTCCAATGCCTGCTTCCAGGACTTCTCCAAAACCTCTTTCCTACTCCATTGTGTCAGCTCAGGCCCCACCTGTCCGTCTTTAGGTGATCTACGAAAACACCCTTATTGAGAGAAGCCTACCCCACCTCCACCTAAGAACTGTATTTGTGTCACCTCCATCAGATCATCCCTTGCAGCTATCACCTTTTGTGCCATCTCCTCCTTCCTTTAGACTGTAAGCTCCATGAACAGAGTCCTTGTCAGGAATGGACTCGCCAATGGTGGTGGGACTCACCTGCCTTGTGGGCTGCAGTACCAAGGCTGGCCAGCGGGTGCTCTCAGCAGCCAGAGTCTCACTCCTGCAATCAGGCCATCACCTGAGGCTGATTGCAGGAGGTGTATTTAAGCAGGACCAGGCCTGTGATCAGTGTCTTGGTGTATGTTTCCCATGAGCCCCTGTACCTGCATCCTGTCTGATCCTGCTTTGATCCTGACTCCGAACCTGACTCTGGATGAACTCCGTCTGTCCTGACCTTGGCTATTCCTGACCACTCTTCCGCTCGCTCCTGGTACCCTGTTTGCCCGTTAGCTACCGACCCGGCCCGTCTGACTATGTTGTGCTCCATATATATATATATATATATATCAGTTTAGGTTTGTTTCACATTGTTGTATGTATTTTTGTTAGTTTTGGGTTTGGTTTGTTGCACTGCGTTTCTGTTTGTGTTGTCCTTAATAAATTATCTTGTTTACACACTATACCTGAAGTCTGTGTTTCCCTGTGTCAGTCCACACACCTCTGGTCATTCCCGGAGCCCTGACAGTCCTCCTATTCATTCCGTATTGAACTGTACCAGAGATTAAGGACCTGGATATGTTCTCGGACCAGTGCACCTGGATTTGTTCTGAGCAGAATTACAAATCCTTTGGCAGGTTAAAGAAGTTCATATACAGGTATGTTATTAGTGTGTTTAGCTCTTTGACAGCTTCAAGTAAGTTCAGCTTCAAATAATCATTGTAACCAAGTGACAAGATAAGAGATCCAGAAAACCACCAAGAGCAGATAAGTAAAATTGCTTGTTGTTAACAGCCTTTACTGACAGCTATTGTACCGGTAAACTCAGGTTTAAAATGTAAATATACTTACGGGTAAAAAAGAAACCCAGAGAGCCGAGAAGGAAACAAAATTACAGAAAAAGAAAAAGACGAACTATATAGTTCTCTCTTATCTCCTACTATTATTCAGTGTAGGCTCATACTTCAGACAGAGGATGTCAAAACTACAGCTACAACAATAACATGCTTTGTATCTTCTGTGTACGCAAAGAGATGGAAAGTACATTTTTTCTTAATAAAAGAGTTGTAGCTGCTGTCTGAGGCATCCAACAGCAATTTATTTTTGTACTATAGTGGCTTATGATTATGCATGAATAAACCAGTTTGAACAAATCCAGACTCTACCCAGGTCATGTTTATCTGTGATGGATCAAGGATGGATAGGATTTATTTCACTTCAATCTTTTTTTCATTGAAAGAGACAGTAAAATTTATAAGATACAACAGTCAAAAGGAGAAAACAACAATCCACTGACTTATAGTCCGGCAGAAGGTGAACAGAATCATATAAAATCATATTTATGGTAAGTAGCTTGGTTATCAAGAAAGCCTTATTGAGTAATAGGATGCTGTCCTTCCTCTATGAGGCATCTCCTTAAAGGGCAAGTTCACCTTTTCATGAAAAATGAAAAGTTGAACTAATGCAAAATATCCTGAACACCCCCCAGACCCTGCTGCACACATAACAGCCATGATGACCCATGCTGCTGGTTGTGTAACGACCCGTCCACCATACACCACAATACTCAGTCCTGGGATGGGTATCCATCATAATGCTAGTGCTCACCAATGAAAAGCACTTTTTCCTTCTTGGACACCTTACTGGAAGAAGAAACCTCAAATGCATTTCCCATTGGTCAGCATGGTCACATAGCTGGGCTGACCAATGATTGCCAATAATCTCCATTGCGTACGTTACGATGGATATTCACAGCTTCCTGGCAAGGTGAGCTTACCCTTTAAAGGTTGTGAAAGAAATTAAAAATTCTGTAGAAAAGTATACTACATTTTGTATGCCTTGCGTATGTATTGCACACTGCACTCATACTGTGCACACAGCACTAATAATGTTTTGATTACATATTCACATTCTTTTGCTGATAAGAAACTAGCCCATCTATGTACTGCCTACAATTGTAATAATAATGTGATAATTACATAAGCATGGTTATATAAAAACTTCAAATGCACCGAGAAAACAGAACAGTTATTTAAAAAATTGCTGAGTATACCATTTTTGTGTCTGTTCCCTACTGCAGTAGTTATTATTAATTTGGAACTGCTGATCAATATGAGGATAGGAGTTGCATATCCATAAAATTTCCAAGACAGCTTGTGAGCCTGCAAGGAAGAAGGGATGTATGGAAGACCCCGGGAATCCAAAATGAGAAACTTAAGATGATCTGGGAATTTCTGATACTCAGCCAGCAAGGTAAGCTTACATTTGAGTTATCAGATTTACTGGATAAATAAAGCATTTTCTGGACAAAAGGTACCTACTGTACTCCCCTTAATTTAACTGTATGCTATGTTGTCACTGTCTACTGTCCATCAAATTGTTATAGTTAAGAAAATATAAATTGTTCTGCTAACAAGTTATACGAAGGACATATCTGCTGTAATTGTTTAGATGTAAGAGGGTATAGGCACAAGTAGAGAAGAGAGAAGACTGGTTGGTCATTATGGACATTTAGTTATGCAAGGGAATTAAGGGTAAGAGACTGTCAGAAAATGCACAGTGAAAGAGGAGCACTAAAGAATATATGAACCAGAGGTACAGTTCTGCTTATGCTAAGCCCCTAGATAAGGTGGACAGGATCCACAATTGGTAACAGGGTTACCAAGTCCCCAGGGACTAGAGGACAGAGTCCCCCTGAAGGATTATGCAGATTAAAAAGCTAGAGAATGTATGCTAAAGATATGGAAGTTGGGTCACAGGAACATTACCTATATGAGCAGGATGGGCAAAGGATGACAAGCAATGTATTCCTATTTCTAATATTCCTAAAGGGTATTTTGGTGTTGTGAGATTCATTTATGGTCACGTATGACCACAACTAATACATTGTAAAACACGGAAAAAGGCTAAAACACAGAGAAATGAAAGTCAAATTTTACTGTGATATGGAATAACAGAACTTTTGGCCCTGGACCAACAAAGATGGGTCAAGAACTACAGCTGTCCATCTAATCATAGGAAGTAAAGTATAGAAAAAAGGAAGATACAGTGGGATAGGTAATATGATGTGATACAAAGTAATATACTGATCTATGCATTCCTGAAAGTTATTATAACTTTTCTGTTTTTTGTTTTTTAGAAAGAAAATAAGGTAGATATGCTGTTTTTTTAATATGATGAAAAACATCATGTGATCACAGTTATTTTAAGTCTGTTTTCTAATCATGGTAAAATGAATGTATTTCTATGGGTGCTCTTTACTAGGATTGCCAAATTAAATTTAAGTTAAAAGTTCACATGGTACTAAATTAACACAAGCTCTTTAAACATGCTTTGATGTTAAAAGCAGTGCACAAAAACAGAAAGGGACGTTCTCCTTTAACCACTTGCCTACCAGGCACTTATACCCCCTTATTTACCAGGCCAATTTTCAGCTTTCAGCGCTGCCGCACTTTGATTGACAATTGCGCGGTCATGCAACATTGTACCCATATGAAATTTTGATCATTTTTTTCTCACAAATAGAGCTTTCTTTTGGTGGTATTTAATCGCCACTGGGCGCTTTACTTTTTGCGCTATAAATAAAAAAAGTGCAAAAAATTTGAAAAAAAAAAAAGTTTCTTTGTTTCTTTTATAAAATTTTTCAAACAGGTATTTTTTCTCCTTCACTGATGTGTGTTGATGAGGCAGCACTGATGGGCACTGATAGGCGGCACTGATGGGCACTGATAGGCAGCACTAAAGGGCACTGATAGGCAGTACTAATGAGGTGGCACGGATAGGCGGCACTGATAGACAGCACTAATGAGGTGTCACGGATAGGCGGCACTAATATGTGGCACTGATAGGTGACACTGATGATGGGTACTGATAGACGGCACTGACTGGCATCACTGCTGTGCACTGACTGGCACAACCCCTGGGCACTGACTGGTGGCACTGACTGGCAGCACTGCTGGGCTGCACTGGTGGGTGGCACTGGTGGGCAGCACTGGTAGGTGGGTACAGGTGGGTGGGCACAGGTGGGTGGCACTGCTGGGCACAGGTGGGTGACACTGCTGGGCACAGGTAGGTGGCACTTCTGGGCACAGGTAGGTGACAATGCAGAGTGGCACAGGTGGGTGCACTGATGGGCACAGGTGGGTGCACTGCTGGGCACAGGTGGGTGATCTGCTGGGCACGGGTGGGCGGAGCTAGTGGGCGCACTGCTGGGCACAGGTGGGCAGAACTTGCGGGTGGCACTGCTGGGCACCGATCATCAGGGCACTGATCATCAGTGCCCTGATGATCGGTGCCGATCCCCGCTCTGAACACTGCCGGTTCTCGGCAGTACTTTCCTCACGATCTGACAGCGTGAGGAAAGTGCAGCCGAGAACCAGCACTTGCATTTCCCTCTGATCAGCGTGTCATTGGACACCGCTGATCACGTGGTAAAAGGCCGCTGTGATTGGCCTTTTACCACATCACATGATCAGCTGTGTTCTGGGAGGACGTCATATGACGTCCACTCAGAACTGGCCGGCCGCAGTGCAGCCGTCATTCGGCTATCTGCGGTCGGCAGCTAGTTAAGGAGATAGTACTTGTGTAATTGAAATTAGGTTGTGAAACAGAAATTGTCACTCAAGTGTTAATTTCTGATATAGTGCCAACAAATGTATTATTAGAGGAAGATACTGTATATTACAGTTGGTGCAGGCAAACTTTACATCAATAGGAGATACATTACAGGTTATTAGAAAAATCTGTGATGTGGGGTTATTTGATTGAAGAACCAGTTAACATCAGACTAAGAGAAGGTGCCATTAAACTACACCCGCCACAATACTTAATATAGCCTAGATGGATGCGATAAACAGGAACATTTTCTATAAAAATGAAGTCCAAAGGTCTAAAAAAAACTTACAGCAGGTCCATGATTCGAGAGTAGTAGAAAAAGATTTTAGATCCTGGCACACCCATCGTATCAAATCCATACGCACTGTTAAATCAGACGCCTCAAGCAGCCAGCTATTCACAATTTTTGATTTGGCTAATGCATTTCCTGTTCCTTTACATCCAGACTGAATGCTTTTTGCTTTTGCTTTTCAATCCAAGCAAGTTAATTGTAAAAAGGTTAAAAAAAAAAAATGTTCTGGCTGCTATAGCAGCTGGGGGTCTGTTTACATGTAAGTGCTGCTGCAGACATAGTACTTATGTCCAAAGCCTAGTTACAGTGGGGAAAATAATTATTTGATCCCCTACAGATCATGTAAGTTTACAAAGAAATTAAGGGTCTATAAATCCACAAAAAATGCATGATACACATTTTATAAATTGAGTTGCACTTCAGTGCGTACAATAAGTATATCATCCCCTATCAACCAACAATAATTCTGGCTCCCACAGACTGACTATGTGCTCATGTGGTACACAGATAGTCCTGTCAATTTAAGAAGCTGCTTCTAGTGACAACTCGTTTATGTGTATAAAAGACACCTGTCCACAGAATCTCTTTCTTCCATTCAAACCTCATCACCATGGGCAAATGGTTCCAAAGAGCTGTCAGAGGACATCGGGGACAAGACTGTAGACCTGCACAAGGCAGAAATGTGCTACAAGACCAACAGCAAGAAACTTGGTGAGAAGGACACAACTGTTGGAGCGATTATTAGCAAATGGAAGAAATACAAAATAACCATCAATTGCCCTCGGTCTGGAGCTCCATGTAAGATTTTGCTTTTTAGGGTAAGGATGATCATGGGAAAAGTGAGGGATCAGCCCAGAACTACATGGGAGGAGCCTGTGAATGGTCTTAAGGCAGTTAGGATCACAATTACCAAATAAACCATTGGTAACACAATACGCCGACACAAATTGAAATACTGCAGCGCCTGCAAGGTCCCCCTCCTCAAGAACGCACATGTATAGAACTGTCTGGAGTTTTCCAATGAACATCCAAATGATTCAGAGAAGAAATGGGAAAAAAGTGCTGTGTTGAGATGAGACCAAAATGTAGCTCTTTGGCATTAACTCGAATCATGTTTGGAGGAAAAAAAATGCTGACTGTGACCCTAAGAACATCATCCCTACAGTCAAGCATGGAAGTGAAATCATTATACTTTGGGGATGTTTCTCTGTTAAAGGTACAGGTTGACTTTGCCACATTGAGGGGCCAATGGATGGGACCATGTGTTTTAAAATCTTGGATGAGAACCTTCTTCCCTAAGCCAGAACACTGAAGATGGGTCGTGGATGGGTCTTCCAGCATGACCCAAAACATACCAGCAAGGCAAGAAAAGAAGGGCTCAAGAAGAAGTACATTAAGGTCATGGAATGGGCTAGCCAGTCTCCACCTTAATCGTATAGAAAATGTATGGAGGGAGCTGAAACTTCAAGCTGCCAAGAAACAGGTAAGAAACCTTAGGGATTTAGAGAAGATCTATAAAGAAGAGTGGACCAAAAACCCTCCTGAGATGTGTGCAAACCTGGTAACCAACTACAAGAAATGTCTTACCTCTGTGCTTGCCAACAAGGGTTTCTCCACCAAGTACCAAGTCATGTTTTGCTTGGGGATCAAATACTTATTTTACTCACTGAACTACAGCTCAATTTATAACATTTGTATCATGTGTTTTTTCTGGATTTTTGGATGATATTCTGTCTCATCATTCATTTGTTATCATTTAAAATACACCTATGATAAAAATGATAGACCCTTAATTTCTTTGTGAGTAGGCAAACTTACAAAATCTGCAGGGGATCAAATAATTTTTTTCCCCACTGTAACTAGGTTAAAGCCTTGTACATATGATTAGAAAATCATACAAAAAATATCACTTTGAAAATGATTGTACGATCATTTTATCATTAGTACACAGCTTTCGTCCAAAACTATTCGAAGGGACAAACACAAAATATTTTTCTTGTACAATATCAGATTGTTCAATTTTTGTTTAATTAGTACAGTTTTCACTCAACAATACAATACAAATACATAATAATACATGCCATCACTTCTGAATTTTTATTCTGTTCTAGGAGAATTTTCATAACTTTAGTATCCTTTTCATCATCAATATGAGACTAGCATGCAAAAAAAATGAACAATCATTTGTCCAATATGCTCATCATGTATACGAGGCTTAACTTGAAATCAAGTTTATGTAATCTCTTGCACAGCAGCATTAAGACTGGAAAATATAAGCAGCAGCACTCTGACCTAATCACAAACACTATCAGCCTAACATAGAACATGATTAGACAATTGAAGCTCCAGGTAATGGTACATCTGTATGTTGCTGCTCTTTTATTGTCCAATCACAGGCTAAGTGAAGGCAAAATGACTAACGAATCCTGCTTTGCGTGGTCATCCATTCTGGTCAGTTGTGGGCAGCAGTGGCAGAAAGGATGAGCACAGCCCTGCAGAGAGAAGGTTTCGATCTGGGTGGCAGCAGGTACAGAGAGAGGACCACAATACTGCTGGATTGTTACAAGAGGCAGAATTACAACATACTGCGCAGGTGGGACCCACTGCTCTACATCTTGCACCTCAGTTC
Organism: Staurois parvus; assembly: GCF_062004578.1. Lineage (NCBI taxonomy): Eukaryota > Metazoa > Chordata > Amphibia > Anura > Ranidae > Staurois > Staurois parvus. The sequence continues at coordinate 8,916,734 of NW_028317810.1, forward strand.
TACTTACTGACCCTCTGGTCTACCTTCTGTCTATCAGCCTAACACAGAAAATGGTTAGAAGAAAGAAGTTCAGGTAATGCTTCATCTGCAAGCTGCTGCTGCTCTTGCATTGACCAATCACAGGCTAAGGAAGGAAAAGTGATTCATGAAGCAGAATCTCAGCCATAATTTTTCCTGTAGTTAGATGGATGGGCACCGTTACCAAAATTTCAAGGAAAAAATGTGCTGAACTGTGAATGTAGACAATATAGAATTAACTTGCAGGTAAAACAAGGTATGTTACTCACATTCATACTACAGTATATATTATCCTGGGGTTATGATTTTGTTCCTGAAATTCCAGAGTAAGCTAATATTTTATGTAATTTAACAGGGAAGAGGTAAGCAGTTATATAATCAAACATGTTGGAAGGCTGAGTGAAGCACTATAGAGGTTTTGAATTGGAAATTATGAGAATTATACTGAGTTACCCAATGACCTGTCATAGGCACATGGTTAAATATGGGATACATTTTCTCTGCACATGTCTGGTAAAAGGCTACCAACCTCCGCAGTTTGCCTGCCCTAAGACCACAGAACAATGAAGCCGGGTGTTTAAAGATAACCTTGAAGCATATAATTAGAAGGTTTTCTGTCTTTGGAACTGATGTTTAATGCATCCCGAGCCTTTCAAACCCCAGCGAGGCAGCATAGAAAGCCCACAGTAGACTGTACCAGGTGTCTTCATTTCCTGACTGTGCAGCTTATCCTGACACATCATAAGAAAAATAATTGCTCAACATCATTTTTTTGCTGTGTTTTAATTGCAAGTTATGTTACAATGAAACGCTCCTCATAAAAGGCACGGAAGAAAGGATCTCCCACATAATAATGCAGAAACTTTACAGCTGCTAACAACACTTTAAACACTTGCTTACAAACTTGGTCCTATTAACTAACAATGACCCTGACAGTAAAAAGAGAAAGAGGACATGGAAGTGATAATCAGCAGCTGGCTCTATCAGGTTTTATGTCTGATTTGCATGCAGAACTATACGTTAGTGAAATAAAAAAGGACCTATGCTGGCGTGATACTGGGCCTTCTGGTTTTCACAAAATACTGTACTTTGTAAACAGAAAGTAGATGGCATTGGCCCTTCTTGATTTGCTATTTTTACTCATAGCAATTTAGTTTGCCAGTAACTTTGTGCATCCCCCCTGCTGTCACTGCATTGAGATTTATTTTTGAGAGAGATTCAGGGACTTCATATGAAGCAGCTATTCTTTACTGGATGCTTCTAGTACAGAATCAAGGTCTCCAGGCTATTTAGGCAGCTTCCAATTGGTTATTACAAGGCTACAGCAGGAAGAAATTGCTGAAATAGTTTTGTTACAGACCTGTACAAAGAAAGGTGGTACTGATCTAATTTAGAATATGCCCACTTCCAGCAAGTGCTTTTTGTGACCCGTGGTTGGTGTTCAAGGTAAAAAAAAAAAATTACCTTCTGATTTACGTGCAGTCCATGGTAGACCTATAAGGGGGTCACAAGAGATTAAAATGCACCTACAAAGAGAGTTCCCACCTGGTTGGTGTTTCACAAGCTAGGCAGGGGAAGAAGTCATGTTTCACTAAAAATAATTAGGCAAATAGTCACTAAAAATAATTAGGCAATTAGTCATTACAGGCAATTTCTTTACTTTTCCTCTAGTTTCCCTATCCCATTTTTTTGTGAGTCAGGCCCATAGGATTATATATACTGTACATGCATAATGCTTATATTTCCATGTTTGCTTCTACTGCTTTCCCAGTTGAACATATTTATCAATATACTAATTTTATGTTACAAAGGCCAATCTACATTGCTCTGAAGTACATGTAGCAACCATGCAGAAAAGTGGGCCATACTCCCATATTTATAGCATATTTTCCATCCGTAGTTACCGCTTCTATTGCCTGCACAGGACATGAATGTCTCCTGGTCATCTACTCCCCTCTCTGCCTATGCCAGTCAGCACAAAATAAGTGAGTTTCTTTTACTTCTGCAGTGATCTTTAGCCCTATAAGACATCAACAATAGCCTCATGGATTAATTAATAGTGGGTCAACAGATCTTTACATTGCTTGTTTCAGCATAAATCCCCATTTAAACTAAGATCTCCATAAACATTAATGGAAAGATTTCAGTATTAGGCCAAAATTAAAATGTAACTTATAGCCAAATTTCCTCTAGTTTCAAATGGAGTGGGTAAGGATTAGAACCCCTGTCAGGTTAGACTGCTGCACAGCACTCCGTTGGAGAGATATGCCCCACTTGCGGCTCTGGGGACACACTTTTCACCAGATAGGAAATGAGGGAAAGTTTCAAACGGCAATCTTGTGCAGCTGTGCATTTTATGCAATCAGCTTCTAACTTCAACTTGTTCAATTAAGCTTTGACAATAAAACCTGGAAGCTGATTGGTTTCTATGCAGAGCTGCACCAGATTTTGAAAGCTCCAGTTTTAAAAAATCAACCGCATTGTTTATTAATATGATGGTCAATAAAGCTAATATACACCATTCTATCGTGACCTGCCCTGAGACTCAAGATTCAAGTTTATTAGTATATCAGTCTTAAATTATATAGCAATGTACAGTCTAGCAGACAGTAGGATATACACAGAAATGTGCTAGGAATGACTTGAATGAACGAATATTGTTCATGTACATATTAATTATGAAGCTACCACAATTTGTCACACAGTATAACATGATAAACCAAGATATTTAATTAAGCATCTCCCTGCAGCATTTCTCTTTAGCTCTATAATAGAAAGAATAAATATTAAATATTAGGAAGTTTCACATTTTAAAAATGTGCTTTCCTTAGTCACTGGAATTGATCATAAGTTAAAAAAAGAAAGGACATTTCTGAGGTTAATTAAAAAAAAAATTAAGCAGTTACAAGTTCAATTATTATTAGGGGAAATGTTAAAAAGTACTACATTTGAACTACTTTTATTTATTTTCTTTCCTATATAAAACCAGTTTATAATGATATTTTAGTAATTTACAAAGGTTTTTACACAGTGTGTCAGAAGCTATATTGCCTGTTATATAGATTCCACGGTCTTAGCTCAGCTGAACTTTGAACTGCCTGCACCAACATTCACGTAAATAATTTGATCTTAGAAATCCATTATAGTAAAATTTATTTGAACTCTTCAAATCTGATAAATGTGATAGGCAGCCTAATGGCCAATTTAGGGACACACATGGTAGGCTGACACTGTTGCTAATTGCGAGGCAGTGGCTTAGAGCTGTCAGCCAGCAATAGGAAGTGCTGTTACTGGCATGATCTCTAGGTGAAAAATTTGCAAAAGATTCCCAAAAAAGTATTTGCTTAAGAAAACTGTATACAGTGAGTCATGATGACTAATATCCTGAAAAATAGAACTGCAGGTTTACATACAATTAAAGGTCTATTTATAAAGCAACAAATTTGACTTTTACCAAACTTTTTCTTATGAAGGATCAGTCACTGTCATTTATAGCACATGGGCCTGCTTTATAAATATGTTCCTAAATCCTTGTGTTAAAATGGCAGTTAAAGCATTACAAAGAATTGTAGATATGAGCAGCAAAAAATTTTCCTTATCACTCAATTTTCATACAATGGCACCAGGGGCGGACTGACAACTCATGGGGCCCCTGGGCAATAGGGGATCATGGGGCCCTTGTGTCCTTGCCCAAACTCAAAAAAGCCTATGAAAAAGGTACCAGGGGTATCTCATGGGGCCCCCTACTGACCCTGGGCCCTCAGGCAGTGCCCGAGTTTCCAAATGGTCAGTTCGCCCCTGAATGGTACTGACCTCCCTCAGTGCTATGCCTCAATAAAGCCCGGTACCCACCTATCAAAATTTGGCTGGTTCAGCAGGAACCGCATGAGTATTGGTTTGTGTGTACTTCTCTCTGGTCAACAGAAGACGGTCTAATGACTGGTTTCTGTCAAATGGTTCTGCTAGAAAACCAACATTCGATCATTGCTTATAACCAGTGGCTGCAGCATTGATTCTTGCTGTCAAAATACAACAGCACAGTAGGGGAGATTCCTGTATCCACATTGCTTGTGTAGATGCAGCAATCTGTCTTTTTTTCAACCCTCTTCTTAAAGCTTTCAAACTTTTTCTGAAAAAAGAAACATGAAACGTATGGCCTGTATTAGAAATCTTAGAGCACTGCTCTATGACCTCTATGGCCAAGCCCTTTCAGTGAGTGAAATGCATCAGTGGGTCATGGCCTGGGAGGAACCAGGCTGAAGCCGCATCGTACCTCTTTGTATCTGGGCTGTGTTTTCAGTGTTCATGTTTCATTGGTTGTTTTTAGATAATCTTTGCAGCTTCCCTGAGCTCGGGTACGGAAGCAGTCATCAGGAAACACTGTACTGTATACCTTAAGTCGCGTGACAAGTCGCATCCCATTTGCATCAAAGGAACCTTTGAAAAAGGTTCCTGCATTATTTTTTTGCAATTTCATTGTGACTTGCATTAACATCTGTTTAATGAAGTCACACTCCACAATGAAATTGCACATGAAAATCGTAATGATTGCCGGCTTTGAAATTGCGCTGAAGTAGCCTAACTTCAAAGCTGCACTGGTGGCTTAATGATACTGTATACATTTATTGTATAACAATAATTACCAGAAAGCAGAAAATATATGTACCTTGTAAATACCATTTAAGATTTTAATTTATTATACTAATTTACAGTACTAGCACAACCCTCTCTGGCCCCAGAAAAAAAGATCTAATGCCCCCATCACAATGCACTCCTGGGGGGACATATACTAGGGTGGCATAAGTTGAGGTTCAATACACTGAGGTTTTTTAATTAAGTGGCAATTCCACTCTTGCTCATCTGAACATCTCTTCTTTGTCCCTTCACAGGTAAACTCTGCATCTGTGCTCCTGCTGCTCCACACCCACCTAAAACTGAATACAGACAGACTGCTTCCAATATCTTTATGGTAAACCCTGCATCTATGCTCCTGCTGCTCCATAGCCACCTAAAACTGAATACTGATTGCTTTCAACGTCTTTATGGTAAATGCTGCATCTATGCTGCTTCCTTTACCATCTGTAGCCCTGTTCACATTATTTTGATATTTATTTTATTCTTTAGTGTCTTACCTAAATTATAGACTGATCTTAATCCTTACAACTCTGCCCTCTTGGTTCTCTTGCAGTTTGATTGTGGTGTGAAAAGTTTGCTCTGCCAGGTATTCCAGGGTGTCATCAGCAAATAAAGAGATGCGTTCCTCCAGGGTCCCAACCGGTAGGCAAATAAGGCCAGGAGTGGATCTAATACAGGTCGCTAAGGGCTCTATGGCTAAGTCAAACAACAGGGGCAACAATGAGCAGCCCAGTAGCAGTTGAATCCAAACTATAATATGGGCGCCGAACCCAAATGGGTGGAGAATCAGAAAGAGATGGGGCCACTCCACACTATCAAAAGCTTTCCGTGTGTCTAGAGGCACAATAAATCTCATAGCAGGAACTGGATATTGGAGATCTGTAAAAAGGCGTATGATATTCATACTAGTAGCCCATCTCAGAATAAATCCCCCTGGTTGCTGACCAGTTTAGAAATCACCTTATTAACACAATTAGCTAGGACTTCTGTCAATATTTTAACACCCATGTTGATGAGTTAGACTGGCCTATAAGAATCAGCTTTAAATTAGATAATATAACAAAGAAGGGTGGTTCCATACACAGACAGAATATATATGCTAAATATAGGAGTTCCATAACAGCATAAGCTTGGAAACAGTGGTAACATCTTAAAACAGGCAATGATGTTAGGCTGCAAAAAAGAGTTATAGACCAAAAACATCCCACCCTGCTCATCATCACCCCAGTCATAGAGAGCTTAATGAGCTAAAACTGAAAACAACAGGCAACTGTCAAAGAAGACAAGAAGGGGAGGCTTTATAAGGTAAAACCTTCATAGCCTGTGTGCCTGACTAGTACAGTCCACTCTATGACAAAGTAAATTAGGTGTAGAAGCACGTTACTCCCTTAAGCAAATGGACAGTAAGGAGGTAATTTCAAGATCAGTATCATAGAAAAATCAAGTCCAACAACATTGAAGTGTCCCATAACAAGGAGGCCATGGTTGGTCATACCAGCCCCCCAGAGGAATGATAGACAGCCAATTGCAGAATGCCCCAGAGGAAATGAAAAGGGGGGGGGGGAATGAGGGGTGAAAAGCAGAAAGGGGTCGAAGAGATATTTCTTTCCTGAGGTGGTATCTGCCCAGCCAAATACCAGCTTAGCATAGGCAGTATGTAGGACGAGAGGCAAGTCAGTAGCAGGATCACTCCATAAGGCTAGGAGACTGCAGTGGACTGGAAAGGGGAACAATAGCTGCAAAGTACAGGTAAAGTGACTGTAGAAAATGGAAAAGGAGACACAAGCACAAAAACAAGGAGATACAGTACTTATCTAGCGGGTTCTGTTGCTTGTGGTCACTTCAACAGGAGACATGAAGAAGATAGCCTTGCCAGCAGAGGTGATTTTAAGGTTAGCTTAGTAAAGCATGGCATAAGGGAAGTCTGCAGCTCATAGGCAAGCTTTAATCACAGGGAAGTAGGCACATTGTTTCTGAACCTCCATCAAGTAGGGATAGATGGAGATGGAGGTGCCATTGTAGGAAAGCTGGCCTTTTTCACGCACTGCAAGCAAAATGACAACTTTGCCTAAGAGTTGAGAATGCGAGCAATCATGAGTTATGGCGGAGCCAAAGGTAGAAGAGGATGAGGTGGAGTATGGTGGGCGTGTTCGAGAGCAAAAGTAGTGGAGATGACATCAGGGCCAAAGATGGATTTGACCCACTTGTAGAGGAAAGATTCTGGAGAATTACCTTCTGATTTTTCAGGGAACCCCACATAGAACAAGTTATTTCTTCTGGATCTGTTTTCCAGGTCATCCACGTTTGCACGCATAGCCACCATTTATTTAGTAGCATCCCTCACTGAAGTAGCATCCTCCTCTGTTCTGATCTACTCTTCTGCTGCACCAGTATGCTCTGGCATGTTTTGTACATCATGCTTGGGCAGGGAAAAATCCACATGAATGGTCTCAATCTGAGCTGTGAGGGTGGCCTTGCAATCCTTGATTGCCTGCATGATCACCAACAAAGTGGGTTCTGCAGCAGTCAATTCCATTCCGAGAGCAGCAATTGAGGGCTCGTAGATCGAGATGGAGACTACAGAGAGTCTTCAGTGTCTGATGCTGAGGATGGGTACAGATTCACCTTGGCAGCTGGTGGCAGCCATAGGGGGGCCGGTTCTGCCCAATTTTAACCATGGAGAGGACCAGAGGGTAAGCATTGAGTAGAGGTGATTATCTGAGCAAGAAACCTCCAAAAACACCACAGGACATCTGATACTATGAAGAGTAGGAGCCGGAGCATCGGGTACTAGCATGTGCTCAGGTCCACCATCAAGCCACACCTCCCAGACCCTTAATCTTAACAACCTACACCCATCTCCTTGCTCCCCTTTTCCTTCACACTCCTTAAACGCCTACAATGTACAAATGTAGTGACCACCTCAATAAGAATAACCTTCTTGAAGCCTTTCAGTCTGGATTTTTCCCTTAATACTCCACAGAAACTGCTCTTCTAAAACTCATAAACAATTTACTAACAGCTAAAACCAATAGACACTATTCTGTACTCCTGCTTCTGGGCCTTTCAGCTGCCTTTGATATGCTTGACCACCCCCTCCTCCTCAAAATAGTTTACTACTTTGTTTTCCATAACTGCATTCTTCATTAGTTCTCATCCTACCTATCCCAATGCACCTTCAGTGGCACTTACAATTCTACTTTCTTCTCTCCTCTTCCTTTCCTTCGCCAGGATCCCCCAAGGTTCTGTCCCTGGACCTCTCCTACATTCTACACCTTCTCCCTGGGTCAGCTGATAGCCTCCCATGGCTTTCAATATCATTATTATGCTGACCGCACCAAAATCTATCTCTTTACCCCTCAGCTCACAACATCAGTCTTCTCACGCATCAAAACTTTACTTACTGACATTACAGTCTGGATGTCATACCACTTCCTCAAACTCAATCTATCCAAAACTGAGGGTGCCCCTTTCCCTGCCTTTTCTGTCAAGATCAATGGCACAGTCATCAACTTGTCCCCCCAATGCTAGGATGCTAGATGTAACTGCACTCTGAAATTTCCCTTTGGCACCATATCCAATCACTGTCCAAAGCTTGCTGCCTCAACCTCCGAAACATCTCCATAATATGCCCCTTCCTAACCAAAGCTTCTGATTCACCACAAAGCTTCTGATTCACTCTATGGTCATCTCTCGCCTTGACTACTGCAACTCTCTCCTCATTGGATTGCCTTTACATAGGCTATCCCCTCTTCAGTCCAGCATGAATGCTGCTTCTAGACCAGGGGTGGGCAAACTTTTTGACTTGAGGGCCGCAATGGGTTCATATATTGGACCCGGGGGCCGGACCAAGAGTAGATGAATGATGTGTATGTGTCATCCATAGTAAGTATAGTAATATTCCCCCATAGTAAGCATAGTAATTAATCCCCCATATAGTAATTCATCCCCCATAGTAATTCATCCCCCATATAGTAATTCATCCCCTATAGTAATTCATCCCCCATATAGTAATTCATCCCCCATAGTAATTCATCCCCCATATAGTAATTCATCCCCCATATAGTAATTCATCCCCCATAGTAATTCATCCCCCATATAGTAATTCATCCCCCCATAGTAATTCATCCCCCCTATAGTAATTCATTCCCCATATTAATTCATCCCCCATATAGTATTTCATCCCCCACAGTACTATTCCCCCCCAAGTAGTAAGCCAAGTCCCCCCTGTGTCAATTCACTTACCTTTGCTCCGCGCGTTCCTCTCGCCGTGTTCCCGCGCCGTTCCGGTCTTCAGGGCGGACTGTGAGAGGAGCCTAGCTCCCCTCCCCTCACGTTCGTCACGCTGCCCCGCCTACACACATCCTGACAGCCACATCCGCGGGCCGGATTAAAAGGTCCGCCGGGCCGTAGTTTGCCCATTGCTGTTCTAGACTCATCCACCTTACCAACTGTTCATTGTCTGCTACCCCTCTCTGCCAATCCCTTCATTGGTTGCTACTAGAGATGAGCGAATTATTCAAAAATTTGATTCGGCTGATTCGCCGAATTTGCGGGAGAAATTCGATTTGATGCAAATTTATTCGCCGCAAATTTAACTTATTTAAAGGGTTTCTAGGCTTCAGAGAGCCTTTATATTAGTGCAGAACACTGTACCTTTAATTTAAATGCCCTTGGAGTCTGCTGGGGCAGAGAAATAATACTGTCAGTCAGTATGACATGCAGATGAGTGCCGTCGATCTTAGAATCACCGCACACTTCACTCATTTGGGCAGTCACGGGGCACGACGAAGAAGAAGAAGAAGAATGAAAAAAAGAAGAAGAAGAAGAATGAAAAGAAGAAGAAGAATGAAAAGAAGAATGAAAAGAAGAATGAAAAGAAGAAGAATGAAAAGAAGAGAGAAGAATGAAAAGAAGAATGAAAAGAAGAAGAAGAAGAATGAAAAGAAGAAGAAGAATGAAAAGAAGAAGAAGAAGAATGAAAAGAAGAAGAAGAATGAGAAGAATGAAAAGAAGAATGAAAAGAAGAAGAAGAATGAAAAGAAGAATGAAAAGAAGAATGAGAAGAAGAATGAGAAGAATGAAAAGAAGAATGAGAAGAATGAAAAGAAGAAGAAGAATGAAAAGAAGAATGAAAAGAAGAAGAAGAAGAATGAAAAGAAGAATGAAAAGAAGAAGAATGAAAAGAAGAATGAAAAGAAGAAGAAGAATGAAAAGAAGAAGAAGAAGAATGAAAAGAAGAATGAACTATATTACTATATCAGTCTCTAATGGATGCTGGAGAGTTAAACCCCCTAACACCTGCTGTGCCCATTATGAGGGGTTCCCACCATCCCTGTGCTGAGGTTCTGGGTATGCACACCTGCTGTGCCCATTATGAGGGGTTCCCACCATCCCTGTGCTGAGGTTCCAGGTCTGCACACCTGCTGCGCCCATTATGAGAAGTTCCCACCATCCCTGTGCTGAGTTCCTGGGTTTGTACACCTGCTCTGCCCATTAGGAGGAGTTCCCACAATCCCTGTGCTAAATTCCTGGGTCTGTACACCTGCTGTTCCCATTATGAGGGGTTTCTACCATCCCTGTGCTGAGGTCCCAGGTCTGCACACCTGCTGCGCCCATTACTAGGGGTTCCCACCATCCCTGTGCTGAGGTTCTGGGTATGCACACCTGCTGTGCCCATTATGAGGGGTTCCCACCATCCCTGTGCTGAATTCCTGGGTCTGTATGTACACCTGCTGTGTCCATTGTGAGGGATTCTCACCATTCCTGCACTGAGTACCTGAGTCTGTACACCTGCCAAAAGAAAGTTTCAGGATTTTGAAGGAGCAAAATACAGTAATACTGGAACAAAAATGAGCTGCGTGGTGGAGTTGCCAGAAGAAGAAGAAGAAAAGAAGAAGAAGAAGAATGAAAAGAAGAAGAAGAATGAAAAGAAGAAGAAGAAGAAGAATGAAAAGAAGAAGAAGAAGAATGAGAAGAAGAATGAAAAGAAGAATGAAAAGAAGAAGAAGAAGAATGAAAAGAAGAAGAAGAAGAATGAAAAGAAGAAGAAGAAGAATGAAAAGAAGAAGAAGAAGAAGAATGAAAAGAAGAAGAAGAATGAAAAGAAGAAGAAGAAGAATGAAAAGAAGAAGAAGAATGAAAAGAAGAATGAAAATAAGAAGAAGAAGAATGAAAAGAAGAAGAAGAATGAAAAGAAAAAGAATAAGAATGAAAAGAAGAAGAAGAAGAATGAAAAGAAGAATGAAAAGAAGAAGAATGAAAAGAAGAAGAATAAGAATGAAAATAAGAAGAAGAAGAATGAAAAGAAGAATGAGAAGAAGAATGAAAAGAAGAATGAGAAGAATGAAAAGAAGAATGAGAAGAATGAAAAGAAGAAGAAGAAGAATGAAAAGAAGAAGAAGAATGAAAAGAAGAAGAATGAAAAGAAGAATGAAAAGAAGAAGAAGAATGAAAAGAAGAAGAAGAAGAAGAATGAAAAGAAGAATGAAAAGAAGAAGAAGAAGAAGAAGAAGAATGAAAAGAAGAATGAAAAGAAGAATGAAAGAAGAAGAAGAATGAAAAGAAGAAGAAGAATGAAAAGAAGAATGAAAAGAAGTAGAAGAAGAATGAAAAGAAGAATGAAAAGAAGAAGAAGAAGAATGAAAAGAAGAAGAATGAAAAGAAGAAGAAGAATGAAAAGAAGAAGAAGAAGAATGAAAAGAAGAAGAAGAATGAAAAGAAGAATGAAAAGAAGAAGAATGAAAAGAAGAAGAAGAATGAAAAGAATGAAAAGAAGAAGAAGAAGAATGAAAAGAAGAATGAAAAGAAGAAGAAGAATGAAAAGAATGAAAAGAAGAAGAAGAAGAATGAAAAGAAGAATGAAAAGAAGAAGAAGAAGAATGAAAAGAAGAAGAAGAAGAAGAATGAAAAGAAGAAGAAGAAGAAGAATGAAAAGAAGAAGAATGAAAAGAAGAAGAAGAATGAAAAGAAGAAGAAGAAGGAGAATGAAAAGAAGAAGAAGAAGAATGAAAAGAAGAATGAAAAGAAGAATGAAAGAAGAAGAAGAATGAAAAGAAGAATGAAAAGAAGAAGAAGAATGAAAAGAAGAAGAAGAAGAATGAAAAGAAGAATGAAAAGAAAAAGAATGAAAAGAAGAAGAAGAAGAATGAAAAGAAGAAGAAGAAGAAGAAGAAGAATGAAAAGAAGAATGAAAAGAAGAAGAAGAATGAAAAGAAGAAGAAGAAGAATGAAAAGAAGAATGAAAAGAAGAAGAAGAAGAATGAAAAGAAGAAGAAGAAGAAGAATGAAAAGAAGAATGAAAAGAAGAAGAAGAAGAAGAAGAATGAAAAGAAGAAGAAGAAGAAGAATGAAAAGAAGAAGAAGAATGAAAAGAAGAAGAAGAAGAATGAAAAGAAGAATGAAAAGAAGAAGAAGAAGAATGAAAAGAAGAATGAAAAGAAGAAGAAGAAGAATGAAAAGAAGAAGAATGAAAAGAAGAAGAAGAAGAATGAAAAGAAGAAGAATGAAAAGAAGAATGAAAAGAAGAAGAAGAAGAATGAAAAGAAGAAGAAGAATGAAAAGAATGAAAAGAAGAAGAAGAATGAAAAGAAGAAGAAGAAGAATGAAAAGAAGAAGAAGAATGAAAAGAAGAAGAAGAATGAAAAGAAGAAGAAGAAGAATGAAAAGAAGAAGAAGGAGAATGAAAAGAAGAAGAAGAATGAAAAGAAGAAGAATGAAAAGAAGAAGAAGAAGAATGAAAAGAAGAAGAAGAATGAAAAGAAGAAGGAAAAGAAGAAGAAGAAGAATGAAAAGAAGAAGAATGAAAAGAATGAAAAGAAGAAGAATGAAAAGAAGAAGAAAAAGAAGAATGAAAAGAAGAAGAAAAAGAAGAAGAAAAAGAAGAATGAAAAGAAGATTGAAAAGAAGAAGAAGAAGAATGAAAAGAAGAATGAAAAGAAGAAGAAGAAGAATGAAAAGAAGAAGAAGAATGAAAAGAAGAATGAAAAGAAGAAGAAGAAGAATGAAAAGAAGAAGAAGAATGAAAAGAAGAATGAAAAGAAGAATGAAAAGAAGAAGAAGAAGAATGAAAAGAAGAAGAATGAAAAGAAGAATGAAAAGAAGAATGAAAAGAAGAAGAAGAAGAATGAAAAGAAGAAGAAGAAGAATGAAAAGAAGAATGAAAAGAAGAAGAAGAAGAATGAAAAGAAGAAGAAGAATGAAAAGAAGAAGTATTCCAGTACAGCAAAAAGTGTATCTGCAGAGAGCTCCGCTATTTCTGACAGTTCTCTGACAGTTCCTTCACATTTACAGCGGTTGAAACATTGTATCTATTTATTTCCGAATAAAAACATCTGTATCCTAAATGGAAACAAATAGATACAATGTTTCAACCGCTGTAAATGAACTGTCAGAACTGTCAGAAATAGCGGAGCTCTCTGCAGTGACACTTTTGCCGGCTGATCGGGAAAAATTCGATTCGTGCACCCGAAGTTGGCTAAAATTCGGATTCGATGCGAATCGAATTTTTCCCGATATTCGAAACGAATTCCACTTCGCCTGGTTCGATTCGCTCATCTCTAGTTGCTACTCAACCAACAAATTAAATTCAAAATACTAACCATAACTTACAAAGCCAACAACAACTAGGCCCCCAGCTACATCACTAACCTAGTCTCAAAATACCAACCAAATCATTCTCTTCGTTCCTCCCAAGTCCTCCTGCTCTATAGCTCTCGTCACCTGTTCTCATGCTAGTCTCCAAGACTTTTCCCAAGCCTTTCCCATCCTTTGGAACTCCCTATCCCAATCTGTCCAGCTATCTCATACTCTGTCCACTTTTAGGCAATCCATGAAAACCCTTCTCTTCAGAGAAACCTATCCTGCCTCCACCCAACAACTGTACTTTTACTTTCTCCATCAGCTCATCCAATCACATGTATTACCTTTTGTATCACTTGACCCTCCCTTTTAGATTGTAAGTTCTAATGAGAAGGGCCCTCTGATTCCTCCTGTATTTAATTGTATTGTAACTGTACTGTCTGCCCTTATATTGTAAATCGCTGTGCAAACTGTTGGTGCTATATATATCCTGTATAATAATAATAATTATAAGCACATACAAAACATACATACGATAATATTAATCTGTAAAAACCAAAGTGCAGTACCTAAATATAAGTATGGTCTCAAAGTAATATAACATATATATAAAAAATCACAGCTACTGAAAATAATTAAATATGAAGAGATAAAGTGAGTAGTTACATAGTTACATAGTTAATCTGGCTGAAAAAAGACAAAAGTCCATCCAGTTCAACCAATAAAGAAAAAAAAAGTTATAATCCTATACCCACAGTTGATCCAGAGGAAGGCAAAAAACCCAGCAAAGCATGATCCAATTTGCTCCTGCAAGGAAAAAAATTCCTTCCTGATCCCCCGAGAGGCAATCGGATATTCCCAGGATCAACTTTACCTATAAATGTTAGTATCCAGTTATATTCTGTGTATCTAAGAAATAATCCAAGCCTTTTTTTAAAGCAATCCACTTAGCTGGCCAGAACCAACTCTTGAGGGAGTCTATTCCACATTTTCACAGCTCTCACTGTGAAGAAACCTTTCCGTGTTTGGAGATTACATTTTTTTTCCTCCAGACATAAAGAGTGCCCCCTTGTCCTCTGTGATGACCTCAGGGTGAATAGCTCTACACCGAGTTCACTATATGAACCACTGATGTATTTATACATGTTGATCATATCCCCCCTTAATCTCCTCTTCTCAAGAGAGAATAAATTCAGTTCCTGTAATCTTTGCTCATAGCTGGGCTCCTCTATGCCTCTTATCAGTTTGGTTGTCGTTCTCTTTACTTACTCCAGTAAATATAACAAATAGATATGAACAGTCCATGCAAAGAGTCCAATGAACCAATTGGTGAGTATCATCGCCTAAAGCATCCATGACTGCTTGTGAATGAAGATATTATTGCACTCACCAGGTTCCCAGCTGCCACCACAGCCCACAGCGCATTTGTATGAAAGTATAATGTGAAAAAATGGCTACTTACAGTGATAAGATTAGTAGAAATGTAGTATCAGACCCCCTTCACACTTCAGCATTTTGCAGCTTGTAGCTCGAAACTCAAACACGCTCAACTAACAAAAACCTATTATTTTCAAATAGCCCTTGTTCACATGTGAGCATCCTGTCACTTGTAGCAAAACACCTGTTGCTCAAAAAAGTACATGTACATTTCAGGCAGAATTGAGCATTTTTGTCCCCATAGACTTCAATAGAAATGCCCGAAAAGCACATGAGCTTTTTCTGAGCGTTTTCAAGCATTTTGTTACGCTTTGCGTTTTCTTCCGCTCAGACAGCAATTCTCCACCCCTTTTTCAGCAGCAGTCCACACCTTTTAGTTGAAAAATGCCAGACAAAAGCTCTGCTTGAAAATAATAATTGCAGAATTGCTTGCAAATGTGACACTTAGGTGTGAATGTAGCCCTAAAGAAACTAGTACTGAAGTAGCAACGCTAAAAGGAGCAATACTAATCATATTGGGGGTACACTTGGCAAACTTTCCCTTATCATACTACTTTTCCAGCAACTCGAAGCAAACGTACACAATTAGTTCCATGTTGTGCATATCTCTCTGTTATTTTTTACTGAAATTGCTGGTGTATTACATTTTTAAGGATTATCTTTCTTAATTTAAATATCAGCACCCATTGCAATAACTTATTTGACCCTTAAATATTCTTTCCTTTCACTGTCTCCTACTATAGATTGTGCATTAAATATTCTGCTTTGTCACAATACTTTGCTTTTGATTCAGCAGAGCACTTATTTTAGGCTTAGGAACATTTACAATTCTATGAATTCTTTAAAAATTCTCCCATGGTGTGACCCAACCTAAACTCAAAAGAAAAAGTCATTATGATCCATCTGGATGTTTTACTTTTGTTGAACAGTTCTCATCAGTTGTGGTACATGGTATTTTTCACTGTTGCTTTTTTAGATGCGGCATATAAATGCAATCATTATCATTTTTTTTAAAGTACATTACTTTTAAGCCAACAGTCAATAACACCATCACAAAACCAGCTGACAAACTGAGTGCAGTCATGGCCCTTGAATATATGTACTATAAATTTAGAATTGCATTTCTTGTATTTAAATGGTATTACTTAAGGCTATAGGAACTAAAGTTTTCATTAACATGGCTTTGAAAAAGAATGTCAGTCATTTTGGAGAGTATTAGATATAGTAGGATCACATGTTTTAGCAAGCAAGAATAAATGGAAAATTCTCCTTAACACAAAGTGCAAGGGAATACAATTTGGTATTGCACATATATAATGTTACCCCAACCACTAAGCCCTGGGCATTGACTTGTAATGTCTGATTTATATAACACTATTATTACTACTATTGTACAGTGATAATGCCACTGCTTTAAAAAAAAAAGAAGTCTCCCAACACTTTTATAAATTACAGCTGGGTGCTTTTCATTTTGCTTCCTTTGGGACAAGCAAGCAAAGTCCCATTTATTTCATTGAATGGTAAAAAAAAAGTGCTTGTAGAAGGAGATAACAGGTCATTTGACAAGGTTCTCCTCTTAGTGCAGTGTTATACGGAGAACACTTTAAAAGACATCACAGGCTGTACACCAAACACTTCACTTTAGGAATGGGATGTACAATGCAGGAGCAGTGTGGAGTATTTGCCACAGTGACCTCTTAAGAGCAATAGCAGCTCTCCTTTATAAAACACCCTCAATATTCTCCTTACTCTGATATAAAATATAGACTCTTTAAATGAAGATGTAACTAAAAATCATAGAGCTCCATAGCAATATCTGTAAAGTTCCACTTAAGGGGTTTAAGGAGTACTTTACAAGAAAATTTGCCACAGAGCTCAGTGAATGAGGTGCAGTTCTGCTGACTTCTGTCCTCCAATCATATACAAGCACCATGCTGTTTTTCATTTTCCCTTCACGCAACTGGGTATTCTTTGTAAATTGAAACTTCAGTTCACATTCACTAAGCTATGTAGAACATTTTCTTAAAAAGTGCAACGTCCCTTACAATATGAACAGCCTATTTGCCTTTAGTAAATTAACCTCTAAGGGCTTTTCCAGCAGGACCTGGAAACTATACAACACTGGTACACAGGGAATGGACACAAAATAAATCTATTTAACAGGAAACAGTGAGTGGCATCAGTGACAACAAAAAGTGAGTTCACTGCATGTATGTGTGTGTATCAATAAAATAAAGTCAAATATAAAGGGTACTTCTAGTAATTAAAAAAGCAGAAAAAAGTGGAAAGAGATCATAAATGGGCTATATGGCAACATGTTGCTATGTATAGTGATATTAAACTCTAAACTCTTCAAATGTATTTTAAATTTTGCCCTATAGCAAAGCTTTTATTAAGTCTTACTTGTAGGTTCCTTGAAAATGGCCTAAACTTGCTCTATTTAATAGATATTATTGGCTCCAGCTGATGACATCGCTGGCACACGCAGCTCTGCATTCATGGCACACTGAGTGTCGTGATTGCAGTAAGTGCCGTGCCACGATGGTAACTCCCATGCACATAATAGAGAGTGACATCATCCCACCCGGCAATTCAAAAGGCTAGAGAGAGTGCACACAGAAAGAAGATTGGGTGGAGATGGACGTTCCAGGAGCGGTGACAGCTCAGCGTTGGAAGGCTCTGTTTGAAAGGTAAGTCTGTCAAAGTGTGCTAGTATGCAATGCATTATAGAATACACCTGCAAAGGGTCCATTTCAAAACAAAAAAAAATTGTAAAATTTTAAAACAATTTATTCCCTTTATAAAATACTTAATTGTTTGCGCAAATTAGGGGGTGTTCAATTGTTTGAGCATGATAAAAGACACCCCTCATCTATTTCAGTCCTACTAATGTAACTCTGTTAATATTGAATTTAGTTTTGGAATGTTATATTTTAAACAAAGTTTAAAGCAAAAATATTTTGACTGAATACCCACTATTGTTTTATTTTGTGTTTTATTAACGTAAGGCAGTGGTTCTCAACCTTTCTAGCGCCGCGACCCCTTAATACAGTTCCTCATGTTGTGGTGACCCCCAACCATAAAATTATTTTCGTTGCTACTTCATAACTGTAATTTTGCAGTAGGAGGAATAGTGCCACGTCATTGGTGTCATTGGGAGGAATAGTGCCCCATCATTGGTATCAGTGGGAGGAATAGTGCCCCGTCATTGGTGTCAGTGGGAGGAATAGTGCCCCCTTCATTGGTGTCAGTGGGAGGAATAGTGCCCCGTCATTGGTGTCAGTGGGAGGAATAGTGCCCCGTCATTGGTGTCAGTGGGAGGAATAGTGCCCCGTCATTGGTGTCAGTGGGAGGAATAGTGCCCCGTCATTGGTGTCAGTGGGAGGAATAGTGCCCCGTCATTGGTGTCAGTGGGAGGAATAGTGCCCCGTCATTGGTGTCAGTGAAAGGAATAGTGCCCCGTCATTGGTGTCAGTGGGAGGAATAGTGCCCCGTCATTGGTGTCAGTGGGAGGAATAGTGCCCCGTCATTGGTATCAGTGGTAGGAATAGTGCCCCGTCATTGGTGTCAGTGGTAGGAATAGTGCCCCGTCATTGGTGTCAGTGGGAGGAATAGTGCCTCGTCATTGGTGTCAGTGGGAGGAATAGTGCCCCGTCATTGGTGTCAGTGGGAGGAATAGTGCCCCATCATTGGTGTCAGTGTGAGGAATAGTGTCCCATCATTGGTGTCAGTGGGAGGAATAGTGCCCCATCATTGGTATCAGTGGGAGGAATAGTGCCTCATCATTGGTATCAGTGGGAGGAATAGTGCCCCATCATTGGTGTCAGTGGGGGGGAATAGTGCCCCATCATTGGTGTCAGTGGGAGGAATAGTGTCCCATCATTGGTGTCAGTGGGAGGAATAGTGCCCGATCATTGGTGTCAGTGTGAGGAATAGTGCCCCGTCATTGGTATCAGTGGGAGGAATAGTGCCCCGTCATTGGTGTCAGTGGGAGGAATAGTGCCCCGTCATTGGTGTCAGTGTGAGGAATAGTGCCCCGTCATTGGTGTCAGTGGGGGGAGGAATAGTGCCCCATCATAGGTGTCAGTGGGGGGAGGAATAGTGCCCCATCATAGGTGTCAGTGGGGGGAATAGTGCCCCATCATAGGTGTCAGTGGGGGGAACAGTGCCCCATCATTGGTGTCAGTGGGGGGAACAGTGCCCCATCATAGGTGTCAGTGGGGGGAATAGTGCCCCATCATAGGTGTCAGTGGGGGGAATAGTGCCCCATCATAGGTGTCAGTGGGGGGAATAGTGCCCCATCATAGGTGTCAGTGGGGGGAGGAATAGTGCCCCATCCTTGGTGTCAGTGGGGGGAGGAATAGTGCCCCATCCTTGGTGTCAGTGGGGGGAGGAATAGTGCCCCATCCTTGGTGTCAGTGGGGGGAGGAATAGTGCCCCATCCTTGGTGTCAGTGGGGGGAGGAATAGTGCCCCATCCTTGGTGTCAGTGGGGGGAGGAATAGTGCCCCATCCTTGGTGTCAGTGGGGGGAGGAATAGTGCCCCATCCTTGGTGTCAGTGGGGGGAGGAATCGTGCCCCATCCTTGGTGTCAGTGGGGGGAGGAATCGTGCCCCATCCTTGGTGTCAGTGGGGGGAGGAATCGTGCCCCATCCTTGGTGTCAGTGGGGGGAGGAATCGTGCCCCATCCTTGGTGTCAGTGGGGGGAGGAATCGTGCCCCATCGTTGGTGTCATTTGGGGGAGGAATAGTGCCCCATCGTTGGTGTCAGTGGGAGGAATAGTGCCCCATCGTTGGTGTCAGTGGGAGGAATAGTGCCCCATCGTTGGTGTCAGTGGGAGGAATAGTGTCCCATCGTTGGTGTCAGTGGGAGGAATAGTGCCCCATCATTGGTATTAGTGACACCAATTTATTTATTTATCGAGTTTATATAGCGCCAAAGGGTTTGCTCAGCGCTGTACAATAGAGGGGGGACAATACATGAAACAGTACAGTAACATCAAACAGCACACAAGGGGTAAGAGGGCCCTACTCTTTCGAGCTTACAATCTAGGAGGGAGGGGGTAGAGGTACAGGAGGAAATGGCTGTGGGGGATGGAGTGGTAGGAGGAGGGAAGGGCAGCGGCTGTTAGGTGAGGGTGGGGTAGGCTTCCCTGAAGAGGTGGGTTTTCAGGGAGCGCCTGAAGGTGAGGAGGGAAGGTGACAGTCTGATGGATTGGGGTAGTGAGTTCCAGAGGATGGGGGAGGACCTGGAGAAGTCTTGCAGTCGTGTGTGGGAGGAGGAGACCAGGGAGCAAGATAGAAGGAGGTCCTGTGAAGAGCGAAGGGTACGGGTAGGGTGGTACTTGGGAATCAGGTCGGTGAGTTAGTTAGGGGCAGTGTTGTGAATGGCTTTATAGGTCAGAGTGAGCAGTTTGAATTTAATGCGTTGGGCAATGGGGAGCCAGTGGAGGGAGAGGCAGAGGGGGGTGGCAGAGGTGGAGCGGCTGGTGAGGTGGATGAGTCTGGCAGCTGAGTTCAGGATGGTCTGAAGCGGGGAGAGTTTGCACTGGGGTAGGCTGATGAGGAGGGAGTTGCAGTAGTCAAGGCGTGAGATAATCAGGGAGTGAACGAGTAGTTTAGTGGTGTCTGGGGTAAGGAAGGAGCGTATTTTGGCGATGTTGCGAAGGTGGAGCCTGCATGTATTTGTGAGTGATTTGACATGAGACATCTGTTGGGGCACTATTCCCACTGACACCAATGATACTTACCTTGCAGACCCCTGCTCCAGCCTGGGCTCGCTCGCTCCCTCCCTCTCCCATGGTACCGACACTTACCTGTCAGATGTCTTCCTTCTCTGGCCGCTCTCCTCCTCTTCACTCGCTCGATCTTCGCGGTGCCGCTCGGCTCCTCCTCTCCAAGCTCCACCTCCTTGCCGGTGATTGGCCGCCTGTGTGCCTCTCCTGAGCTACAGTGCTGGCGGCCAATCACAGGCGAGGATTGATCTCGAGTTGTGTCCAGATGACAGGGGCGGCATGTCATCCCGCCCACACCTGGAGACGGCGGTGGCGGCGGCGAGGAGCGGTGTCTCGGTTCCTAAGACCATCGGAAATATGTGTTTTCCGATGGTCTTAGGCGACCCCTGTGGAAGCGTCGTTCGACCCCCAAAGGGGTCGCGACCCCCAGGTTGAGAACCGCTGACGTAAGGCTTTATGCCCAAAAAACATATATATGAAGTATGTATAAACAGCTATGAGCTGAATTACTCTATACAATGTTTAGACTTTCCATTTAATTTCTAGCATTATTTTTAAATATGTTGTTATAATGAATAATAGCTAGACCTTGTTTGCAGAACACTGTGGTTTTTAACCGCTTGCCTACTGGGCCAATTCTGACATTACTCTCCTACATGTAAACATTATAATTGTTTTGCTAGAAAATTACTGAAACATTGCCAGAACCCTGAAACATTATATATTTTTTTAAGCAAAAGCCTTAGAGAATAAAATTATGGGTGTTGAAATAATACATTTTAACGAATTTTAGAGAACACAAACACAATATAATACAACTCTTTTGGTAAAATGTAAAGGATGGTGTTACGCCGAGGAAATATATACCAAACTCATCACGCTTCAAAATTGCGCACGCCCATGGAATGGTGACACATTATGGTACTGTAAATTATCCTTAAGCAATGCTTTAAAAGCCTTTAAAGGTTACCAGATTAGAGTTACAGAGGAGGTATGGCACTGGAATTATTGCTCTCGCTCTTATGTTCCTGTCAATACCTCAAATGTATGGTGCGATCACCATTGTACTGTTGCAGCCAGGGGCGGACTGCCCATTTGGAAACTCGGGCATTGCCCAAGGGCCTGGGGTCACTAGGGGGCCCAATGAGATGCACCTGGTACCATTTTCATAGGCTTTTTTGAGTTTGGGCAAGGACACAGGGGCCCGATGATCCCCTATTGCCCAGGGGCCCCAAGAGTTGTCAGTCCGCCCCTGGTTGCAGCTAGTATGAAATTCATGAAGAATATTACAGTTTAGAACAATACACTGTAATGAGTAAAGGCGTCACTAAACATTTGATTCAAAATATAAAGCAGGGTCCTAAAACATACAGTATATACAGTGCTCAAATTCTATATTAGGTGTACATTCATTTATTGACACTTTTCATCACAAATCAATGTAGTGCAAATATTTTTCTTTTAAATCTATATTTCTTTACAAGCCAACCTCGACAATATTTGATTAATTAAAAGGCTATTTGCTATATTTGCATTATATTCCTTTTCATACTTGCTATCTTCAATAAGGCATACTTATATAAAGATGAGAACAAGAAAAAAAATATTTCACACTTAATGACTTCTTTATAGCTTGACTTTCACAGTCTAATGTGGGGGGGGGGGGTGAAGTATAATATTATAGTGACACCAATAATTATGAGGTGTGGGTGATCTGAGACAGAACTGGCAATGATGCTGATATTAAGAGTCTGCTGAAAAAATTCATATCTTTTCGCAAAAGATGTATAATACAGCTGCTCCATATTGCAAATATTGCATATATTTTTAGACAGGATGTGCATAACATACATACTGATATACACAGAGGTAATACCTAGCAAGAGGGTGGAGGATTTCCATTTCCACAGTGACAGTTCATCAGGATTCAGAAAAAGAATTTCAATAACAGTAGGAGGTAAGTCAGGCCATTAAACTTAATGGCAGTTAGTGACAAAGCTTTACACTTACAGGAGAGGGTTTCAGAGTCATTTCACATCTAACCTCTGTTGGGTTATAATAGCATGCTTTATATTATGGTTGCCAAGTGCAGAGGAACAACATTTAACTTTGAAAGTTAATTTCCAGCAATCTATGGCATTAACTGATAACATGTCGAAGGACTTTTTAGAACAATGGATTTCATATATTGAAAGGAAGTAGATTCTTTCAAAGTCATAAATAAACTCAGTGCAAAGGTCAGCCAAGTGGGCCCCTGCCACATTTGAAAAACAAGACAAGCATTAAGTTGCACATAATGATGATATCTAATATTTTAGGTGTAGAAAGGAAATATCAAAGGTCTATTGGAGTGCA
Source organism: Staurois parvus (assembly GCF_062004578.1). Lineage (NCBI taxonomy): Eukaryota > Metazoa > Chordata > Amphibia > Anura > Ranidae > Staurois > Staurois parvus. The sequence continues at coordinate 8,939,492 of NW_028317810.1, forward strand.
CTGTAACATGAATGAGGGGAAGTGACATTAATGTTCCCTCTGAGCTCTGATACCAGCTGCTGCAGCCAAGAGGGAAGGGGTTACATAGACACTTCCACGTTACAGGCAAAGATTTCCCAGCACACTTACCAGCTAACCTTAAAAAAAACTGCCCCTGTCTACCAATTCAGATTAAAAACAGAGGATGTATTTGGGGAGGGTTGCAACTAAACCCTCTCGTGAATTGTTAGACATTGAATTGTTAGGTCTTTTTGCAGGCTAGCTGGTAAGTGTGCTGGGAAGTCTGTATCTGTTTATGATGTACAATGTCCTTCCATGTACACCTTACTGCGAGGGCTAGTTATAAAGTAGAGTGGTTACCATCTTATTGTAACATTTTCACTTTATACTAAATGGACAAGGTAAAAGTATAACTTTAAGTACAGGCACCATATAGTAATCCTCATTTCCATTAACAAATCAATTATAGCATCCCAATGTGGAAAAAATGGCTCTTTCATTGGTTTGTAGTTAGCGGATATGGGTGGGATCCATATCATACAGAAAAGTTTTAGGCAGGTGTGAAGAAAGGCTTTAAAGAATGCTCTCACAAATATATATTTTAATTGTTTGTTTTTATCAATTTACAAATGCAAAGTGAGCAAACTGAAGAAAAATCTAAATCAAACCAATATTAGATTTGTCCACCTCTTTGGCTTCAAAACAGCATCTTCTAGGTACACTTGCTACAGTTTTTGAAGGCACTTGGCAGGTGAGTTGTTCCCAACATGTTGGAGAACTAACCACAGATCTTCTGTGGATGTAGGCCGCCTCATATAATTTTTTTAATTCATGTAATCCCAGACAGACTCGATGATACTGAGATCAGGGCTCTGTGGGGGCCAAACCATCACTTCCAGAACTCCTTGTTCTTCTTTACACTGAAGATAGTTCTTAATGGCATTGGCTGTATGTTTAGCGTCATTGTCCTGCTGAAGACCCTAAAACTGCACCCACTAGCTCAAAACTAGAATGCAAAATATTAAAATATGTACTTTCACATTTACTTGGCTAAAAAAAAGCCTTTTGTTTTTAATCTTTTTTTGACCATAATAAATAAAGAAACGGTGTACAAAACAATCAAACTTCCTTTTAAGCATAACACAGAAACATGCAGGCCCCCTATGATGCATGTACAGTATTTAAAGCAAAACTCTAGTTTTATTGAGATATAAAATGATCCACTCCAGGTGATATATGTACATTGCAAGGAATCTTAACAAAACTTTACTGCAGTTCCTATCCTTTTCTCTGCTTCAAACAAATTTATGATTGTCTTCCCTTGTAATCTTAATGTTACAATGAGTAGCAGCATCTGTACCCCTTGAGCCTACTGTTTCTCCATTTGCTGTCCAGTCACAGGTTGAGCAAGGGACAGGATTTGTAAGTCTCCGTTCACATATAGGTGCTGTGAATCATGGGTGGAATCGCTGCGATTCTGCCCACAATTTCAAAAGGGGAATTGTTCGGGAACTTCCTTTGGGCGACATGCATTGCGCGATTTTACTCAGTGTACAGTGCTCCTATAACCAATCATATTCAAATAAATAAAATTAGAATTCATAATTTACAAACTATGTGCTAAAAAATTCCACATAAAGTGCAATTTCTTTTCTCCCTAAAGTGTTTCATCCAAAATAGTACAAATTATGACTTCTCTTCTTTCATACAATATAAAATAATATAAAAGTGCTTCATACAGAAATAATGTAAACAATATTTCTATTCCTTCAGTAATGCCTTCAGTGCTTCACTCCACCACTGTGCACGACCACCATTCTGGAAAACTCACCAGACAACCATGAACTCTCATTTAAGAGTTGGTCTATATGTGCTTTTTCCTCAAGGGGTTGTATCACATCAGGAATCCAACTTTTCTACTCACAGTGTCATCATCATAGAATCAGAGGGGAAAGAGACTCTAGTAGTGTTAAAACCTTTATTTAAACAGCCTACTATCGTGACGGGCCGGCTCTGCTGCAGCCTAGGGTGACCCCAGTCCATTCCACCATTCAGGTGTTCTCTCCACATCCAAGTGTCTCCGCCAGGATGGAACAACGTCACTTCCTCTACCTTCGCCTTGACATACGTTTCATCATAATGATGTCCTCAGGAGGCATTACAGAAAGTTATCACCTTGCTATTCTTAAATACCGACCTTTAACCTTTTTCATGCTGTTCATTTATATTTCTCAATAAGTTTACAACAGTATTCTTTTCATTTGGAAAAAAGTCACTAATTCTTTCTTTTTATACCAAATGCTAACCATATTCCTTAAATATTTTACCATTACCACCAATTCGGTCTGTGTTTTATCATCACTGCCATTTCTATCTGTACCAAACTTGTCGGTCAGTTTATGGTAACCTGAGATTATTCAATGAAATTACCCACTAGTTAATCTCAAATTGGTGACTTTCTAGTCCAACTCCCCTATTATCAAAACAATTATTACAAATATTAAAACAGTATTAAAATTCAAAAATACTCTTATAAATAATTTTTTCCTTTTAAAATTACCCACAAACTAGAAATTGGCAATAAAGCAGTTTAAATAAATTTCTATGTTCAGTCCTTCTAGTGCTAATGTATCTAACGTGTATATCCATTTAGTCTCATTCTGAGAAATCTGTTGGTTTTTTATTAACTAGTGCGGTCATTTAATTGATTAACCGGGTGGAGACACCTGGAAGTGGTGAGAACACCTGAATGGTGGAACGGACAAGGCTCACACTAGGCTGCAGTGGAGGCGGCCCATCATGATAGTAGGCTGTCTGACCTGAGTGCAGGCCCGAATGCACAGACTAATGTGAGTACATAAACTGACGGGTTTTTATTTATTTGTGTAAATCCCTGAAGGCAGTACTGAAGGAATAGAACTTTTGTTTGCACTATTTACTTACAGAGAACTTTCATATTATTTTATTTAATATGGAAGAAGAGAAGTCATAATTTGCACAATTTTGGATGAAGCACTTGACAAGGGAGAAGAGAAATTTCACGTTATATGAACTCTTTTTAGCACCTTAATGAGTTTGTGAATTATGCATTCTAATTGTATTCATTTGCATATGATTGGTTATAGGAGCACTGTACACTGTTAGTAATATTGATTTAAGCACATATTGTATGAAATCCAGCTGCTGGAGTATAGGGGATTTCTAAGCACAGGTGTTAATGGTTGGAGGTGTTGTGTGATTGCAGTGCAATTTGTTGTGCAACAATCACAACAGAATTGCCCACACTGATATGTGATTTGACATTTTAAAAGTGTGTCTTGAAGTCGCTGGCAGAAACGCGGCAATTCTGCGCTTGATTCAAAACACCTAAATGTGAATGGAAACTAAGGTTTACTGAACTGCGGAAGACAAAATCAGGTCTCCTGCCAGACAGGGCTGTGCTGTTTAGAAAAGCAGTGTCACACAAATGAATTTACAGAAATACAAATCTTTTACCAGGTGAAACAGCTCCCATATATGCCTTTTCACTAGTGTGTTTAGATGTTTGCCTGGCATTCAGCCTTAAATTTTAAAATGGCTTGTGTGACATTATATATGTTCCAGTTTTGTTTGTGAAAGGCAAAACATGTAGTAATTTGTGTTACATGATATATATTAATAAAGTTCTATATCTCCATACTGAGTGTTGAACAGTCCTGAAGCATAAAGGGATAGAAATCAAAGTCTGTGTAGGGAGAGATAGCTGCTGCTTGCAATTGATGAAAACACAATATTTTCATTGAGTTACAGTAGTACCCACTCACTGTGGATAGTCCTGGAGTAGATAGTGATAGTTTCTGCTACCCTATACAGTGCTGCTGAAAATTCTTAAATTTACATTCAATGTTTGTTAGGGACACTTGTAGTAGATAGTGAGGGATCACACAGTGTTTTCAAGGAGAGAAACGTTCTGCTATCCTATTCAGTGCCATTGAAAAGTCCTATTATTACTCCTATTATTATTAGTCCTATTATTATTAAAATGTGAGAAACCTTTTTAATATGTAAAAAACAACTTCAGCTGTTGCTCAGCTGCTGCATCTCTACGTGCTTTTTTATTTATGTGTTTATTGTTTTTTTTTTTCATTAACTTTACTAAAAGTGTTAAATATTGTATATGGATTTATACAAGTGGAAGTGTCGTCTGCTCATCGCTGTGTACCAAGTCGACCTTAACAGCTTGGTACCCTGTGACCATTGTGATAGTCAAATCACAGTGGTCATATACTACTGTTTACATTGCTCATCCCTTCCTTTCTTCTGTTATAGGAATCACAGTAAGTCATCAATGGAAAATTAAGATGTGGATCAGGAACAGCAGCTACTGGTCCTTTTATTTATTTTCAGTGATTGTGAAATTTTTTTTGTACCCTTTCAGCCCCTTGCTCTCCTACACATATGATCTCCAGCCTCTGTATATACATGTTTATGAACCTTTCATCTCCCTTTCCTGCACATCTGCACATTAACCCTTTCATCTTCAATGGTATGTGAACAGTACATCAACCCCTTCCCTCTGTGTATGACCTGTACAATAATGTATGTAGTGCACTGTTACCAAACTCCATGGTTTAACCACCTACATACCAGTGTCCTTCATTTCCAAAAACTTTGGCAATAAATGAGATCATCTTTCCAAAAAAGCAATTTCAAGGGTTTTTCATACTGTGACCTGGCATTTTTATTTTAATAGAAAGTAAGGAAAACAGTTTTTATATATTTTTTTCTATTTATGCACGCAATCACTACAATATTTTTGCGGCTTTTTTCAGTAAAATAAATATACCCTAATGTTGATTTTTTTTATTAAAACCTTGCTGATTCTAGGTAGAGGTGGAGGTGGGCATTCTCTTCATGTGACCGCTGTGATTGATAGTCACAGCAGTCACATGATCAGAAAGTCACATGATCAGAAAGTATGCATCGGGAGTTTTCCAGTACCTGCCAGTAACTGTGCTCGGAGCTTGCAGTGCGCGGCGCTCTCAGCACAGAAAGATGTTTACATAGGGTCGGATATATGCAGCCTCTTGGCAATAAAGCCCACCTGCCAAGAGGCTGTGTATATGCATACGGCCGGCGGGAGGAGGTTAAAAGCCTATCTAGTGTGTGTCCTGTTCAAAATGTGACCTTGTGAAAATACTGTGCATATAGTCACTACAATATTGTGGGGGCTTTTCAGCAAAATAAACACACACTTGATTTTTTTATTTAAAGGCTGCATTGCCATTCCTGCCCATTTCTGTTTCAACAGGGCAGGGATGGCTTTACAGTAAAAAAATGAGTTATTAATTAAAACTTTAAAAAAAATATTTATAAAATACATTTCTAAATGCAAAATACAATACAAAATAACCCCAGCATACCAAACCTCTGACTCTCACTTTAGGCCTCACATGCCTTGGTTTTTCAAAAAGGGGACTGGTAAAATTTAATCGCAGAAGTACAAAAGGGATTGCCGACCAAAATTGGATGAAAGAGTCCCAGATCAAAATGGGGTGTTTTGCAGCACACAACAATATCACACAGGTATGCTGTGATGTGCAGCACGCAAACAGCAGCTGAACCTGTGTCAGCAGAAAGTCTCAGAACAAAGTCTCCTTGTCCGCAGGCAGCCAGCCTATGCCTGTAGATTTTTCCCTTGCAGAAATGCCTATAGTATGGTGGATACAGACATCATCAGAAAATGCAGCAGAGTTGCCTCTCACTCCTCAGTGTGGGTCATTTCGGGAGCACTTTTGAACTGTGGCAGTAGAAGCCACAAAATGTCCCTTGTTATCTGGCATTACCCCAACATTCCTTCTCCTTCCCATGCCTCCTGCTACCTCATGGCATGCAACAAGCAGGTGGATTGCAGGGATGGACTTGTGTGCAAAATAATGGTACTTGCTCAGAGACTTTTTGTCCAAATGATGAAGACCTGCCATTTTGGTATACCACTAGCTAAACAGAAAAGTGCATTAGCAATCCAGTTAAAGTGGATGCTATGTACCTTTGAGGAGTGGGAGAAGGAACAGCCCAAATTGGAGGTCCATATACATATGTACCGGTACATATGTGGGAGAGGAAGAGGAGGAGGAGGGCACATTAGCAGGCTAAAAACATGGCTGTTATGCATCCTACAGGAGGATGAATAGTCCGCATTAGGAATCCATATAAAATGGCCTATATGTGTGATTGGGGGGGGGGGAAAAGAGAAAAGAGTGCAGAAAAAGTACAGGGAAAGAATGCTGTTATGCACCCTTAAGGATAAGGAGGAAGAAAAGGCTGCATTAGTTACTTAAAAATTGCTGATATGCACCTTTGATGAGGAGGAGGAAGAAAAGGGAGCATCAGCAGGCCATAAAAGGGGCTGCTATGTGCCCTTGAGGAGTGGAAAAGGGGCCATAAGCTTTCAATTACATTATATAGGAGGGTTTGCAGCAAACAGAACTTGGCCAAATAAAAAATGTCTGCTATGGGCCCTTGAGTAGAACACAACACATTAGTAACCCTAACAAAAGTGCTGCTATGCACCTTTGAAAAGTACTAGGTGGAAAAGGGTGCATTAGCAGCTTTCTAAACAAATGTGGTGCTTCGCACCCTTGAGAAGGAGTATTACATATATTTTACTGCAAACTTGTCTCATTATGGGGCTATCTACACCAAACTCTTTGCTGCAGAATTGTGTTCCCTCATACATCTGGTATCAAAATGGCTGGTAATTTTATCACGGATTATTCACTACAAGCAGAGGCTGCAGACCACAAAGCTGCTGTTGAGATACATTAAAAAGACACACACTGAAGAGCTTTTTTATTTGCTGCCTATTAAAGTGCTTTCAAACTGTCCTGATGCTGATAGGTTTCTAACTAATACATAACTGAAGTCTATACTTAGAATATTTTGGGAATAATTAGGGATACAGGGATGGGAGGGGGTTGTGGTTTTGAAGTGCTTTTGAACTATGTTTTTACATTTTATTAAACGTTGTGGAGAATACAGTGTGGTATTACAAAAAAGAAATTCACAGACTTTGAAACTAAGTGACCATGGCCTGACTATTAAGGAGTATAAGGGACAAAGTTGAGGGCTTTAGCTTTATTTTTTTAAGGGTAAAATTATCTATAGCATTAAGATCTGCTGTGACTGGTACTTCCACTGCCCAATTCAAGCCACCACTGGATAGAAAAAATTCAGGAGTTGCAGACAAAACTACTTGAAAAGCATTAAGTATAAATGAAACTGATTGGGGTGCTGAGAAATCTACTGCTCCATAATAACATATACAGCTTAAAGCATGTAATGGAAATGAATGGTGTTTTCCCATGTTTCCCTCAAAGTTGCAAAAAAATAGGGAGGACCCTCTTCTTCACTCTTCTGTACAGTATTTAAAAAAATTATTTTATTATTGGACCATGTCCCCTTGGTTGTTCCCCGTGTCTTTTGTTTGAAAATCCCTTGATTACTAGCCTTGAAAATTACCATAATTAATTTTCAGGACTTGAGTAGGGTTCAAATTCAAGTTTGTAGTTTTCAGGCTTTACGAGGGGTTGAGTGAATACCTCACGAACCAAACCCAAGTACATTCGCTCATCCTTACTCAATTTTACACTAGTAAAACCATTGTCACAGAAACAGTAAATGAGAGGAAAACTCTAACAGAGCCCTTGATAGCAGTAAAACTTGAAAGAGTTTCTAATCTTTCCTCATTATTATCAAAAACAAAAAAGGGCTTTGATTTGAAAATGTAAATTATAACCAGCCTTATTCTGTAAACAGTTCTTATTCTTAAGTGTATGTCAGGCAAAATAAAAAATACATATGATTGTAGCAGTAAACAATGGAATTTGAAGAACTGGAGGAGGCTGAATGCAGTAAAAGGTAATTTCTTTTCTTTAGTTTAGTATCACTTTAAGCTCTGGTGTTAAATGATAACACACAGCAGCAGTGTTGTCAACCTCACTCAAAAAAAAAAAAAAAAAGATGTTTGCACTGCCATATCTTCAGTTCAGTAAGCCTTAGCAAAAATCAGAATCTGTCTTGTGTTGGTCTGACTTCAACAAAGTGTATTATGATTGGTTGCTGTGAGTTCTACAATTTAGCACCTAAGATCAAAGCAGTAATAAATCCAAAAGTAAACATTTACTATATTGTAGCTTACCAACTCGTAGATGTGATATCTGTATTAGTTCCCTTTTTGGTTGTCTTTCTTCTATTTTCATCTGGTGATCCAGCCAGTAAGTTTGTTGTTTTATAAAACTCAAGCTCTCCAGCAGAATGTATCAGTTTACATGGATGAGCCAATCAATTTACCACTTGCAGGGGTGATTGAAATGATCAGCTTTTATTTATTCACGTAAAACCTTTGCCTCAAAAGGAAAAAAGAAGCTGTTGCTGTAACCGTTTATAAAGTGTGAGCTGGAGTTTGACTGCAATTTGTTATTGTATTCAAACCTGCTAATACATTTAATACATCTCCTCCCCCCAGACTGACAATGCTGCTGTCTGCTGTGCTTCCTCTGCTCATTCATCCAGAGTTGTGTCTCACTAATACAGGCGTGTTACTGACCAGGTCAAAACAGAGTTAAAAAAGCCAAAGAAAAGGAAGATGCAGCTACCACATCTAATGATTAGTAAACTGCAGTATAATACATTTTTGGTTTTGATTTTAATGCCGCTTTAAGAAATAAAGTAAGTTTTTTTTGTTTAGCTTCTTTAATCCCTTTCCACCCACCATCTGTATAAAATTCTCCTAGCAAGTGCCCCATGCTGTAAGAACATTTATACATGTTTACCTTTTGAAGCTGCAACACCCTCTGGAGATCACTCAAATCTCCAGCAGGGAGATGCAGACTGCTGTTGGTCCCTGTACTCAGTAGAAAATAATTTAGTGAAAATCTTTGGAGTAGTATTAATTATACAAAAATATGTGCATTAATCAAACTAAAACTGCATTTTTTTACACGTTTGTCAGCTAATAATATAAATTCTGAGCTGGGTATTTATGAGAACTGTGTATCAAATATCTATAAAATAGTTGTCGTGTGGTTAAACAATGCATACTGAAACTGCTAAATTTGTTCTGTAGCCCACAGTAATCATTCACAAAGTTAAATTTTTAAAATAATATCCAGAACCCATGCATTAAAAAATCTGAAGGGGATGATGGTTTGCCCAAATTAATTACTGAAAAGTTATCTGTCCTCTGGCAAGTTTAATGAATTAACCTAAACCAGTGGTCTTCAAACTGTGACCCGGGGGCCAGATGAGGCCCTTTGCTGATAGGAATGATGGGACACTATTTCTCCCACTAAAAGGAATGATGCGGCACTCTTTCTTCTACTGACACCAACAATGGGCACTATTGTTCCCACTAATACCAATGATGGAGCACTATTCCTTCCACTGACATCAACAATGGGACACTATTCCTCCCACTGATACAAACAATGGGGCACTATTCCTTCCAATGATACCAACGATGGGACACTATTCCTTCCACTGACACCAATAATGGGGCACTATTCCTCCCACTAATACCAATGATGAAGCACTATTCCCCCCACTGACACCAATGAAGGGGCACTAATCCTCCTATAATACCAAAAATTAAGCATTTTCTACTCTCACTAGCCACAATCCAGCCCTCCTAATGTCTGAAGGATAGTAAATTACCCCTTTGTTTAGCATGTCTGGAGACCCATGACCTACACAAAAGACTTAAGTCATAGCAGCTATAGAGGCCCAGGCCTGTTCGAATGTATAATGATTCGCCGATGCAGCAGTATAACAAATACTATAGCTAAATTGACTGTATATACCACAGAAGTGTCTCTATGTTTGCTATAGAAATAATTATAAGATTTTGGTCTCAGTAGTATGGGCAGAGGATAGAAAAGCAACAGTAACTCATGTCAATATGGACCAAAATCTCTGAGGAATGTTTCCAACACTTGAATTTATGCTACAAAAAATGAAGGCAGTTTTGAAAGCAAAAGGGAGTCCAACCTGGTACTAGCAAGGTGTACCTAATAAAGTGGCCAGTGAGTGTATATGCTGCTATTAATGTAGGGCCTTCTTGCTTGGAGGTGCTATGTTCTGTATCTGTTGTTGACAGGCTAGTATCTTTTGGTAGCAGGGTGGCATATTTTGTTTTATTTCATGAATAATAGATAAAATACTTATTAAATGCTATAATGGGAAATGTTGTTATCCATAGTTTTGTGGTGAGCATTACCTTCAAACCAAAAAGAATAGATTTAACCCTTAACTCATATATATCTCAACAAAAATTCTGGTGATAGAGAACAGATAGAACTCATAGATCTTCCACAAAAGCACTATACAGTTTGTGAAAGCAATATGATATATGAACTGTACATGATATGTTTGGTCAAAAGAACTAGTTAGAAAATGCTTGAAAAGTTGCTAAGCAACTGTTTCTATGACACCAAGTAAAAGAATAATGTCTAAATACAGAGACACTACCGGGTCAGACAGGAATACTTTACACCTGAATCCTGCTGAGGCAGTGCTAACATTGACAGCCTAAAATTTATAATCAGTATGTACTAACAGCTAACAGTAATCCTTGTGGCTGGGTAAGGACCTCGATCTCTCACCCTTATGTAATGCCATAAATACAATAAATGCAATGTATAAAATATAATTTATGCTTCAGTTAAGATTGCCTCTCCAGCATTAAATGCTGATACTGGTAATTAGAGAGCATATAATTACTAATTTACTGGAAGTTCTTTAAACTGCGTCCATTCTTTCCAACATAACTGACTTAACAAAGATTATGTAAAGGCAATTAATTGTAACTTGTATTAAACAGGTGCAAGATATTTATTTTAATATTCTGTAAATCTTATAGGTCTGATTTAAAGTAAACCTGTCATGGGAGGGCTTTGGGGAATGCCATTGTGAATCGCCTTCTGAAAATGCTCATTATGGTCTTGTTGACCCTTGCAGATCTATAAAACGATATACTGTCCAGATAGAAGTATTCCATTATTATGCACTTATCATTGTGGAATGTATAGGTATGGTATAACAGTCACTAGCCAAAGTCATTAGACAAGAGATCATGTTGCCCTAATAACCATCAGGTTCTCCATCTTCCATTTTTCAATGCAGGCTTGAATCTGATCCATATTGCTGAGAGGCAATATAGAGCATTACTGAAGGAAAATTATAAATGAAACTCACTGTGGTATGTGTCCAATTTAGAGAAAGTTCATTGGTATGGTTAATTTGTAAGAAGAAAGATGATATAGAAAGTAACCCACAACAAGCAATCACATCCCACAAGCAATCAGATTACTCCTGCCAACTAAGTTCAGAAATTATTTTAATTTGTTCCAATAGGTAACAGTACTTTGAGCATCCTTGTTACTTTGTGCACTGCCTGATGTAAGCTTGATAGAGTACCTTGTGCAAACCCCTTTACTGTTCTCCACAGAAAAAGTATCCCTGTCCATTATGGAACAGGTCTCATCAAAAATACCAACAAGAGTTCAAGCTCCTGCACATTTGTACACTGGACCTGATGACTAATAGAAAATCACGTAATTAATGAACTATAGTATGTAATACACAGTGAATTACAGTCCGGTTCCCCTGTTATCACTCTTCACTGGTTCAACTGTAATCATTATGGTTACATAGAAAACACTGTCATCACCATGCTTTCTACAGCACAAGTAAACTAATTAACAATGACAATGTAGAGAAGGGACACAGGACTTCAGTTATTACTGTTAACACTCACTGTTTGAGTCATTCATACAGTATATGGGAGTATTCAGTGTAAATACACAGGAGCTTTTTCTACCCATAAACTTTAATGGGGGTTGTTTACAGATAAGGAGACCTAGAGTCAGACAGAATATGTTAAGAGACCTCATACATGCTATATTTTAACTTGCATCGGTTATAGGTCCAAGGATCCAAAGTACCGTTTCACTGGGGAAGGGTGTCAAGTGGCTTTCTCCTGTCAACACCAGGCTTATTTATTTAGGATAGAACAAACATTTTTTAGTATATTACTAATCAGTCTAGTGCTGAAGGGCTGCTACCCTCCAGACATAAGACTTTCTTGTTTGTGGCCTTCCAGAATCTTGATATAAGCCTGCATTCTGTTTTCAAGGGGGCAGCATACATCATGTTTTTTAATAAAACAAAATGTGAAAAAAAGATCTGAAAAATGCGATGGTATTAAATAGCAGCAGATTACAGGTGGATTAAATAACATCCACAAATCTCTACCACATGAGAATCTAAATTGAATTTTCAAGCAACCACCAATGACAGACAACACTGAAATTCTTGTACAGATTATTACTGTTTCTTTTCCAGACTGTTACCATGTATATGAAGTTTTAAACGTGCACCTTTTTGCTGGAATGTCTTGGCATGTACCTTTTGTCAGCAATTCCTCCTGAATAGCAGCAGTTTACTTTCAGGTATGTAATTGTACCTACAGCTTCATAGATATACAGTATTTCTGCAGTGAGAGATCTATTGCCACCACACAGAGAAATAGTGCAGAATATGGAATGGTATGGACAATTCCTTTAAAAAACACTTTGTACATAAGGCTCAAAAAAATCCTTCATGGGGGTCTTTTGGAGGATTCTGCAGTTTTATTCTTTTAGTGTCTACAACACTGTACTCAATGTAAAATGTTTTTCTTAGAGTCCATTAGGGGACACAGCCTTAAAGCGGAGTTCCACTCGCTCTGTAAAAAAATAAAAGCCAGCAGCTACAAAAACTGTAGCTGCTGACTTTTATAAATCAGCCACTCACCTGTACCATGATCCCGCGTTGCCCCCGCCGCAGCCCCTTTTTACTGGCTGTCCTGTATTCCAGGCGCCGGCATCTTCAGTGTGGGCACCCGGCTGTGACAGCTTGCGGCTTCACAGCTGGGTGCCCACTGCGCATGCAAGAGTAGCGCTGCGCTTCCTGAATGGCCCCGTCATCTTCTGGGACCTATCACATGTCCCACAAGACTTTGGGGAGGGAGGGTAGGAGGACAACTTCCGTTTCCAATCGCCTAGGTGATCTGCAGCAGAAGTGGGAGCGGGTACCTGTCAAATTTGGGTACTCGTTCCCCCCCGCTCCACAAAGGTGCCAATCCTTAATGGGGAGCGGGGACCAATATTTAAAGCAGAACTTCCCCTTTTGGGTGGAACTCCGCTTTAAAGAAACTAATCAACCTAAGGTTATACTGCCACCTATAGGAAAAATAGACACTAGGCACAAGAAGACTGAAGGTGAGCCCCATTGAGGCTCTAATCCCTCCCAACGTATACCTTCCAATTGTAGTAAGCAGTCCAAAGAGAAAAAACAAAGGCATGTGAAGGGAGATAGCTATGTCCCTCATAACATCCTGGTCTGTGGGACAATAAGTATTCTCATCATGGCTCATTTGTAGGCCAGGTCATTCACTAATAAACTTTGCTATCCCACCCTTTATGTTATAGATAAAATCTGGACAATTCTGAAAGGAAGTATTATATTACGTGGGCTTTAGCCCCCATATTCCTATCTGGCACGATGCTCATTATATCAAATTGGATAGCTTAAACTCCTGGCACTCTCTGGACATTCAGTGTTTGCATGCGCTGTAAGACACAGGCAACATGAAATCTTTTACTTCCGTACAAGAGTGTCATGGCCAGGATCTAAACCCACAACCTCTGATGCATCCGGCAGTAGCTATCCTTGCTGAGCCACCTGAGTTGCTGGACAGCATCTTGTCTGAACCCTTGTCTAATCTTGCCTTGTACCTTGTTTCTTGTGAACTTTGAACTCCTTGTTTCTCCCATGAACTTTCTATTTTATCTATGCTTTTGTACTTCCTATTTGCCAGATTATTGTGCTTTCCAGCCAATATCTCGCTCTTGTCACTCCTGATGCCGCCCATATCTTCACTACCACTTGTTACCGACCTTTGGCTTGTTGCTCAACTATGCTTCTGCTTGATCCCAAACTGCAACCACTTGTTACTGACTTTTGGCTTGTTTACTGATTATGCTTCTGCTTGATCCCTACTTTCTATATCTTTCAACCCCACACTCTGTACGTAGCACACCCCTGAACCTTGAAATATGTACATAGTGTATTCCTGAACCCGGCACACTGTACATTGAGCACTCCTGAACTCTGCATTCTGTATTTAGTGCACTCCTGAACTCTGCATTCTGTATTTAGGGCACTTCTTAAGCTTTCAGCCTGTGTAATGCACTACTGGTATTTAACAATGACCCTTTCAGACCCTCACACTGCAGCATGGTTGAGTTCCTGCACCTATTCTCTGCTAAAAAAAACCCCTGGTTCTCATACTGTCTAATTGATAATGACACTGTCATGCTGCTGTGTATTTCACAGTGCTTCACAAGCAAAGGATTTCCCAGCGCACTTACAGCCAGCCTGCAAAACAACCAAATTGGCCTTGTCTCAATCCCATGTCAAGGGGCTTCTGTATACTGCAGTCCTAACTCTAACATTTCCAAAGTTTCCACAGTGGGAGCACTGTATATTATTGGATAGGTTAAGGACAGGTGTGCCTGAAGTGCTACATTCACAGTGCTACATTACTTCTATACAATTGTCATTGCCTCCTTATTTTATATGTACTCTCCCCTTTCTCATTTTTGGGGTGTGGACGATAAAGAGGGTTTTGTTTGTGTGAAGTTCCTTATCTGCATTTGATTTTTTTGTTTTTTTTAGTAAAATACTATGCATTCTCTGCAAACTATGCATTCTATTGCTATTAAAACTATTTGAATGAAAACAATGTTTCAAAACCCAGGTCCTCTTAGCCAGTACTATATGTATGATGATCTTAGAATCACAGGTGATTCACCATATTTACTATTCTTCTTCTTGTAAGCTATAACTTATTTCCGAAACTTAATTTCTACTTATAGGTAGAAAAAATACCTGTAAGTGGCTACCATAATTCATACAAATTGTCCAAAAATTCCAGAGAAAATAAATAAATATAAATGATAACACTGTACCTGCCAGCTTGTAGCACACCAGATATACTGAAGAGACCAAAATCTGTGATCACCACTTTTCCATTGTCATAGAAAACATTTTTTGATTTGAGGTCTTTATGTAGAATGCCCTTAGCGTGGAGATAGCCCATTCCCTAAATGGAAAGATAAGTATAATAACATGAGTTGGATGTCATACAAATTTTACAAACATCCCTGTATACAGACAATCTAGCAAAAGGCCACCTGTAAAGATCATGCGGATTATACAGGAAAACAAAAGCTTAAAGTGTCCCAATAGTGACTAATTTACTTTACCAGACAGTGATTGAAACACATATTACCTTTCCACACCAACCCTTGCCTCAGCAATAATCCTACTGATTCATATCTCCGAATCCCAGCACAGACGATTATAAGTCAAAACTGCTTTACAGCTGTTATTGTGTTTTAACCAGACCTGAATGTAGATGCGCTCACTCAATTATTGTGCAGATGGTTTTTAGAAATATGCAGTATGTTCTGCTTGCCAGTGCAGATATATTATGTGGTGCTAAGGCTGACAATGTGAGAGATGCTCACTTGAAAAAGAACTACTTTTGTTCCATAAAGTATGCATTTATAAACCCTGCCTAACTTCTAGGCACAGACAAATGAACAGTGGATATACTGTACAGAGACGTTAACGTGCATCTAAACTCAGGAGCAAAAATGTCATATATTCCTGCTTAGCAACCATTAGATGTGGTGGATGCAGTGGTTTTCTTTTTGTTTTCACTTTATTTTCACCTGGTGATCTTGCCAGTAACACATCTCATGTCGTAAAGTGGCTACACTGTTATTCACTGTATCTGTGGAGAAGCAGCATAGCCATTCTTGGACAGCAGCATTATAAAGAGGGTAGTGTTACATGAACTTGTAAAATTACATGGACATATCAAATTAAAGCCTATGTTTAGTTTAAAAAATAAAGAATAAGCACAAGGGATATTTCTTACCTTCAGTAAGTGTGTCCCTTGTCTCGCTGCCTTCCTTAGCAGAAATCTTCCTCCTCTGATGCCCCCCTATTTTAGCAGCCTTAATTTTTGATGTAGTATTGGTCAAATAGAACTAAGGGAACTATGACAGGTACTCAAGTATGCGTGACTGAGCCTGCCCTTTCTGCCCAGCTCTTCCATTCATAAAAGCCAGTACTTCTGCTTCTATGAATGACACAGGAACTGGAGGGGGTGAACCTTTCGATCATCTGCCCATCCTTCTTTCACAGACCACATTCCATTCATAGACAATATAGTACCAGATTTTTTGAATGATGGGAAGAAAGGTCAGGCATAGTCAGGCACTCTTGATGAGTGCCTTTGACAGCTTGCTTAAGCCGGCTATAGATGGATCGAATATCAGCCTTTTCAGTAGGGAGTGGCCAGCAGGGATTGGATCCATCCATAGGCAGGCTGATTGTACTGAAGTCGATCCATTGATCGACTTCAGTACAACCAGCCTATCTTATTTTTTGTATGCAGATACTGCTGGTGGTTATAGATGCTAGCAGTGATCACTGTGTTCTGGTGGCAGGGAAGGCTTCCCGTCAGAAGAACACAATAGCGCTGCAGGATGGATTAGTTAGTGTTGAGCTAGTGATTTTCCTTGGTGGAAGGAAAGAAAATTGTATCATCTATGGCTTGCTTTAGTTCTATCTAACCCACCCTGCACCAGAAGTTAGAAATGCCAATAAGAGTGCTTTTGGATAGGCCAGCCCTCTCTCCATAAGCTGGAGGCTCAGAGTAGCCATAGTATCAGTGAACTGTAGACTGTTGTGCTGTTAGAGAGAAAGCTGACAAGCTGCATAGTGCGATTAGGGTCAGTTAAGAACTGTACTTCAATTCTGACTAATTCTTTGTACAATTATCCCTTTGCTGACTTTTTTTTGTTCTTATTATTGGGACCTATTTTGTTTTCCATTTTAACTTGTGGTTGAATTTTGCTGTTGTACCATGGCAAACTATTTATCTTTTTCTTTTTTGGGGGGGGGGGAGGGGGGGCAAAGCTTTCCTTTGAAAAATGAATATTTGTTTCAGGGGGTGATTTTTGGGGGGTTTCATTCATTTAGGCGGTCAGGGGGTAAGAGGCCACAGGCAAAAAAACTGATAGAGGTCCTATCCCTTCCCACAACTTAAAAAAACAGTATTTAGATACACCTTAGCTTTTAGTATTTTTTTAACTGCATCTGTACATATATTGGGTGGAGTGCAAATATCTGAAACACATTTAAAACAGTCAAAGAGTGAGAATATAAGTACAGTATATGACTTCAGTGTTAGACTTAACTTTAGTAAATCATTTGCAAAACTGTTGGGCTAGATAACATGATCTTATATTTCCAAACCTATTGTATACTACAATGTAGAATTACCACTAATAATTATATTTTTTATATTAATGTGTACCAATTTCCTGTTCATTGTGTGGTAACAATAGGGTGCATTATTTTGCAGAAAGCAATAAAGTCATAAAAAGTACATTGCAAATGTAGCAGATTTAAAGATAATCAGCTTTCAACAAGTTACAAATTTCGGCAACATCATTTACAGGATACTATTGTATACATTTATGTTTCCTAAATAGTGATAAAATATTATTAAGAATGCTAATATTTTTAGTACACATGGCTGACATTTCAAATTAAAATGTAAAAATGATTTGGTATCAGAAGGCAATGTAATAATGCAAATGTATGCAAATAGGGGAGGGTGCCTGTGGACTATATTAACATGGATCTGTACCACTGTAGATAATTGTGCAAGCTGTATATGTGATACTGCAATTGCAGATCTTTATCCAAGCTCACTCTCCCCCAATGTCCACAAGACGTCTTGTTGAACAGTTTCCTAATCCCCTTCATGAACACTATGGGGTTTATTTACTAAAGCTGGTTCACTCAGAATCTGGTGCAGCTGTGCATGGTAGCCAATCATCTTCTAACCTCAGCTTGTTCAATTAAGCTTTAGCAAAAAAACCTGGAAGCTGATTGGTTTCTATGCTGAAGTGCACAAGATTCTCAGTGAGCCAGCTTTAGTAAATGAATCCCTGTCCTAAGAAAGGGTTCAACGTTTATAAATGGTCCTCATACATTGTATGTTAACCCTTCATGACCAGGGTCAAAACAAACTTTAAAGTGGTTGTAAAGGCTCAAAGTTTTTTACCTTCATGCATTGTATGCATGAAGGTAAAAAACCTTCTCTGTGCAGCATCCCCCCAGCCCCCCCTAATACTCACCTAAGCCCCCTCTTCATCCAGCGATGTGCACTGAAGTCTTGGCTATCTTGAGACTCCCTCTTCTCATTGGCTGAGACAGAAGTGGGAGCCATCACAGCCAGTGAGCCAATGAGAAGAGAGAAGGGACAGAGCTGAGCTCTGTGTGTGAATGGACAAACGGAGCAGTGTGTGCATCCATAGCAAGCTGCATCCAACAGGAGGAAGTGTCCAGGAGCAGTGACGGGGGACCCGAGAAGAGGAGGATCCGAGCTGCTCTGTACAAAACCACTGCACGCAGCAGGTAAGTATAGACATGTTTGTTATTTTTTTCTTTAAAATAAAGTAAGCCTTTAGAATCACTTTAACCCTCAGAACCAATTTTGCAACTTTGACATGTGTTTGTAAAACTGTACATATGATCGCAACTACTTTGTGTATTCAGGTGAATTATACCTTGTTTTTATGGGGGGTGACAAACTGGGCTTTCAGTTGGTGGTAAATGGTAATGTATATCTTCTTTTTATTATTAATATTATTATTATTATTAATAAAGGAAAACGAGCTCAAAATAGTAAAAAAAAAAAGTTTTTAATTTTTGCTTTATACTTCTTGCTATTATAACTTATCGCCAAAGAACAACCCAAAATAAATTCTTCTGCTCCTGACGATCACAGAAATACCACATATGTGTATAACATTTGGTGTTTGTATCTGTAGTATGGCACAGAAACAATGGTGCTTATTTTGCTTTTTGTAGCCTACTGAAAACACACTGACACTAACTGACATTAATTTTAAAAATTCCTTTTTTTTTAAATCCTACCAAAAATATACTGACCCTGACCTTTGACCCTGAACTTATCTTGCCCCTAACACTAATCCTGACATCAAACATTATATACATATAGTGCAGCGCTGAAAAAGTATAAAAATGAAATGTGTAAAATATATATATATATATATAAAAGTCTTTCTTATGACAATATAGTCAAATATGTGCAGGTCTTCTCCTCATTAGGTGACTGGAAAATAACAAGATTGCGCACTCACCGACCGCACATTTAAAATGCGCCTGTGTATGATATATTCCAAAAGACCAGCCAGGTATACAGCTCCAGAGACCACACGGATCCTCCCTCTCCAACACTCTCGTTTGCCTTGGGTGTAGCAATATCTCCAGATCCAAAGGTAGAAAGACAGAGATCCCCCTTTTTTGGTTCCAGACACCCCAGGAATGGAAGATGTGTATCTGCACTCTCCAACAGGAGAGTCAAAGAAAAAGGGGAACGCCAATAGTGTGGTACATTTCCTCAGATGTCATCCGAAGCCGGCTGCGCAGGCGGCTTCGGATGACATCTGAGGAAATGTACCACACTATTGGCGTTCCCCTTTTTCTTTGACTCTCCTGTTGGAGAGTGCAGATACACATCTTCCATTCCTGGGGTGTCTGGAACCAAAAAAGGGGGATCTCTGTCTTTCTACCTTTGGATCTGGAGATATTGCTACACCCAAGGCAAACGAGAGTGTTGGAGAGGGAGGATCCGTGTGGTCTCTGGAGCTGTATACCTGGCTGGTCTTTTGGAATATATCATACACAGGCGCATTTTAAATGTGCGGTCGGTGAGTGCGCAATCTTGTTATTTTCCAGTCACCTAATGAGGAGAAGACCTGCACATATTTGACTATATTGTCATAAGAAAGACTTTTATATATATATATATATATTTTACACATTTCATTTTTATACTTTTTCAGCGCTGCACTATATGTATATATTGTCTCTATTATGAGGTTTAGTGATTCCTTGAAGTGTTCCAGCAGCTGGTTTTTCTGAGCGCTCGCTTTATTCATTATTCACTGACATCAAACATTGATTTAGCTATTTTATTCTTTATTTTCAATATTTATTTTAAGAATACTTGTATGTCTACAAGTTTCTCCCCTGGCAAGGAGAAACAGAAACAATGTATCTTTCCCTCCATTCAGAGGAGAAAAAAAACTGAGGGGCAGGTTGCACAGTGACTAATCACTTTGATAGCCAATCAGAGGCTATCACAGCGATCAGGTGATTGAGAACCAGGACACCCAGTTCCTGATTGTTATTAGGAGACCCGGAGTTATTGGTGAGAGCCCAGATTGTGTGCTAGGAGCACACTGTGCAGCACACTCCCACTACAAACACAAGAACACATACATGTGGAACCCAGGTTTAGAGCCTAACTCCTAGACACCGCATATAAGTATTACTGTGTCGTAGAAGAGTTAATGAGGTATACCTCATTCTGTGTAAGGACAAAGACATTGTGAGTCTCTAGATATTTTTATAATCAGTCATGACATATTCTCCTTAGGCTCCATGCACACTGGGCTTTAAAAAAAAAAACTTGGTTCCCTTGGCAGAAAAAAACGCTGATATAGAGTGTTTTTGTACACAGTTTAGGCAAATTTAAGAGAGCTTAGCATTTTTTTCTTCCAGAAAGCTCCAATCAAAAACGCAAACCAGAAGGGTTTCTTTCTTGCCTCTAAACGTTGAGTTTAAAATATGCCTCTAATCGTCCTAATGTGCATGGACACATAGGATAACACTGAGCTGCTTTTACAGTCAAAACACAAACCTCAATTTTTAAGCCAGTGTACATGGGGTCTTAGAGACATCTAGAATTTTTTTGTGGTTGGGAACAAACATATCAGTGGGGTTTTCCTCAAATCTGACTGCAAATGTTTCTTTATCTGCTTCCTGACCGCCCTATAGCAGAAATACTGCTACAGGGTGGTACGGCTGTGCAAAATCACTTGTATATACATGATTTTGCATTTCCGGGTAGGGGGGCGCACACGCCCTACCCGCTCCGCCATTTGCGGCCGCGGCTGTCAATCACCGTGTCCCGCCTGGTGAATACTTGCCGGCGCCTGGTGACTGCCGAGGATCTCCGATCGGGAGGAGAACTGTATGTAAACAATACAGTTCTCCTCCCTGTCTGTTCCTGCACACTCCCTTTGATGCAGTGTGCTTACAGTGAAGCACACGGACACAGGACAGAGTGAAACAGCACACAGTTAACCCTTTGATTGCCCCTCATATTAACCCCTTCCTGCCCAGTGCCATTAGTACAGTGGCAGTGCTTTATTTTTAGCACTGATCACTGTATTGGTGTCACTAGGGATGACAGTGACACCAAGTCAGTTCCCCCAGTGTCAGAATGCCCGCCGCAGTCCTGCTAGAAGTCGCTGATCACCGCCATTACTAGTAAAAATGAAAAATAAAAAGTTCCAGTATCTATATAGCACCATTTGTAAATCTTTCACGTAAACCATTTAATTTACACATATTGTGAGTTTGTTTTAGCAAAGACATGTAGCAGAATACATTTTGGCCTAAATGTATGAGGAAATTAGATTTTTTAAATTTTTTTTACTGGACATGTTCAATAGCAAAAAATCAAAAATATTGTTCTTTTCACAAAATTGTTGGACTTTTTTTATAGCACAAAAAATAAAAAATGCACAGGCAATCAAATACCACTAAAAGAAAGCTCAATTCGTAGGAAAAAAAGGACGTAAATTTAATTTGGGTGCAGCGTTGCATGACCACGCAATTGTCAGTTAAAGTAATGTAGTGCCGTAACACAAAAAATGGTCTGGTCAGGAAGGAGGGTAAATCCTCTGGAGGGCAAGTCGTTAAAGTGTATCTACAGCCAAAACTTTTTTACATTTGGATAGACGGATGTCAGAGTTTTTGTGCTATTTGCATACCAAAAAGATTTTCCTCCTTGTCCTCTCAGAGATACAACTGTCCCTATTTTTATATTTCCCATTGCCTCTTGTTCTTGTAACAAATTTAAGAAAGCTAGTACTAGCATTCTGGGGGATGTAATTGTTAGGGTTCTAGGTTGAAATAGTCTTAGGTTCACAAGAAAGACGAGTGAGAGGGGTACTTCAGGGTAATGCATCTCTTGGCACCTAACCCTCCCACAATATTCTCACCACACTGAAAGCTACTGTAAGGGACCGCCTGGCGACACCACTAGCACTCCACTAATCAGGCGTCCCCAGCGCACGGAGTCTAAGTCCCAGAGTACTTGTTCACCAGAGCCCCTGATGGTGGGGATGGACTTGGAGTACCCCGGGACCAGGTCGTGCTTACTGAGGGCACCCGTCAGTGGTAGGGGTGGTCGCCAGGGGCTCCCACGGGAGAGAGCCTGATATGAGGAGGTCTGGGAACCCCGCTGAGAGGAATGGATGGATGGATGGATGGATGAGCAAGTGCAGAGTCAGGCAAGCCGGGTCGGTAACGGGGAGGACAGCACGGTACAAGGCAGCGGGCAGAGAATAGTCGGGTCACACGCCAGGTCATCAACAGTAGGTCAAATCCAATAGGGGACATACGGAAGAGAGGTCAGGCAAAGCAAGGGTCTGGGCAGGAGAATTCAGCAGTGGTCAGGTACAATCCGGGTCAGCAACTTTCAGGTTCAGAAACAGGATACAGGATACAGGGCAAGGACAAGACCGGAAGGCACTGAATGACAGCTGAGGGCCGTTTAAATATCGCGCCCTGCGCTGCCATTGGTGCCCAGCGGGCGGCCGCGGCTCCTATTGCGCATGCGCAAACTCACACGCCGCGGCCGGCCCGGACCTAGAGCCCGCGTCCCTGCACAGGGCGGCATACTGCGCCTGCGCCGGGACCATCGCGGCGGGGATCGAGGGGATCCCTGACATTGCCCCCCCCCTACGGGCAACCTCCGGATGCCCACCCGATCTCTCCACCACGGGTGGTCACGAAGAAACCGCCGGACAAGTCTGGGTGCATGGACATTATGGGCTGGTTCCCAAGAATTGTCCTCGGGGCCATAGCCCTTCCATTTTATAAGAAATTGGGTCTGGCCCCCCCTTCTTCGGCACTTCAGGATCGTTTCCACCTCATATTCTTCTTGTCCCTCCACCGTTATGGCCTCCGGAGGTCTGGATTCACGTTCTGGGAAGGCATCCGGGATCACAGGTTTAAGTAAGGACACGTGGAAAACAGGATGAATTCTGAATGTTGCAGGGAGGGTGAGTTCATATGCCACCTCGTTGACCATTCGCTTCACACAAAAAGGCCCCACGAATTTAGGTCCCAATTTCTTTGAGGGACAAAGCATTCTCAAGTTGGTTGTTGCCAACCAGACCTTATCCCCAGGCTTCAGCACCAGATTCCCTCTTCGTTTCTTGTTATATGCATTCCTGTTATCCTCCTGGGCCCGAGCGATGGCTTCCTGTAGTACTTTGTTGTTCGAGGAGAAGAAGTTTAATGCATCTTGCGTTGCCGGAACTGGGCACTCAGAGACCAAATCAGGAAGAAAGACAGGGTGAAATCCGTAATTAGAGAAGAACGGAGATTGCCCTGTCGCTGAATGGCTTGCGTTGTTATATGCAAATTCCGCTAAAGGTAACAGTGGTAACCAATTATCTTGAAGGAAGGATGTGTAGCAACGCAAGTATTGTTCTAGGGTCTGGTTTGTCCTCTCGGTCTGTCCGTTGGTCTGAGGGTGGAAAGCAGAGGAGAGGGACAACTTGATATCCAGGGCCTTGCACAGGGCCCTCCAAAATCTAGATGTAAATTGGACCCCGCGATCCGAGACGATGTCCTCCGGGATTCCATGTAACCTTACGATTTCCTGGATGAATATTCGCGCCGTCTCGGACGCAGACGGAGTCCTCCTCAATGGTACAAAGTGAGCCATTTTCGATAATCGATCGATGACCACGAAGATCGCGGTGTGTTCTTGGGACGGTGGGAGCTCGACTATAAAGTCCATTGCGATCCCTTGCCACGGTCGTTCAGGAATTGGCAAGGGACGCAGCAGTCCCCAAGCCTTGTTCCTCGATGGCTTGTTTTTCTGGCAGACGGTACAGGATCTTACATAGAGTTTACAATCCTTGGCCATACTTGGCCACCAAAAAGAGCGTTGGAGAAGCTCCAGGGTCTTGGCTGGGCCAAAGTGTTCCGCCATCGGGTGGTCATGGCAATGTCCCAGGACAAGGGTCCGGACCTCTTCAGGGACCATGACCAACCCATCCTTCCATAGGAGTCCCCCCTTGTTCTGGAGGGACACACCAACTGGGACTGACGCGGCCGTGGATGCCTCCAATAGTTTGGACCGAAGGTCCGTCTGGAGCGCCAAGAAATTTCCTGCAGACAGAATCGTATCAGGTACCGGATCTTCTTTGGAGTCTTCAAACATGCGAGATAGTGCATCAGGTTTCGTATTTTTAGATCCGGGCCTATACGTGATGTGAAAAATGAACCTGGAGAAGAACAATGCCCATCTTGCCTGCCGTGGGCGTAAGCGTTTGGCGGTCCTTAGGTACTCGAGATTCTTGTGATCAGTGAAGATCAAGATGGGGTGCGAGGCACCTTCCAGCAGGTACCTCCATTCTTCGAGAGCTGTTTTGATGGCCAACAACTCTCGATCGCCGATATCGTAGTTCTTTTCTGCTGGGGTAAGCTTCCTTGAGAAGAACGCTACAGGATGGAGCAACTCTTTGGTGCCCTTTCGCTGGGACAGGATGGACCCCACCGCATTCTCTGAAGCGTCTACTTCCAAGATGTATGGCAGGGCAGCGTCCGGGTGGCCCAGAATGGGTGCCGAGGTAAAGAGTTTCTTCAAGGCCTCAAAGGCTTCCTGAGCCTCCGGCGTCCATCTGAACCGGGTTCCAAGCTTGGTCAACTGAGTTATGGGGGAGACCAGACCCGAGAAGTTCTTAATGAACTTCCGGTAGAAATTCGCAAAACCGATAAACCGCTGGACGCCCTTCTTGTCCGCGGGTACCGGCCACTCCAAAATCGCCGAGACTTTCTGAGGGTCCATTGCGACCCCCGCGGTGGAGATAATCAACCCCAGGAACGTAATGCTAGGTTGCTCAAAGCAACACTTATCTGCCTTGGCGTATAACCCATGCTGACGTAACCGCCCCAACACCCTTGCCACATGTATCCTGTGATCCTTCAGGGAGGATGAGAAAATCAGTATATCGTCCAGGTAAACGATAACGAAAATATCCAGGTAATCCCTAAAAATATCGTTTACGAAATGCTGAAATGTGGCTGGTGCATTGCACAGACCAAATGGCATGACCAGGTATTCAAAGTGCCCAAATCGTGTACGGAACGCGGTTTTCCACTCGTCCCCCTCCCTTATGCGAACTAGGTTGTACGCCCCCCTTAGATCAAGTTTAGTAAATATGACCGCAGTCTTCAGGCTCTGAAATAACTCTGGCACTAACGGTAATGGGTAACGATTTTTAATCGTGACCCTGTTCAGCTCCCGGTAGTCTATACATGGTCTCAGAGATTTGTCTTTTTTTTCCACGAAGAAGATCCCCGCCCCTGCTGGCGAAGTGGAGGGACGGATGAACCCCTTCTGGAGACTGTCCTCAATGTATTCCTTCAGGGCCCCCAACTCGAGTTCCGATAGGGGAAAAATTCGCCCAAAAGGAATCTCAGAGCCGGGTAACAGGTCAATGGGACAGTCATACGGGCGGTGGGGGGGCAGGGCATCTGCTCCCCGTTTACTGAACACGTCCAGGAATTCATGATATTCTGTGGGAATAACCTGTTTCAGATCAGAATCCCCCTCGGAGCATAGGAGGACCTGGGGGCCTGCCGGGCCTGAAGTGCGGCAGTGTTCCTGACAGTATGGGGAAGGGAACAAGATTGACCCGGTTTCCCAGTCAATTTGGGGGTTATGGGCCCGTAACCAAGGGAGCCCCAAAATGACTGGGAACAGAGGTGACGCAATGGCATCCAGGCGGAGGAATTCCTGGTGTTGGTTGGCAATGGTAGTGGCAATGGGGGGAGTTTCCTGATTAACCACTCCTGATTTTATCTGGGAACCATCGGCCAAAAATATGTTAAAACCCCTCTTTCTGGGTTGGAGGGGAATTTTCTGCTGACGAGCAAAGTCTAAATCCAGAAAACAACTGCATGCCCCCGAATCAATTATGGCTGTCACTTCCACGGTCCTTTCGGGGAGCTGAAAGGAGAGGGGTACAACTAAGTATTGGGAAGGACTGACATTGCCAATAGACAAGGAAGAAAAAGAGGTACACTTACTCATTTTCTGAGGGCAGGATCGTACCATATGACCGGCTTCCCCGCAGTAGAGGCAGAGGTTCTGCGAGCGTCTCCGCTGGTGTTCTTCTGGCGATAATTTGGGTCGAGCCAGGCCTAGTTACATGGGTTCTGGAACATCTCCTGGGAGTGGATTCTGGATACTTGGTCTAGGTGGTTGGCTGGGGCCTAGGAATGGACCCCAGTTGTTTCCACGACCCTGGCCGGACCTCTCAAACCTGCGTTCCCGCAGTCGTCGGTCAATCTTTATCGTCAGGGCAATTAGGTCCTCTAATGACTCAGGAACCTCTACCCGGGCCAGCTCATCCTTTAGGGGTTCTGATAGCCCCATGCGGAACTGGTGCAACAAGGCAAACTCGTTCCAGCGAGTGTCCCCCATCCAGCGCCTAAAATCTGAGGCGTATTCCTCGGCCGCCCGACGGCCCTGTCGGAGTGTGTATAAGATTGCTTCGGCAGAAGCAGCCCGCTGCGGGTCATCATATAGGATGGCCATCGCCTCAAAGAAGTCCTTGACTGTTCCTAGGTGTGGGTCATTGTTTCCCCTTAACCGATGGGCCCAATCTTGGGGTTCGCCCTGCAACAGTGAGATTATAAATCCCACCTTCACTGATTCGGTCAAAAAGGTACGGGGTTGAAGTTAAAAAAATAGGAGGCAGGACTCACGGAATGACCTGAAGCGTGTGCGGTCCCCGTGAAAACGCTCCGGTAGGGGTACCCGGGGTTCCGCCATAGGTAGCGGGGCGGAGGCCCCTGATGCTGGCTCAAGAGCAGCCGGGGGTGCAGAAACTGGGGCCTGTGGGGCTGGGTCAGATAGGGAGCAGGTCTGGAAGCGGTGCTCCAGCTGCATGCATTTATCCTGCAGGGCTGCTACGGCCTGCGTCAGATTAGATAGATGTCTGCAAATTTCTTCCAGCGGGGAGGGCCCTCCTCTAGGCTCAGTCATGGCCTTCTGGTACTGTAAGGGACCGCCTGGCGACACCACTAGCACTCCACTAATCAGGCGTCCCCAGCGCACGGAGTCTAAGTCCCAGAGTACTTGTTCACCAGAGCCCCTGATGGTGGGGATGGACTTGGAGTACCCCGGGACCAGGTCGTGCTTACTGAGGGCACCCGTCAGTGGTAGGGGTGGTCGCCAGGGGCTCCCACGGGAGAGAGCCTGATATGAGGAGGTCTGGGAACCCCGCTGAGAGGAATGGATGGATGGATGGATGAGCAAGTGCAGAGTCAGGCAAGCCGGGTCGGTAACGGGGAGGACAGCAC